>NC_133662.1:150192818-150538100 GCF_037893015.1 Macrotis lagotis | reverse complement strand
AGGATGTGTCCTTGTTACCATGCTTTTTAGCATGATGTTTTCAGCCATGCTATCAAACACCTTCACTGATGATGAACATAGCCTCAAGGTCAGCTACCACTGATGGCAAATTTGTCAACTGGAAAAAGCTACAAAACAAGATCGAAGTGGAGAGAGTGTTGGTATTTGCAGATGATTGTGCTCAATGAAGCCTCTGAAGCTGAGATGCAACAAGGTATAGATGGATTCTCTGCTGCTTGTGCTCATTTTGCCTAACAATTAATACCAACAAAACACAGGTGCTCTATCAGCCAGCACTTACATGATCCATATGTGGAACAATCCATTACAGCAAATGAAGAAGTTTTAAGTACTGTGGACAAGTTCACTTACCTTGGCAGTGTCCTTTCCAAAGAGGTACACATTGATAACGAGGTTGATACTCACATTGCCAGAGCTAGCTCTGTATTTGGAAAACTGAAAGAAAATGAGAGAGAGAGAGAAGAGGTATTAGACTGACTACAAACTGAAGGTCTACAGAACCATTATGCTGACCTTATTGCTGAATGCCTGTGAAATCTGGACAGTCTACCAAGTGACATGTCAGGAAACTGAATCACTTCCATTTAAATTGTCTTAGGAAGATTCTGAAGGTCACCTGCCAGGAGAAAATAGCAGACACTGAGGTCCTTTCTCAAGCTAAACTGTCAAGCATTTCAACATTACTACAGAAAATGCAACTACAATGAACTGGACATGTTGTTAGAATGCCAGATGTACACTTGCCCAAAAACTATGGAGATCTCACAGGGCAATTGCTCACAAAGGGATCAGAAGAAGCGATAATGGATACCCTGAAAGTCTCTCTTAAGAACTTTATAATTGATTGTACTGCATGGGAGACCCTGGCACAGGACCACACAGC
Source organism: Macrotis lagotis (assembly GCF_037893015.1). NCBI lineage: Eukaryota > Metazoa > Chordata > Mammalia > Peramelemorphia > Peramelidae > Macrotis > Macrotis lagotis. Next base: position 150,537,196 of record NC_133662.1, on the reverse strand, counting down.
AGAGTGTGCCTTCATAGAGTGAAGGGGGCTTGATTGGGGGATTGAAGCAGCTCAAGGAAATGTGACATATGTAAGTTTAGAATACCCTCCCCAGGTGTTCACATGGATTATTTGTGCCTGACCTGTGGTAGAGCATTCTGAGCTCATTTTGGGCTGATCAACCACAGTTAGAGAAACTGAATTTTGTCTCAAACATAGTCATGTCATTTTGGTCTCCTTCGATAATGAAGGCCAAGAACCAACCAACCTTTCTGCTACTTTGAGGAATTTTCCAAACACTTAACAGTTGTAGAAAATGATACAAACACTCTCTTAGCCTGAATTTGTAGAGAAAAACCCTATAATACTACTTGGGTTAAGTAAGGAGTGAAGTTTTATTTTAATTGCTTCTTTTATTTTTTTAAATATCTGGTACTACACACTATCGGTATCTTCATTAGTGGGATATGAGAATATTGGGAGTAGAAACACAATAACAAAATAAAAGGATGCTGTAAATTCATAGTATATAATCTCATAAACAGTAAAAATTTCTACTTCTGTGGACTGTCAAAGGAGAATCAGGCCTAACTCCTCTAAGATCCTTTTTTCCACAAGTCTCTCCTTCTATGTATTGTCCTCAAATCCTTCTTTGGTTTCTAATCTTACATTGAGGGATTTACTGAAGTATAAAAAGTTTGCAAACATCTCAGCCTTCCAGAATATTTTCATAAGATCATAGATTTAGAAATGTAAGAGACACGGTAGTCCACTGAATTCAATGTCTCTCATTTTACAGATGAGAAAACTTGAGTCACTGGGAAGTTAAGTGACTTTCCGAAACACTAGTAAGGCATAGCTAGTAAACGTTTGAGGAAAAATTTGAATACTCGACTTTCCAATTCCAAGTCTAGCACTCTGCCCTGATTGACCTAGAATTCTAGAAAATTGCCCAAGTTTGAAAGGTTCAAGTGTGAAAACTTAGGGCCTTGTAATGGGTATCTCTATCCTGAAACAAACACTGCACACACACACACACACACACACACACACACAAATACACACACACACACGCACATTTTATCTCCTCTCCTAACCAAATTGTAGCAGCTGCCTCTACAAGAACTCCAATGTCCCATTAATATATGACTGTGTAAGTGAAGTGAGGGTGCCCAATATGGAGTTAGTTGTGATCATGGACCAGGACATCAGAGCAAGTCAGAGTCGACACACACGTAACCCTGATATAAAAAAAAGCAGACCTTCAAAAAGGAAGTTTGCACCAAGTCATCATTTTGCTAATACCCACAGAAAGATAAGCTTAGGTGCAGACTTCCCCAAAATGACCCTAATATCTCTTCAGTTTTGTCTCTTATATTCTTTGGAAAATTTTCTTCCTCAGCTATCCTAGACTCTGGTTTATGCTTGCCAAAGTTTTCCTTCAGGCCCTGTCAGCTTAATGATGGATTAGTCAGTGGTATATACTGGGTAGTCTGGAATATCTGACAGCTGTGGTCATGGAAACTGAGACAAAGCCTCCAACCATCTTTCCCCAATCCTGGATTTCTACTCTGCTGCTTCTAACATGATATTTCCTCCATTCTGATGATCTTTGATTTGAAAACTTCTTGCCGATTTATCTCTGGTTTACCTACCTCTCTTTGTTGAATTCAGAAAACAGGCTCTTTCTAGAGTCAGATAAAAAATATCTATTTCCTCATTCTATTATTTGCAACCTGTTTGTTTGTCTCATGTCATAGCATTGAAGATGACCTATTGCTCTATTCCTTTCTAACACCACTTTGTAGGGGGGTTGACCTACAAATTTAAAAAAAAAAAATCAGGTTATTTTACCTATGTCTATGAAGCTCATGGAGGCAGCTTGATGGGTCTTAGACTGGAGTCAGGAAAACCTGAGTTGAAATCTGGTCTCAGATACTTTCTAGCTGTGTGATCTTGTACAAGTCACTTAACTTTTGTTTGTCTTAATTTGCTAGAGAAGAAAATGGCAAACTATCCCAATATCTTTGTCAAGAAAATCCCATGAACCATATAGTCATGAAGAGTCAGACATGACTAAACAAGAAATGAATGTGGCACCATAAACCAATTACTAATGTGGGCCATTTCTAACAGGAAGGCCTACAATTATGGGAATGGGAGCTTCCCATTTTCTCTCACTATTCCTCATTACTTCATCTATTTTTTAGCTATTGAGCTTCCAAATACCTTCCTAAAGAAGGTATCAGTGTTCTGATCAGTCCCCAAACATTTATTTATTAAGCACCTTTGATTGCCAGACACTGAGCTAGGTTCTGTGGAGAAAAAAAGCAAAGATGAAAAATCCCTGCCTTCAAGGAGTTTATACTATATTCTGTAGGGAAAGGATAGAGAGTGTATAGAATAAGTGTAGACAAAATAAAAATAAGATAATTATGGGAGAGACACTAGCCACTGTGAAGGGGGTGGGGAGTCAGGAAAAGCTTCAAGTGGTAGTTGGCACGAGAGTTTTGATAGGGATTCCTAGGGATTCCCACCCTAGGACTGTGTTATACTTATTGATAAGAGTCCATTATATCACTAGCTGCAGATCCCCGAATGTGCTTCAATCTAGTCATCTTTCTGCTATGTCACTGTATGTGTGGGACCACTTCCATGTTCTCTTTTCATTCCCACCTATCACTCTCCTCCTCATTCTCTAGAAACTAAGTAATCAAATCAATATGGCCATTGATTTTGGAAAGGATGGGTCAATCAACTCTTATTTAGTTACAGTCACTATTTCTGTGGCTTTCCAGGCCAATGCACTCTTGCTAGTCCCTACTCCTTTAGGCTTTGTCACATAGAGCAGTGATTATCTCTCTTTTGTGTTTGTATCCATGGTACTTTCCCGTGGTAAGAGCTTAACAAATACTTTTTTGTGAATTCATTCATTCCAAAATGAAATGAAGAGAGACTGAATTTCTGGCACAGAGGACAGTTGGTACCAGTGGAATCTCTTATATAATGAACACCAAAGAGACTAGTTTGACTGGATGGAAAATGGTACCCAAAAACCCAATCTATTTAAAAACCTAGAAAGGTAGATTGGTGATGAAGGGCTTTGAAAGCCAGATGAGTCTGTGCTAGATCCTAGTAGCATTAGGGAACTACTGGCAATTATTGAGCAGCCAGTGACTTGGCCAAATATGCAATCTAGGAATATCACTTTTGGCAGCCTGCATGGAAGACTCATTGGAGAGAAGAAAGTCTGGAAGTGGGGAGATGAAATAAGAAGTTGTTTTAATAGACCCAACAGGACATGATTGGGACCAGGACTATAATGGTAGCCATGAGAAAAGAAAGAACATAGATGTGGCATATACTATGGAGGGAGAAAAGACAAAAATTGGTTGTGTGATGTAAGTAAGAATAAATGGTCAATGATGACACCAAGTTTACAAACCTAGGCCACTAGAAGGAGAGGAAAACTCTCAACAGATAGAAGGAAGGTCAAAGGGGATTATGGTTGGTGGGAATAGAATGACCTCTGTTTAGGACATGTTTATACTGAGATGCTTACAAAGGCAATTGGTTATGGGGCCAACAGTTTCAAATGCTACAGTGATATCCTTGCAGAACATTGAAAAGAAAAAGCCCTTGATTCTGGCAATGAAAAATACTGATTTTGAAGCAGAAGTTTCATCTGAGAGATGAAGTCAAATGCTATATTACAAGAGGCTGTGAAGTGTGTGAAAGGAGAAGAAATGAAGACAAGGAGATTAGATAACTTTTTTGCCTATGAGTTTGGATTTTAAAAGCAGGAAAAAAGTAGGCTGACAACTTGAGGAAATGCTAGGGTCAAGTGAGGGTATTTTTTAAAGGATTTGAAGATAATTATAAAGCCTCTCCTCACATATGTTATATCTATATGTATGTATGTATGTATACATATGTATGTATACATATAAGTATATCTGTTCATGTATATTTGTATGCATATGTATATATAATATATAAGCATATATAAATGTAATATAACTTCTCAATTCTAGTATTCATAAAGATTAATCTTCCTCTGGAGAGGTATAATGGATTAAAAAACTGGCCTGAAAGCCAAGAGATCTGAGTTCAAGTCCTTTTTCTCACATACTAGCTGTGTAGCCTTGAGCAAATCTTCCCTTCTCTGCCTCTCCCCACACTCCTCCCCTCTTCAACTATTACCTTCTCTCTGAGATTCCTTCCACTTGCACTTATGTATATCCTCTATATACAGTTTGTATGTTGATTCTCCTAAAGGAATGTGAGATACCATTTTTGCCTCTTTCAGGAGCAGGGGAAGTTAGCATCTATTAACTTCTACCATGGGCACTGTACTGAATGCCTTTTTTTATATACATCTAAAAATTATCTCATTTGATCCTACAACTCTGTGAAGTAGGTTCTCCCATTTTAAGTGACTTCTTATATTTTATTTATTTAAGGCTGGGGTTAAGTGACTTGTCCAAGGTCAGACAGGTAATTATTAAATGTCTGGGGTCGGATTTGAACTCAGGTTCTCCTGACTCCAGGGCCAGTGCTCTATCTACTCCACTACCTAACTGCCCCTGGTTCCCCCCATTTTAAGACTGACAAAAACTCAGGTAAACAGAGATGAAGCACATACCCAGGGTCACAAAGCTTATGTATCTGAGGCCAGATTTGAAGTCAAGTCTTCCTGGTTCCAGGTCCAATATCGTATCCACTATGCTATCAGTATCAGTTACCTCTCTGGATCTTTGTTCCTCTCAATATGTTGTATCAGTAGCACTTAACACATAATAAGTGATTAATAAATGCTTGCTGATTGACTTCCTGACAGTCTCTCAGTTCTCTAGGTAACTCGTTAAAACTAATTAGCAGAGAAGATCTTGAACTGCCTTGGTAGAGGGATTTTCCTCACCCAAGTGTCTGTAAACAATCAAGATTTATTATCAGTTTGTATACTTTGAAGAAACTAATTCTCCCTAGTGTGTTATGTGTCTCCGGTCTTGAATTTTAAAAACTTTCATCTCTTGGCTCAGCCAAAGTCCAGCTCTTTTCCTATCCCTAATCTTCCTCTAACAGTACATGTAGAAATTATCTATCTTCTATCATTTTGTTATCTTGAAAAGAGCATCCAGGAAAATTTGAGTTGAAATTCAGTGCTAACTTTGCCAAAAGAATTGTTCAAATGTTATTTCACTGTACAATTAAACTAATAAATTTCCAGCTTTAAAGTTTCTGCTGTGGAAGGATATAATGTAATTTCTTCATTTTTTTTCTCTTAGCTTGAAGCAAAAGAGACAGAAATCCATGATGAGGCACAGAATTTGGCCTCAGCAGTAGCTAAACTTGGTATAGCCAAGGCTATCATCTTTAATTCTCTTCGAGTCTGAGTGAAAGAAGCAGCCATAAAATTGGGTTATTGTTTTTAATTTTCCAATCCATGATTTATTTTGTTTAATTTTGGTGACAGCCAGAGATCCCAACCCACTACTCCAGTCAGGAAATGCAAGTGGGAACGATAGAGACAAGCAATCATTAGCTGTAGCATGCCCAAGGTCTCATCTCCCTTTCAGTATAACATCACAATATATTTCATACAACTGCTGTTATATAGGTTAACACTGAAGTGTTAAACATTAGAATAGCCTTCCTGAAATGGATTTTACATATTTAGTCAGATTCTCCTAGGGGAACAGATTAAGAAAGAGGATTTCTGTAACCAGGTTAAAATTTTAGGCTCCCAAATGCAAAAACATTCCAAAGGTAGCCTCTCAATTTCAAAATATCAGATCTAGAAAAGAGAAGACACTGTCTTCCCCTTGTTATGGCCATTCATTTAACAAAAGGCAAAGAATTCCATTGTCAGAGCTAAGAAAGGAACTTTTTTAAAATTCAAAATTCAAAGAGAGATAACACTCTGAGAATGAGTTTTCTCAAACTATATACATTGATAATAAATATTGACTGTTTACAGGCTCATAGGAAGCTAGAAAGTCCTAACTGCCTGAAAGATGGAGAAGGGGAAGGAAACCTGAGAAGTAAATGCTATCAAAAAAAAAGGGAAGAGAAAGAGAAGGCTAGAGCCACAAAAGATAAACTCCACTGACTTAGAGTTTTGCTTTGTATAACTTCATCTCTACGTGACAAATTGAAGTTGTGGCAAAGATATTTCCCTCTTTGGTCACAAACAACCTCACCTTAGCAGGAACTAGGACCAACAACCAATCTGACAAATTTCTATGCAATTTTCTACCCACCCAATAAGCTCCATTTTCACCTTGTATTTTCCTTCCTCCACTCTAAGGAAAATGATATAATATTGCACACAGATACACAACCACACACACACACACACACACACACACACACACATTTAGAGATGGAATCAAGAACATAACCTCACCTTAGCAGGAAATCAAGGAAGATTATCCCTTCAGTACTATGTAAATGTATCTGGCAAAAATCTGGAGTGTTCTAAAATGGATTTTTCATGTTCAGTCAGATTCTTCCTCCCCTATCATCACCTTTTGGTAACTTTAAAATGCAACTGTGCTTTCAAAAGAGGCTTCTTTAAACAATTAGACAAGGCCTCAAATTAAAGAAGTAACCTGTTGCTTGCTGGTGGCAGGAGTAGGCTCACTCTTCTACACTCATCCAACTGATTATCAACCTCTAATTTATACTTCCACCTGTTCCATAATGAACTTTTAACCCTATGGGAAATGCCATCAGCATTCTACCAGCTGCCTGGTCCTTGTTGCTGTGGGCTAAGGACATTTAATTAAGTCCCAAACCTGAAATCTGACCATAAAGGAAAGGAAATACTCAAAAGAACTCACGTTTTAGTAGATCTGTGATTTCATCAGTGTGGATACAACCAAATGCCAGACCACAATTCTTCTCATTCTATATGCTTTTATGAAGTTCTTAGTAAATCTTCAACAGAAAATTCACTGGATCTGCTGGAAGTCTTCCCTTTATATATCTTAGAGGTACCAAAATATCTATCTAGTTTTCTATTTACTACTCTCTTTTCTTTGTACATGAACAGTATTCTTTTCTTGCTATACATCTTCTATTATTCATAGTTTTCTATGATACTTCTTAAATACGGGCATGGCTGATTATGCCACAAACTATATATGCCCATTTTTCATTTTTGTTGCCTTTTAATTTATTTTAAATTTATGATATCCAAAAATAAATGGTACTAATAGCAACAGCAAAAAAAATAGTACAAAAATTAATGTGGCATTTTATGACAGCACACAAGAATCATCAGAACCAACATGAAATTTCCCAAATGAATCAAGCCCATATCTGGTCCTTTTAAGCAATTCTGAGCTCAACTTGTCCTTCTAAGCCTACAGAACTTATCCACGATGTCTCCATTGGAGGACTGAAATTGACAGGCTGCCCAAGTAGTTGAATCATTAATCCACTTTGCATTAATCTAATGTGGATGTAATAAAGTATCTTTCAAATTATTATGGATTTCCCTAATGAGCTTCTAGAGTGTCTCAGGACTGCATTAATCAATATGAAAACTACAAAGAAGGATAGTTGAAGAACCTCACCATCAATAGTGGGTACTCTTGTTTAGAACATGTGTAAGGCTGCTTCCAAATATTCATCTCACTTTGCATCTCCATTAATAATAAAATTCAATGGACCATTTAATAGTTATCTCCATAGCCACATCTGTCATGATCTCAAATGATTTTAATAAGTTTAAGAGATGGTTGTTTTGAAGGAAAACTTGAAAAATGCATTTTGTTCTATCAAGACAAATGCTCTTGCAAATGTAATGAACAATAAACAGAGATCCCAATGATGTCAGTCCCAACCAAGCTATAAAGATTTCAGGTATAGAAATGGTGATGTGCACTTCAAGTCTCCATTCCAATGTCTAAGCTTTAAAAGGTTTAACAAAAATCTGGTCACTTGATGATATCAGAAACTCACAAAGTTTATCTAATGAGGTACAAAGAGGTTTGTAATAAGTATCTGAAAGAGTATTCACATTGATGAAATAAAAAATATTTTTTAAGTGTTAGGGTAAGTAAACAATAGATATCTTGCACAGATATCTTGTATTCTGTACAATGTGGAAAATTGTCAGTGAAAGTCTATCCATTCCTTTTTCATGTTTTCACCAAGGATACTCCTGGTATTTACATCATTTATTCTAATAAAAAATTTTGTGGAGATGGACTTCCGGAAAAGATAATGATGTGAAAGCTTGTAGTCAAACCCAAATTCCCTAAGATACTCCTCAAAGATAGAAGTGGATGCCAGATGAAGGAAAGATTATCAACAAAAAAAAACATCCCACCAAGATAAGTCAAGAAGTATACAACATGGAGCGACTAGGTGGCACAGCGGATAGAGCACTGGCCCTGGAGTCAGGAATACCTGAGTTCAAATCCAGCCTCACACACTTAATAATTATCTAGCTGTGTGGCCTTGGGCAAGCCACTTAACCCCATTGCCTTGCCAAAAAAAAAACCTGAAAAAAAAGTACACAAGAAAATAGATGGAAGCTTGCCAGGGCTCTAGTTATGGGCTCTAGGGAATAGAAATCTAATACCTGCTCTAGTAAATGAGGTCTGAAATCAGCTGATTCTAAGCCCTATCTTGTTGAAACCAAAACAGGGAACAAAACCAACAAGACATAGTAAGAGGTTAGAGGCACCCAAATTATTTGTGTATTCCTCAGGGAGCCTCTAGGGGATCTCCCATATCCAATAGAACTGGAAGCAAAAGATGCTACCATTTTCTGGTAGGAAATTGAACACGGAAATGGATTTTACATTAAACAATTCATTTTAAGTTGAAGAGCATTATGTAATGGCTGCTCAGGTCTACAGAGTCCTCTTCTACTTAGTAGTATAAATTATAATTGTTTTGAGCACTCAGGAAAATGCTTCACATTTACATAGAACTTTGATTTTCTGCCTTAATTTACAATCACATTAACTTCTTGGGAATTTCTAATCTTTTTGTGATTCAGGCAAAATCAGGTCATCAGAGAAATTTTGACTAGAGAATCAATATAGAAAATTACAGGACCTCCTAATAGGCACAAGGAGAGGGGGAAACTGGGAGAAACTGAAAAGGGAAACTGAAGAAAGGACAGATCTTTGTTGGGGACTTTCCTCAGGTCTTAAAGAGGTAACTATAACTTTGTGGCTTGATCCAAGATACCATTTGGCTCACTCATTCTACTCAGTTTCCTTGCTCTCTGCCACAGCTTAGTTGTATTATTTTCTTTCATTGGGTACTTTTCACTGTATATTTGTGCTGCTGATTCTTCCCACTTCAACTCTTGATAATCCAACTCCTCCCATTACACTTTGAAGTGTTTGAAATCTGCCTCCATGTAGTTTGAGATAGCTCTTCATTTTATACAAATTTTGTTGGTTTGTGTGACCAATTGGAATGGCTTTCATCTGCAACTGCAAACTGTCCAATGATTTTTCAGGTGCTTTCTGAATATACTCTAAATTCTTTGATTATGATTCAGAAGTATTTTTACTGGATAAATTTTCAGGGTAAAGTGGAATGGGGTAGTACTGACCCTCCCCTTACATTGAGATCACCAGGGTGGAGTGTGTGTAGCTTAAGTCTTCAATAAAACTTAAATCAAGATCTACCTCCAAAATCCTATTGTAGCCATTAAAGAAAACAAAGATATCTTCTAATAGGTCACTTCTCAAGGAAAAATGGTATAGAAGCAACCAGAAAGCAGGTGCCAAGAGGCCCACCAAAAGACCTGAATTTAGCCTGATCTTCAATATAGGACAGCAGCAAAAGATAAAGTCAACTTGTGATTTATGACTATGAAGAAAAAGATGGACACAGGTCCTAGAATCAAATTAATTTATATAGCTATGGAGGTTTAGGCCAGGGATAAAGGCAGATGGCATATCATGGCTCAGCCCTAGTTCTAGCTCCCTCTCCTAGGTCAGGATTAGGAAAGGGGACAGAGAAATACAATAAACGAGTCATCTAATCCAAAACTGTGCCAAGGCAGTGGCATTCAGAATTCAGAAGGGACAGAACAGGTCTTAGACATCTCACTGGTGGAAATCAGTTCTCTGTTATGTAGGAAGAGCAAGGTAGAGTTGGTAAGATCTGAAGAAATGAGAACTCTGCTCTCTTTGGACACACTGTGAGTCTCTGTGCTCTAAAATTGTCATTAGGGTCTTCAATTTCTTGAAGTATCTTTAAGTTTCTTTTGATCTTTCAGTCTCCTTGGATTCTAAGAGCTTCTGACATCCAGCTTTGAAAGAGAAATTAGATGATGTCAACCCCACTTCATGTTTCTAAAGGGAAAATAAGATTTTTGGTTGAAACCATATGAGGGAAACTGGTAGGGGTGGAGCCAAGATGGCGGCATGAAGGCAGCATTTCCCGGTAACTCCTTCGTCCCCAAACTCCAAAAAACAAACAAATGAAGACTCTAAGTCAAAATTTAGAGGGGCAGAACCTACAGAAAGACTGAGTGATACATTTTCCCAGTCCAAGATACCTAGAAGTTCCACAGGAAAGGTGTGTTTCACCAGGACTGGGGGCTGGGAAAAAAGCCATGGCCACAGTGCAGGCCAGTGAAGCCCAGAGATCACTCGCAACAGCTTGAAGGGGTGGGGGAAAGAACTCTGCTACACCAGAATAAGTGTGGAGTGAGGAGCATCTGCACAGAATCTGCAGCAAGAATCTGAAGAAAGCAGCCTGCACCCCCAGAGAAGGTAAGGGACGTCTGCAGAGAATTCTCTGCTCTCCCTCAGGGTAGGACTCTGCTGTTTGCCTACACACAGATCCAGGTTGCAGTTTGGGCTTCCATACTAAGTAGGCAAGCTGAATTACTCCATATAGCACCAGAGGAGAGGGGACATCCACATATCAAAGCACAGGCAAGAGAGCATAAGACCTTGGAGGAATAAAACTCCCAGTGGGGTGTCCCCCCCCAAAAAATCCCAAAGCTTTGGAAGTGCTATAATTAGCCTTGGGTTGAGGAAATGAGTAAACAACAGAAAAAGAAGAATCTGACCATAGAGAATTACTTTAGTCACTTAGAGGATCAAAACACATACTCAGATGATGACAAAATCGAAGCTTCCATATCCAAAACCTCCAAGAGAAATAGAAAATGGGATCAGATTGTAGATGAGCTCAAAAATGACTTTGAAAAGCAATTAAGGGAGATGGAGGAAAATTTGGGAGGAGAAATGAGAGCAATGCAGAAAATATCATGAAAACCAAATCAAAAGCTTGGTGAAAGATATACAAAAAAATACTGAAGAAAATAATATGTTAAAAACCAGTTTAGGCCTAATGGAAAAAAGCAAAACAAAAGGTAAATGAGGAGAAGAATGCTTTAAAAAGCAGAATTGGCCAGCTGGAAAAGGAGATAAAAAAGCTCTCTTAAGAAAATACCTCCTTCAATGCAAAATGGAACTAAAGGAAGCTGATGACTTTGAAAGAAATCAGGAAGAAATAAAACTCTTCAAAAAAAAAAAGCCAAAAATTAGAAGAAAATGTGAAATATCTCATTGGAAAAACAACCAACCTCGAAAACAGATCCAGAAAAATAATTTTAAAATTATTAGGTTATCTGAAAGACACAATCAGGAGAAGGGCCTAGACTTCATTTTTCAAGAAATAATACAGCAAAATTGCCCTGAGATCCTAGAAGCACAGGGTAAAAATAGAAATTGAAAGAATTCACCAGTCACCTCCTAAAAGAGATCCCAAAGGAAAAACTTCCAGGAATATTATAACCAAATTCCAAAACTCCCAGATCAAAGAGAAAATTCTAAAAGCTGCCAAAAACAAACAATTCAACTACCGAGATTCCATAGTCAGGATTACACAGGATCTGGCAGCATCCACATTAAGGGCTCATAGGGAATGGAATATGGTATTCCAGAAGGCAAAGGATCTTGTTTTACAACCAAGAATCAACTACCCAGAAAAACTGAACATCCTCTTTCAATGAAACAAAGAACTTTCAAACTTTCCTATAGAAATGAGCAAAGCTGAACAGAAAGTTTGATCTCCAAGTACAGGACTCTGGTGAACTACAGAGGGAATGGAAGAGAAGGACTAACTATGAGGAACTTAATGATATTGAACTGTTTGTATTCCTGCACAGGAGGAAGATATTGAAAACTCATATGAACTTTCTCATTTATAAGAGCTGTTAGAAGGAGCCCATATAGACAAGACATAGGAGGGAGCGGAATATTATGGTATGATGTGGTAAAGAGATAGAGTCAGTGGGTGGTAAAGGAAAGTACTGGGAGGAAGGGAATGGAGGTGAAGAAGAAGCAGCTAAGAAATTTCATATAAGAGTCAAGAAAAAGCTTTTTCAATAGAGTGGAAAGGGGGAAGGCAAGGGGGAATGAGTGAGCCTTCATTCTCATCAGAAATGGCTCAAAGAGGAAATAACATACACACTTAATAGGGTGAGGAAATCTATCTTACCCTAGAGAAAAATAAGAAGAAAGGGATGGGATAAGGGGTAATGGGTGGGAGGGGAGAATAGGTGATAGAAGAAAGGGAAGATCAAGGGAGAGGGTATTCAACACACTTTTGGACAGGGCCAGGATGAAAAGATAGAGAGAATAGAATAAATGATAGTAGGGAGAAATAGAGTGGAGGTACAGGTAGTAATAGCAACTGTGGGAAAAATATTGAAGCAACTTCTCTTGTGGACTTATGATAAAGAAAGCAACTCACCCCAGTGACAGACCCATTGAAATCTGAACACAGACTGAAGTACAATTTTCTCTCTCTCTCTCTCTCTCTCTCTCTCTCTCTCTCTCTCTCTCTCTCCCTCTCTCTCTCTCTCTCTTTCTTCTTGAAGTTTCTCATCTTCTTGGGGGGAGGGAGGGGGTTTATGTTTACTCTTATAACACATTCAATTTACATCAATGTATAGTATGGAAACAATGTAGAGACTATCAGACAGCCTTCTGTGGGGGGGAAGGGAGGGTAAGGGAAAAATTGTAAAATTCAGAACCTTACAAAAAATGATAGGTACATATTACTATTGTATATAATTGGAAAACAAATAAAATGTTAAAAGAGAGAAGCTAGTAATCTCCGTCATGTCCCTTTCTCAAAATTGTTACACTCAAGAGTTTGGGCAATTTCTCTTTGGTGACATCTGAGACTCTCTGTCTTGGTTGAGCTGAGTTTTCTCACTCCTGATGGAAGGGTTTTGTATGGTATTGTATGGTCTATATTCTCCTTAGTATACTTTTTTTTTTATTTTTGTTTTGCTACTGATTGAGTAATTGGATTTCTTTGCTAATTCCTATGTAGATTGGTTTTTGGTAGAAAAGGGGGTCAAGTTTTGGTTGTAAAGCTTGTCTTCCTTTGCCCCAATTAATGATCGGATTTATAATGATCAGAAATTTAGCATGAAACTGAAAAGTATGCCCCCTAAAATGATCAATTTTTAAGAGTAGATAGATATAATTCTATCCCAAGACCCCGCCCTTTATAAAAAAGAACAGGGTGGCCAAACTTCTGGCCCCAACCTCTTGCTGCCCCTCCTAGGAAGAATTAAAGCTTCCCTTGGAAAATAGTGGAGGGGGGGAGTGGAGGGAAAATTATTCTGCCTCCCTTTGAGCTGCATAATGATACCACTGTGCCACATCTGGAAGACAGCCCTCACCATATTACATATAAAAGTAGATCATAATGAAAAAAGTCAACCACAAGAACTCCAAGAATGGATTAAAGAAATGAAGCAGGAGATTTAAAAAATGACATTAGAACTCTTCAGGAAAAAAAAATCAGAGAAGAGAATAAAAGGTAGACTGTTTAGAATAGAAAGTAGAAAAACACAAGGGGCAGCTAGGTGGCGTAGTGGATAAAGCACCAGCCCTGGAGTCAGGAGTACCTGGGTTCAAATCCAGTCTCAGACACTTAATAATTACCTAGCTGTGTGGCCTTGGGCAAGCCACTTAACCCCATTGCCTTGCAAAAAAAAAAAAAACCTAAAACAAAAGAAAGTAGAAAACATGATTCAAGCACTAGACTCCATGAAAAATAAAATAAAGTAAAATTAACCTGATGAATTTAACAAGAAATATTAAAATAGTCAAAAGAAATTGTTTTGTCTAATAATAGAAAAAACCATTGAAGCCAAATAAATGTGATGAATACTTAGAAAAATATAAAATACTCTAACTAAATAAGAAATAGATAAATAGCTCAGTCTCAGGAAAAAAGAAATGAACCAAGCTATGTAAATGAAGTTCTGAAGGCAAATGTCCTGGTTCATCTTGACTTTCAAGCAAATTTCATCAAACATTCAAAAATTGATTAACTTCAGTATTAAAAATTTATTTGAAAAATGGAGGAAAGAAGGCATTAAATCAAGTTTTTAATGTGAAAAATAGTTCTGATATCCAAATCAGTAAGTGATAAAGAAAATTATCTCTTAACTAATATCACTTCAAAACTATTAAATAAAATATTAGCAAACATGGTGCATAAACACATAAACATTTTGCTATGACTAGGTTAGAGTTATGCAAGAAAATTAGGGGTTGATTCAGTACTGGATAGACTAAAAAGATAATAGAACATTAAAATTAAATATATTATTAATCATATAATTCTATCAATAGGTATAGAAAAGTATTTTTTAAGTTTTAACTGATCTATTCTGTTTCCTACAACAGCATAGTTGTTCCATATATCCTTATCCTATACCTCCCAGAGATCCATTCCATACAACAAATAGTATTTTTAGAGAGGGGGGGAAAAAACCAGAAGTGATCAATACCTTGAAAAAAGTCAGAACATGTGCAATGTGTAATAACTATGGACTTCCTCCACAAAAGTTGGGGGTTGGGGGATCCTCTTATATCCCTTCATTCAAATCGTGCTTGATTTTTATAATCTTGTCACACTCATTTTTTGATTTTTTTCTGTGTGTAGCTGTTCTTTTATTATATTGCTATAGTTACTGTTTATATTGTTACCTTTCCTTTGTTTAATTCTGTATCAGTTCATGTAGTTCTTTCCATGCTTCTCAGCATTCATCACATACACATCATTTCTTACAACCCAATAATATTCCATGATATTAATGCACCACAATTTGTTTGGCTACTACCCAATTGCAAACGTCTATTTTATTTCAATCTTTGCTATCACAAAAAGTGGCATTATAAATGTTTTGGTGTATGTGGGGACTTTATTCTTATTGTTGGCTTCCTTGGGACATAAGAAATTATTTCACTATTTCATAGCTCCATCAACAATAAATTAGTGTGCCAATCAGTCTGCAATTACCTCCAACATTATATATATTATATCAATTATCTATATATCATGTATATATCCTTCTTATCATACTTCTGATCAACTTCTTATTAGAAAAATTTGATTCTAGGAAAGGCTTTAATAAAATATAACACTAATTCCTATTTTAAAAAAACTAAAAAATGGGAATCAATCAATAAAACATAAAAAGACCAAAGGAAATAATAAAAAAAAGTTTCAAACAACACTGCAAAGCAGTAGTCATCTAAACTATTTGTTAGTAGCTAAGGAACTTAAAAGTTAATCATTGGAATAAGTTAATAATAGAATTTATATAATGTCTTATGGTACTTTTGATTTTATGGCTAACTTCTTTTCAAATCTCTCACCACATAGTTAAGTCCTATTATGTCAATACTTTTTGTCCTTCAATATAAAAAAAGAATATGTCATCAGGAAGGTGATGTCATGAAAAATAAATTAGTTGGATATACTAAGTCACCAGTCTCACTTTCTCCTCTGAAGTCACATGGGTCCAAAGGCCAGAAATGAATCAGGATGACTAGAGATGGCTTTGCATGTAAGACAATCCAGGATAAGTGACTTGCCTAAGATCACACAGCTAATAAGTATCAAATGTCTGAGGCCAGATTTAAATTCAGGTTCTCCTGATTTCAGGGCTAGTGCTCTATCCTTTGTACCACCCAACTGCCTTATAATCGTCAATTAAGAGTTGAAGAAACTGAAGCCAATTGGAGTCTGAGGCTACCTACTGCCCTACCTTAAAAAGACCTAGAAGCAAATGAACAGTATTCCATGAAATCCAAAAAACACTGTTGAAGTAAAGATTCCTCTATTTTCCAAAAAACTAATGGAAAAAATTATAAAGCAGACTAGCATAAATTAGGCTTAGACATATATATATATATATATACATATATGTATATATATCCCACATATATCATAATAAGGTCCAAATAGATACATGACCTAAATAATAGAAAAGGGATGGAGCTGCCTTTAAACTATAGATAGGAGGAAAGTTCTTAGCCAAACAAGATGTAAAAGATAATATTAAAACTACAGTTTCAATTACATAAAATTTACATGCTTTTTCCACAAAGAAAATCAGCAGTCAGATTTAGAAGTGAAATTATTACATAAGAAAAAAAATCTTTGTAGCAAATTTCTCTAAAAAGGTCTCATATTCAAAATATATAAGAACAAGAAGCATTCTTCAATATAAAAATGGTCAAATAATATAAATAAGCAGTTCTCACTGTAAAAAATTCGAGCTATCAATAGCCATTTGAAAAAATGCTCTAAATTATTAAGACAAATCCAATTTAAAACAATTCTTTGGGGGGAAGCTAGGTGCCTCCGTGGATAGAGCACCTCCTGGAGTCAGGAGTACCTGAGTTCAAATCCGACCTCTGACACATAATAATTACCTAGCTATGTGGCCTTGGGCAAGTCACTTAACCCCATTGCCTTGCAAAAACTAAAAAAAACAAACAAACAAAAAACAATTCTTGGTTTTACTTCCATGAGAATAAAATATTATGACAAAAAAGGGAAATGGAAATCATTGGAAAGACTATAGAAGACAGAATTGCAAATGTATAATTGGTTGATTATGAATTGGTCCACCATTCTAAAAGCAATTTGTTCCTATATCCAAAGACTCCTAGTCTGTGTATATTCTTTCACTCACCAACATTTCATATATATTTCATATATACATATATATATATATGTGTGTGTGTGTGTGTGTGTGTGTGTATGTGTGTATACATATATCAAAGAGATAGACATATATATATATATATATATATGCTATGTTGATCAAAGAACTATAAGTAAAATGGGTGTCCATCAACTGTAAAGTGGCAGAACAAATTATGGTATATGAAAGTTATTGCACCATTAGACAAATAAAGTTTTAGACAAACCTGGAAAACTTGTATGAACTAATGTTAAATGAAGTGAACTCAACCAGAAAATAAAATTATGTGACTACAATAAAGTAAAAGAAATTAACTTTAACTTTAAAAGTCTTTAAAACTCTGATCAATGCAATGACCAATCATGATTTCAGAAGATATGAGAAGTATGATTTTTATCTCTTGTTGGCAATAGGTGGTGCACTGACCTGAGTTCAAATGCAGCCTCAAACACTTGACATTTACTAACTGTGTGACCTTGGGCAAGTCACTTAACTCTGATTGACTCTCATCCAGGGTCATCTCCAGTCGTCCTGATTCATATCTTGGTCACTGGACCCAAATGTCTCTGGAGTAGAAGTGAGACTGGTGACTCAGCCCAGCTCCCCTCACTCAAATCTATCACCTCCCTGCTGTCATGGTCTTCTTCTATAAGGAAGGACTAACCTCTTGGCATAAATGTTGATGAATTAGAAGATTCAAAATGAGACAAACATTTTCAGGCATGACCCATATGTTGATCTCTTTTGCTGTATCATTTTAAAACCACATTTATTAGTGAAAAGAAAGGGTGTTTATGAGGAAAGGAACTACTGGAGGAAGTTAGATGTCCCAGTATGTGTGTGTATATATATATATATATATGTATGTATGTATGTATGTATGTATGTATATAATACTGCACTTGAAATCAGGAAGGTCTGAGAGGTTAAAGATTCTTAGTAACTGTGTATGTGAGCCTGGGCAAGTCACTTAACTTCCACTTATCTCAATTTATTGGTCTATAAAGTGAGTCTACAAGAGTTGTTATAATCCTCAAATGAAATAATTTTTATATTTGCAATCCTTAAAAAGCATTTTATAAAAACATCATTAATTATTATTTATAATATAGTAAAAGAAGTAAAGCAAGAAAAGGATTTTAATGAAATATATTTTAAAATACATAGAAGAGATGAGAAGGAAGTTCATATAGAAAATACAGGCCAGTTTAGTTATATTCTTTTAAATATAATCATAAAAATTATATAGTAATTCATAGTTTAATATACAATTTTCCAGGCGCGACTAGGTGGCACAGTGGATTAAGCACCGGCCCTGGAGTCAGGAGTACCTGGGTTCAAATCCTGTCTCAAACACTTAATAATTACCTAGCTGTGTGGCCTTGGGCAAACCACTTAACCCCATTTGCCTTGCAAAAACCTAAAAAAATAAATATATACAATTTTCTGTTCTCTAAAATGCTTACTGTGTACTGATGTTTAAGTTTATGTTAAAAAGAAAGGTGATTTTATAGTGATGAGAAAACAAATATATTGATTGGAAGCTATAGATAACTTCTCAATTACCTTTTTTTCCCATGATTTTTTGTACTCTTCTCTTCTTTAAGATATTTTTATCCTCCTCTTTTTATTGACAAATTTAGACTTAGGCTAACACCAGTGCAAAGTACAAATATGATACGTAGAATATCCTATGTAGGAAATAGAATAGTAAGTGGGCCCAGAATTACTGGAATGGGGAGTATGTGAAGGAGAATGATATGAAAAAATACTAGAAAGTTAAATGTGAGCCATGTTGTGGAGAGCTTTAATGCTGCCAGGTGATGATTTGATGGGGGTAGAGGGACATAATAGAAGAAATATAGCAACCTCTGAAATGAGTTTTTCGGTTTTGTCAATATGGCCCCCATCTGCTCCTGTACTGTAGTGAAAGAATGGGAGAAGACAGCTAGGTGGTGTAGAGGATAGACCACAGACCTGGAATCAGGAGGACCTGAGCTCAAATCCGATCTCAGATACTTCATAATTACCTAGTTGTGTGACCTTGTACAAGTTAGTTAACCCTATTGTCTTGGAGAGAGAGAGAGAGAGAGAGAGAGAGAAACAAAGAATTCTAGAAACCTTGCAACTTTTTAAAGTCTAAAAATATGAAAGTAACTGTTAATATTCCTAAGTCACAATGACATGAAAACTCTGAGGTCATTTAAGAGTGATTATTTTCATCAATGATAATGAAATGGCTACATTTAAATTATCCATTGAACACTAATTAAATTAGCTTACTAATTTATATAGCACTTTATGATTTATAAAATGCTTTAAACACAATATCCTTGACCAACCTACTGGTAGAGTGGTAAGAATGGATCCAATGGACATGGGTTCAAGTTCTGACAACTCTGTATAATTAATATTAAAAAGAAAAGTCACAAGTTCTATGAACCTCAGTTTTTTCATCTATATAATGGAAATGAGGTTTGTACTATGTACCCCAAAGGAGTATTATAAAGAAAGAATTAAGGACCTAAACAAGATTGATCACAGTAGGAAGTGAGTTAAAGGATGCAGGAGATAATGCAGAGAACTGACAAAAGGTGACAATTGATTGAATGTGTTCAGGATAAGAGACTGGGAGAATCAAAGATGATACCAAGGTTATAAGTTAGGGTGACAAAGAGGATGGTGCTATCTGCAAACAATGAAAATAGAGAAGTATAAGGGGAAATTCAAGTAGAGACAATCAAGAAATTAGAAAGGACTTGGTAGTACAATATTCTAGAAAAGAGAAATTGAAGGGGAAAAGGTCAGTTTGAGAATCCTCTGCACAGGAGTTATCACTAAAGTCATAAATTTGGATGATAACAAGAGAAATTGTAGAGATAAGAGAGGATTAAAGGACATGGAAGGGACCTTAAAGTTCTTCTATTGCAGGGTTCTTTTTCCTACAAAGGAAGAACTGAGAATCAGAAAGACAGGGTCATTTATATGTTAAAAAGTTCATCAGGTGTAGAGCTAGGATTCAAACCCAGGTCTTCTAACTCCAAATTCAGTGTTTTTTCTCTTGTGATGATGTTGATGATGAGGATGATGAGGGTGATGAGGATGTGATCATGATGATGTGGTGATGCTAATTACATTTATATAACATTTTAAAGTTTACAAAGGGCTTTATAATTATGATCTCATTTTATTTTTACAATAACCTCCCCTTCTTACAGATAAAGAAATCCCTTGGAAAATACAATTGAAGTCATAAATAGGTTAAATGATTTGCTCAAAGCCAAATAGGTTTTTAAGTAGGTGATTCAGCATACTGCCCTCCTTCCCCCACTTTTCCCATCTCTCTCTAGTTCTTCTTGTCAAAAATAGCAGGCTGCCTCAAGTCAACAATATTATTAGCAATTATTCAGCATATTCCTTTATTAAGAATGTATATAAAACATAATTAAGTAGTCACACTAAAAGTAGGCTTTTGCTACAAAAGTGAGAAACTTTTGAAGGAAAGGTTACAAGATCTAGATTTCAATTAACATTGCCACAGATTTTTTGGTAACATTCCAGACAAGTGATAATTCTTTATCAGATAGGGTTGAGATAATAGTTGAAGATGAAAAAACAGCATGACTATATTTCAGTCCAGGCTCCCAAGTTGGATTTAGAGTACAACTATAATGAGTAGGGGAGGAAATGAGGGGAATAGAAAAATATTTTATCTTAAGATAACATTTCAAGAGCTATTATTCAAATCATTTTAAAGTAATACAGTGCCAGTTACATATTAGGAATTCAATAAATATCCATTGACTTCAATGAGTATAAAATTGCCTTTAGCTCTCACAAGACATCATTCTTTCTCTATAGAAATCCCATTTTAGGAATAAATCCAAGAGTCTCAAGACCTACTATGCAATACATAATTCCTGGAAAAGAAAGCCCTATTATAATTTGTCTTAAAGCTCATTTATTTTCTAACTGAATAAATTTATTTGGTCATTTGTTTTTGAATTGTTGTGTTTAAATACCAATGTGATTTAAATATTCTAATGCTTTTATAAATGAGGCTGGAACATAATTACCATTCATCTTAAATTTTGTGAAATGTTCCTTGATCTGAAATTAAATGCTTCCTGAGTCACCTAAAATTATTTATCTACCCATATATCTCTTCTCCAGTTTCATCATAAAGCCATCTCTGGTAATCTTCCTTACATAACAAAATTTTTGAACACATACATATAACAATTAATGCCCTGAATAGGTACCAGAAATACTATGACCACATCTCATTTTCAAAACACTTGATTTCAAGATACCCTTCTGCTTTTAAAGAATCTCCCTAAAAGTAATATCCTTGTTCAGACCTTTAATTTATTTTTTCCAAAAAGCATTTAGTAAGTAATAACCCAGAAAACAGACTCTTCTTCTAGGTGTGATTAAATTCAAAGTTTATCTAAGATACCAATTCTGCTTTCATAGAGCTTATAGTACAATAAGGATATCAGTGATAGAGGTAAGAATATATCTAGGGCTGATGGGTGGCACATGAATAGAATGTAGGACCTGGATTCAGGAAGACCTGAAATCAAATTACTACCTGTGTGACTATGGGCAAGTCTCAACCCTGTTTGGCTCAGATTCCAATTTATAAAATGAGTTGGAGAGGGCTAATGGCAAACCACTCCACTATCTTTGATAAGAAAATTCCTATGGGATACACAAAGAGTTGGATACCAACTGAAATCATTGAACAACAGCAACAAAGATGTATCTCAATTTATTTTGAAAAAATATAACCACTATAACCAATAGTTGCCTACAAGATGCAGAATTCACTTAGACTCTCAGGATTATAGGATCATAGATTTAGTTTTTGAAGGGATCTAAGCAGCCACTTAGTGGAAACTGTCCTATTTCTGCCATCATTTGAAAAACTGCTATTTCCATGAAGAGTAAATCAGATTGGAGCAACTTGAGCTATCTGACTATAGGGAAATTTAAGACAGATGCTAGAAGGGGCTGAGCCTATATAAAAATAGGCAGCCACCTCAAGAAAGCTGAATTCAGCTAAATGAGGAAATTCTTTGTCAGACTTTTATCCGTTTTTCATCTTGTTTGGATCTCCTGAAATGCATACTGCCCCTTCCCAATTCCCAACTACACACCATGTCTTTTCACATGTCCTTTGAAATCATTCTTGAACTTGATATTGAACATTTTTCTGCTGTCTATATCTGTCCTTCAACTCCCAAAAGATATCCTAGCTATTGACTTTTTTTATAATATGTTTTCTGACTTCTGAGAAACTTCTTAGATTCCAACTTGCTTTCCTCGTTCTCCATCAATAAAAGATTCATCCCTCTCTGAGTCAAAATCAAGTCACTTTATAACTGCCATTAGAGATCTTTTAGTCTTTGTGTGGAAAATGCCATTATATTGATAAAAGGAAGTTTTAATTTCAGTAACTTACAGATATTGTGCAGAAAGGATTGACATTGCTTAGTGTTTATCTTAATATTGGTGGAAACTTAACCAACTCCAAAATGGCATGATCATGGAGGTAATGAGATTCTCTAAAGCTTAGGAATTCCAAAGCCTCCAATGCTCTTTTTGGCTAGAACCAAATAAATTAGAGTCCAAAGAGAGAAGAGAAATGCACATTCCAGTCTTGTTCATATGCTTTTTTGATCTCTGAAAGGTGTGATTCAAAGTCTTGGAGGAAATTTTGTGTAATAAAACAAGTATATGTTTGATATAGTTAACATATCTCTTTTGTCTTAAAAAGAACCTAGTATAAAAATCATTACTTAGTGTCCCATTTTTTGGTGATCAACCTTTCCAAGATCAATTAGATCTTGTCCTTCAAAGGTAAGCATAGACCTGTCCTTGAAACTTCCACTAAAGTCATTATTTTCTATTGCCTCATTGTGTTGTGGAATCAACTTAAATTCCCAAAATCCATACCAGTAAAATTAAAGTTCTTGACTTTGAATGTATGTAAAAAGAAGGCAATTAGTTATCTGTACTCTATATGAACTAAGTACAGAATATCAGGCAACAGACTAAAATTAAAAACGGGAAAGGACAGATTAATTAAATTATCAATAATTTGTTTATAACCAAATCAAATGGCCCTCATCCTTCTTGCATCCATTTTCTCTGGAGCCTTTGACAATATTGATTACCTTCTTCTTATTGTCTCCTCTTGAGACAGGTGGTTGTGCAAAAGAGAACTAGTGCTAAAGTCAGGGAGATCTAAATTCAAATCCAATCTCAGAAATTTACTAGCTATGTAACTCTTTGCAGGTTGCTTAACCTTGTTAGCCTCAGTTTCCATATCTGTAAAATGAGGATAATAATAACCCCTAACTCACAAGGTTATTGTGAGGAGTAAATTAAATAATGTTTATTTTTTAAAAGTGGTTAACAGTGCCTAGCACATCATAGAAACTTTTAAAAATACTTATTCCCTTCTCCTTCCTTCCTTACTCTCAATGTTTTCTTGGCACTGGTCTCTCCTGGCATTTCTTCCTCAAGATGGATGTTACTCCTTCCCTTTGTAGATTATATCCAAGTTAACCCATACATATCCCTCTGTTGATTATATCACAGTTACCCCATATGTATCTTTAACATACTTAATTGTTTTGCATGTTGTTTGCCCCATTAGATTATAAGCTTCTTGAAAGCAAGGGCTGTTTTTGCCCTTCTTTGTATCCCTAGTTCTTAGTTATAGTGCCTAAGTCATGGATTGACAATTCATTTTAGTTATGTATAAGATTTGCTTTTCCAATGAAATTAGTTGCCACACCAGAAGGAATAGTAATAAATACTAATGGATATTTATTTGACACTTCAAAGTCTGTAAGGCACTTTACAAATATTATTTCATTTAAACCTCACAATTTTTGCATTAAGACTATGAGAAATTACTATCTCTATGATAGATGTAAAATATATAATATCTTTCCCAGGAGAATTAAAGGAAATAGAAGGAAGACCTTTAAGGACCATTGACATGTCCTACAATCTAGGGGAAAAGGAATAAACTAGATAATCTCTCATGGTCCTTTCCTAAATCTATATTGCTAGGAATAAGGCCAAGTTTTAATGAAATCGCACACAACCACGTTCCTCTTGCTTATTTTTCTAGAATGAAAATATATTCAGTGAGTTAAAAGCTGATACATACATACATACATATATATATATATGTATGTATGTATAAATGTGGCTGCCTTTCAATGAAAAGATCTGAAATAATTACTCAATGGAACAAATAGCATTTTACTGAGGTCCTGGGGCAACAGGAAGTGAATACACATAAAAAAATCACTAAATTGAAACTACATTTCCCTAACCTCTTATAAATCTTAAATGCTTCTTGTTATGATGAAAATGTTCACTAAGACTACAGCCCTCTAAAATAATGTATCATTTATCTACTGGGGAAAAAAAGAAGAAACTGGACATGAAAAGCTACTTCCAATTAAAGATCTCGGATTTATTTTTAGACCAATATGCTTTTTTTTTTTAGTGCCCTGCCTTTGCAAAGAGCAAAAAAAAAAAAAAAATTGGTTGCTTTTTAGGCAGGGAAAATCAAGCTAAAACATTATTCAAGGAAATATTTCTTTGAAAAGTAAAACAAGGACAAAAAAGCACCAAGCACTACCTTAAACTGTCAGGTCTAGAAGTTTGCTTTAATAATAGCGAGAGCAGGACAGCTAGGTGGTACAGTGGATAGAACACTGGCCCTGGTCTCAGACACTTAATTGCCTAACTGTGTGACCTTGGCCAAGTCATTTAACTCCATTGCCTTAAATAAATTTTAAAAATGTTAAAAAAAGAATAGTGAGGGTTAGTTAAATAAATTTAGGTTATTGATCAGTGGAGATCCTTGAGTTCTTTGATAAGCTTGCAGAGAGGTTGGTCTCTTGGGATTTCAATTGTATTTTCCAATGGAGAATATATTCACAGATTTCACATGTCTGTGAGTCCATATAACTTCCCATGTGATGAAGAGATTTCCCCAAAAAAACACATGAAACAAGTAGACAAACACAAACTTATCTATGGATGTGTGTATACATGTATACCTGCATGTATGTGTATGCATTGTGGTGTGTGTGCATGTGTGTGTTATGAGTGTGTGCACATGTGTGCTACATGTGTGTACAACTCTCAGGTATACTGGTAGATCCTGAAGTGCCTTCAGAATCAGAAAAATCATATTCGATATGATTTGAATTGTTATTGTACTTTAACTTTTTGAACATTTCTATTTTATGTATAGTATATATGAAAACTATTAACAAGAATACCCATTTCCAGCCACATTGCATAACAAATGTTTACTATTATGTTAACGTTTAACTTTTTTCCTCTTAGTCTTCCTAATAGAAATTTTGGGAAAAAAAGAAAGTTTGAGAAGAAAAGAGGATCAGAAATATTCTATCATAAGATCTTCTCTGGAAGAAAAACTGGCAAAAGGAAAAAGTGAAAATCCTGGAATTAAGAGGATATACTTTTTTTTATAGATGAACGCAAAGCAGTGGCTCTTCCCATAAAATTTCAACTTCCCAAGAGTCCTAGACAGCCAACTAATTTGGGGTGGGGGTAACTCTAGTCAGTGAAACTCGTGTTCCAAAAGCATATCTACACCCTTTTTAGAAAAGACACAATCAAAACAAAGGCTCATTCCACATCCTCCATCCATTTACTGGTTCAATAAATGAATCAATCAACCAAGAAGCATTCATTACTCACCTGAGAAGTTTACTGGTGAATCTGGTCACTAGAGAAATGGCTATAATACGGGTAAGGCATGCAGAGAGTCTCAAATGAAAAGGGCAAAGTAAGTAAAATAATAACTATGATTATTACCATTATTATTATAATCATCATCATAGCTAGGTTTTATTGCTATTATCATTACACCTTACTTGATATTATATTACTGTTATTACTTTAGGAATTTTTCTTTCATTCTTGTACTACTCTATAAAGTGCTATTTGTGAAATAGTTATTCATTTCACATCAAGAGCAGAATATACCATGGAAAATGACCCTTCATCTGCCTTCCCCATTTCTGAAGAATATGTCACCTAGTCCTAGGGGACAAGTTCAGGGAACACTTACTCCTTACAAATCTGGTTTAGCCTGAAGCATCCCTGGGAGACCTTCCCTATTCCTAAGACATCTCTAGTCTTAATGGCCCTGGGGAGACTGGGAAACTTCAGGGTCATTCTGAGGACAAATCTACTATTACAAGATAGGTTCTATGTATTTATTCCAAGTCCCTAACAACCACCATAGGTTAACCCTAAAATTGTGAAACTTCTGTTACCAGTTTGGCAAAATCATATACACCTAGAATGACCAAGCTTTATCCAATTCAGTTCCATTAGGTATATACAAGACCAAGGTGGAGATTCAGGGATTAATCCTATTTTCATACTACACTCATAAGGTTAGACTAGAATTAAACCAGCATTTAATGATCAGAGGATAGTGTTCAATGTGAAGAATAAGATATGTACATATATAATTTGTATAAATGTGTGTATATATATATTCATGTGTATATTATTATATTGTTCACACATACAGATATACACAAACACAAATATACACATATATTATTTATTATGTATTCATGTTTGTGTGTATATTGCTTATATGTATATTCATGTGTATATATTGTACATGTATTTATAGGTATGGTAGAGGTATTATGTGATGTCCTTCATCAGCACATATATCTCATTCCCAACAAATTTATCTCTGTTCTCTTATTAACTACAGTTGCACCAACAATAACTATCAATGAAAAGAAAGATCCTCCAGGGATATGGATGAACATAACCCAGGGCAGTATTAATTGCAATGAATGATTTCAATGTAGAAATCAGGAAAAGAGATGTGAAGGCCAAAAAGAGAAAGGTGAGTAGTAATACGGAAGAGTTAATTTTCTTGAAACTTATACAAGAGAAAGAGGAAAAGGAATAGGAAGAAGAAAAAAAAAGAGAAAGAAGGAAGAGGAGGAGAAAGAAGGAACAGAAGAATGAAATAGAATGGAAGGAAGGAAGGAAGGAAGGAAGGAAGGAAGGAAGGAAGGAAGGAAGGGAGGGAGGGAGGGAGGGAGGGAGGGAGGGAGGGAGGGGAGGAAGGAGAGGGAGGAAGGGAGGGAGGGAGGAATATGCCAAGATTTATAATAACAAAGTTGGATTCAAAAAGTAAGAAGACAGAAATGCTGCATAAAAAAAATTTCATTAAATAATATTGGAGGATAAAGCAAATACTTAGTTTTCCCATTCACTTCTTCCCTCCCCAAATCATTCCATATAAATTCCACCTTACACTCAGGAACATGCAAAATATCACTGTAAAAAATATTTGATCTCATTCTTTCTGACTAAACCATAGTTCGCCATATATTTTCCTGTATCATCACTTTTTCCTCTCCTTTAATTTAAAATCACCAAATATCAGAGGTTAAGTAATCCAAGCCTAGCCCAAGAAAGACTAGTATATCATGTTTGAAATTGCAATGAAGTAAGATACCCATACTCCTTGTAACAGTTAACAAAAGGACAGTTTACATAGCCACAGCAAGAGAAGGCATTCAGAACATAGAAAGGACATTCAACAATGACAAAGCAGTTGAGCACAGCTTTCTGGTCTCTCTATTGGTCTTGATAGTTCATTGTCAGAATCCTGAAACAGGAATGAAAGCCCCTCATAGTTAGATTTATTTTTCCCTGTCAGGAAGCTAAATCAACAGCCAGAACATTGATCCCCAGATACAAATGGATCTTGATCAAAATTTTAACATCTTTGTTAATTTGCATGGGAAGGGGCATTCAGAAATTGTTCTCACCAGAGTATATGATAATTAAATATGGAGTATTTTACAGAACTTCTCTACCTTATTCTAAGCAAATATTTTTGATTTATAAGCTGAAACTATTGTTTTTTAGGTTTTTGCAAGGCAATTGGGTTAAGTGGCTTGCCCAAGGCCACACAGCTAGGTAATTATTAAGTGTTTGAGGTTGGATTTGAACTCAGGTACTCCTGACTCCAGGGCCAGTGCTCTATACACTGTGCCACCTAGCCACCCCAATAAGCTGAA
Source organism: Macrotis lagotis (assembly GCF_037893015.1). Lineage (NCBI taxonomy): Eukaryota > Metazoa > Chordata > Mammalia > Peramelemorphia > Peramelidae > Macrotis > Macrotis lagotis. The sequence continues at coordinate 150,509,068 of NC_133662.1, read as the reverse complement.
ACAATTTTCATAATTGTCTTTTTTGAAAATAAATATCATTAATTCTTTATAATCAACAATTATCCAATGAAATAATGTTTTGTTAACCATCAATGGAAAATAAGATATATTTTGCCAAATGTTTCTTTTTTCTTTCTTTTTTGTCTCTTCAAGGAGCACTTGAGAACTATCTTTTAATTTATCTATGGCCTCTTTCTTCTACTTTTGTTTATTTCCAAAAGTCAAGATTGATGAATTGCTATCTCTATAGCAATGCCCATTTATTGGTCATTGAACAAGGATCTCATATTTATTTAAATGAAAGCTTATTGACGGTGCTTATATTAACAGCATATATACTAAAACTGGAATGATACACATTAGCTTAACATCACTCAAACAAAAGTGACATAGATTTTTAAAGTGCTTTATATTTTTAAATGGACAGTTTTGACTACATTAAATTAAGACATTTTTACAGAAATGGAATTAATGCATTTAAATTAGAAGAAAAGCAGATAAGTAGGAAAAATCTTTGGAGATTTCTCTAAGGATCTAATTTCATATCTATCTCTATCTATATAGAGATAGATATGAGATTAATTCCAACTTATAAAAAGAGCCATTCCCCAATTGTCAAATGATCAAAGGATAAAGCCAGGCAGTGTTCATAGAAATATATTCAACATATTAATAAACATATAGGAAAAAAGGCTTTAACTCACTAACAGAGGAATAGAAATTAAAATAATTCTGTGGTTTCACTGTGAAACCCATCAAATTGGCAAAGTTAATTAAAAAAATAAAATGCTAGAGACACTGGGAAAAATGGACATTTTAACATATTGATGGCTGACTCCATGTCTCAGATTATTAAACCACCCATAGCTCTTGACCCAGAAATAGTATTACTAGTTTTATACTATCAAAGAGATCAAGGAAGAGGGAAAGGATCCAAAATACAAAAATATCTATAGTCACCCCTTTTAAAAGACAATGAACTGAAAACTGAGGGAGAGGTCATCAAGTTATTTTAAAGGGGACAGTTTTCAGAGAAACCTGGTAAGAACTACATGAACTGATGAAGATGATTAAAATCAGGAAAATAATTTATATAATAACATTAGGGCAAAGACAAGCAACTTTGAAGGAAGTAGAACCTGTGATGAACCTAATTATCAAGCATGATTCCAATGGACTCATGGTAAAAAATAGTACCAACCTTTGGATAGACATAATGAATTCAAAGTATAAAGTAAGTCATAATTTTTGGGTCAAAGACTATGAAGGAATTTCTTTTGCTTAACTACATAATACTCTCTTAATGGAAGATATTTGGAGAGGAAGAAAAAATAGATTTGTGTTGCTTGAAAAACAATATTTTTAAAAGTTTTTTGATATTGTGAAAACAGCATACTCTCTGCCTCTTTTCCTTCTAATCTCCCTCCATAACTCCAAAAAAAATGTGAAGGGATCACATAGGACTGAGGGTCATGTTAATATTTTTCTATTGTTTCATGAGGCACTATACCCAAAACTTTAGCACCAAGTAGCAACCCACTTATTATGTACCTCTCTTTACATGTCAAGATTGGTCAAAAATAAATGCAGTTCATTCTTGGAGGTATACTTAAAGCAATGGTATCTACAAGATCTTATGTTTCATTGGAATAATCTTCAAAAGTCTTCAAGAACTTTATGTATTCAATGATGAATGCTGAAAAACTGAAAGAATTCAGCATTCAATTATGCTAAAAAAGAACAGGCCATTAATTTTATATAATAAATATATACATCACTATATATTATATATATATATATTATATAATATACATATATATGTATCACTAGCCATATACCGTCATGACTGAGAGTCAGTCTCCAAGGCAAGAAGATCTGAATTCAAGTTCCTGCTTTGTCAGTTATTATCTGTGTAGATAAGTCCCTTAATTTCCTGGACATTCTTTTCCTCATCTATAAAATAAGCAAATTGGACTAGATAACACCTAATTTTCCTTCTAGTTCAAAATCCATGAGGGATTGATAAAAGAGAAAGCATTAACAAAGAGAAAAATCAAAAATAGCTTCCCATAAGAGTTGCTGCCTGAACTGTGTGTTGATGAAAGCTAGAGATTCTAAAAGGTGCAAGTAAAGAGGAAGTGCCTTTCAGGCACAGTAAGTAGTCTGAGTAATTGTTAAGAGACAAAAGACGACTTATCAAACAAATAGCTAGAAGAACAGTTTGGTTGAAATACAAACTAGATGAAGGAGAATTATGTGGAAAATGTAAGAAAGGTAGCTAGGACATTGTGAAGTACTTTGAATGCCAAATTAAGAAATGTAAGGATCCACTGAAGAATTTTGAGTAGGGAAATAATACAATCAGAACAATATTTTAGGAATATTAAATTGTAAACTGCAGGAAATAGACTGAGAAAGTTAGAAATAGCCAATCAATGAAACCAATTAGGAGGCTATTGCAGCTAAGCAAAAGGTGATGAAGTTCGATGGACATGTGATTGGAGAGAAGATAAATGTGAGAGATAGTGTGAAGTTAGGATACATAAGTATTTGTCAGGGGGCTGAATGGGGGAAACAGTGAAAGATAAGAAAAATTAAGAGTTTGTATCCTAAGAATGACAGCCTCAACAAATTTGGAAGGAAGGAAGGAAAGAAGGAAGGAAGGGAGGGAGGAAATGAGAGAGGAAAGAAATAAGCACAGTGTCTAATATGTGCAATTTATAAATAGTGCCCCATTTGATCCTCACAACACCCCTGGGAGGTAGGTGCTATTATCTCCATTTTTTTTTTTGCCTGAGGAAATTGAAGTAGACAGAGGTTAAGCATTTTTCCCAGGGTTACATAGCAAGTAAATGTCTGAGGTTATAGTTGAACTCAGGTCTTCCTAGTGCAGGAATCCTCTCTTCAGCCTAGTTTCTTGCAAGAGACAATAAGTCAACAATAAAATGTAGCCAGAGCAGAGATTATGTATGGAAAAATACTGAGGGGCAGATGGATTAGAAATCACATAGAGTATTGAAGAATAGGGTTGAACCAGTCCTAAAGCACAGAAAAAATGTGAAATGATAAAAGTCAATAATAAGACAAAGGAACAAAGGTTGAAGTTTGTGAGGACAAAGTATAATGCTTGCAGGTGATGGCAAATTAAGGCTTGACCAACCCTTATGTATGGTTGAAACAGAGCAGAGAAGTACAACATGAGAGTTAAGTATAATGATGAACTGAAAAGTTAGGATATTTGCAAAAATGTCAGTATGTATGTCAATGTGTCCAGTACATAAGGTCAGGAATTTCATGAAAAATTTTCATGAGAAGAAATGTGAACCAGAAACTTAACAAACACATTGAGAATGAAAAGAAATTTGCCAACAACAGAAATGGAATTCCAAAAGATACAATAAAATGGGAAGGTAAGAGAAGCACACTGATAGAAATGTATTTCATAGGAATGAAGGTATAATAAAAGGTAAGAAGAATGGATTTTCAATGCAATTGATAGTGACTCTGAATCACAGGTATAAGGGAAAGAGGAAGTGGAGATTTGTCAGCCATCAGATAGGTAAAGTGTCAGTTAATCAGGGTCCCTCCCTTTTCATGACTGAACATTATTTCAATGATGATGTCACTAGCTTCCATGGTTTGTCCTCCTAAAAAAATAGTGATTGGGTATGATGTAAGTAGAAAATTGCATCAGCAGGGAAAATTGGTATTTAAGAAAGGCAACATCTCATATTCAGGATTTTCTAGTCAGATTCAATGATAGCCCTAGAACTTCAGTCTAAAATATTGGGGAAAGCTGTATCTAGAAGATGCCCATCATATGGAATTAGCATCCAGCTCCCTAAATGGGAATTTGGAGGTCAGAATCTTTGGTAGATGTGAATCAAATTCACTGAAATTCAGAGTTAAAGGGATTCTTTATGGCCATCAAGTCTAATTTATACAAGAAAAATGTCTCCAGAACAACATATCCAACAAGTGTTTGCCCAGCTTCTGCTTAAAAACTTCTAAAAAATTGAAACATCAACTCTTAAGACAGCACAAGCCCTTCACCGCCTTTGGCATCCTAAAGTTCAGAATTTCTTAGGTTTCTTAGACCCAACAGCAAGAGAGGAAAACTGCAGTACTTGGGTTCCCAAAAACTGTTATGAACTGTCCTTATAGTCTTATCACAATAAGGCAAAGAATGAGAGCACCAAGAAGTGGTGTATGACTTGTAGATGAAATAAAAGCTCAGCTCACAGTCTCTGAGTTCCCAAAGGCACAAGCTTGCTAGTACATTTGACACCCTGAATTCCAGATCCCTGAATGATACATAAAAGCTTTTAGATCAGGCCATTTATCGCCTCTGGGGAGACCATAGAGATAAGAGTTTCAACTTTTCTCAAAATCTGTAGTGCAATAGAAATTCTGTATGATTTTATGATGCCATCGTTTTACCATTTTCCAAGAAAAAATATTATCACAGGAATGAAAAAAATAGAAGAAAAAATATGTTAGAAAAATATATTCATAGTTCTCCATGCTATACTTTTCAGAATTGTTTCAAAATTGAATAATAGATAATAAATGGAAATGCATAAAGATTAATAATGTATGAAGATAAGAATAGTGCCAGCATATATTTTTAATGTCTCAAACAAAGTTCTATTATTTACATATTTGTATACAACTCCAGGACATTTTCTCCTTCCTATTCTTCTCATATCCATCCTCCCCAAAAAGAAACATAAACACACACACTAATTCAAGGATGAATGGGATTTCAAATATGAAGCTCTTTGAATGTCGAAAAAGAAAAATATCCTGCTTGGTAATGTTTTAGTAATGCTATCTTAGATTAATGCATCTGCTTCCTGACTTTTCCTTCTAGGAATATGCTTAAAGAGATAAATTTTGCCTCATTTCTTCAAAATTTATTAGAGGAAAGGGGTATAGGAAAAAAAGAATAACAAAATTTGGAGTTCCAGAGAAAGAAAGCATGAAAAATGGTGAGAAAGGAGAATAAATTCAGGCTATTGAAATTCCTTTATTTTAATAGGTCTCAAAAGTTGGCATCCTGATTTTGAGTCCTATTGACTATATGAATAAAGTAAATAAAATCCTTTCCTTCTCTCTCACTCTCTGCATATATCTGCATATATATATGTATATATATATAGTATATACACCTGAAGTTTGTCCTTCATTTTTTTTTTTAAAAAGACTGGGACATAAGGAAGGTGACACCATGACAAGCAATTGAATTGGATTTGAGCGAGGGGGTGTTGTGCTATGCCACCAGCCTCTCACCTCTGGCATCCAGTAGCTAGATATGAATCAGAACAACTGAAGATGGTCCTGGATACAAAACAATCATCTAGGTGGCACAATGGATAGAGCACCAGTCCTCCAGTCCTGGAGTCAGGAGGACCTAAATTCAAATGTGTCCTCAGACAATGACACTTAATAGCTATGTGACCTTGGGCAAGTCACTTAACATGTATGTATATGTACACACACACACATAAATAATACAGCCCTATATTATATAGTTATGTTTAATTTTATATATGTATAATTTTGTATATACTAAATATATACATAATATAAATATAGTATACTGATTTATATAGTCTATATACATATAGATACTATATATATATATATATATATTATATATGTAGTTTTATTCATCTAGTTGAAAGAGAGAGGGTTTTTTTAACTTATTGTGCAGAAATTGCATAATAATACTCCAGAATGTGAATTGGCCAAATACAAAAGGAAGTGAAGTATCTAATTTGAAAGAGACCTAGAGGCTTCAATATTCTTTTCTCTATAGAAACATAGAAAGTCATTCCTATTTAATTAGTTAGGCCAATGTATTTGCAAAACAATTAAGAATGCAATTTAATTTTGGTGTTTGGTAAACATCTAGGGATTCATTCATTGTGAACTTATGACCTCCATGTTGAGTTTACTTTCTAAAGTATCATTAAACCAATCAGTTAGAATTTACCAAATGTACAGTCTTATACTTCCATCCCATCCTGTAGTTCCACCCATCCACCCATCCTAGGCACCATTACATGTGTAAAGGTTTTCTTTATGTTGACATGGAAACTGTTTGCTTTAATGCTTTTCAAAAACAAGGTTTGACTGAATTAGCTCCATTACTGTGGCAAATGACTAGGAGTGATTGACAGTCCCTGGGCCAGCTGTGGTAGAGCAGTGGTAAAGGGGGATACTAGGCAACACTCCCGTGCACAGCTGTCAACACATCCCAGCCTGCCTAATCTGGAACCCACCTGCTGACCTGGTGCTGGGATTTTCCTCAGTAGAAACAACAGTGTTGTGATGTGAATCAAACTATTTAAACTATGTGTTATTTTAAAGAGGGAACAGAAAAGGGGGGTAAGTGATCCACCACAAACATCAGACTCAAAACTACCAAGCTTTTTTTCCATACAGGACTTTTATAAATTCCCAGCTCAACAGGCAAAATCCTAGTGAATTAACCTATGATGCCATCCAGCCCTTCCTATTGATTAGCAATTATTTTTTCCCGATGAAACAAGGACATGGGACCAAAGGCCACATACAGTGAAAATTCAGGGTTGCATTTGAGAGCAAGTGCTTCCAGACAGCCACTGCTGATTGACCATCTGAAAAATGAGCTCTTATTGAAATACAGTTAAAAATGTAATTTAAAGCTGGCTTATGCCTAAGAACCAAGCAATACAGCCAGAGAAACAAGGCACACCCTGAATCCAAATACACTGTAACTTGATAACATTGCTGGTCAGCTAATAAATAATGCAAGCATGTATGTCAATAGTCGGGCCTTGATTGCCCTGACATATTGAGCAATAAAGATAGAAAATGCCTATTTTTAGCTAGAAGAGTGTATGAAAACAAAGAGGTAAAACACACACAAATCTCTTTCAGTATTTAGGAGCTGACATACTCGATATAAGCAAAGATAAGACTCCAGATAATGATGAAAACTCAATACTCAGTCTCAGACAAGTCATTTAACCTATTAAGATAAAGTCTCAGTTTCCTCCTCTATAGAACACATATACTAACTACTCCATAAGGATCAAAGGTGCTAATATGAATCTAAAAGTGTTATATAACATATAGGGGATGGGTTTGGTTTGGCTTTCTGCTTATTTGCTTTTTTTCACCAAGACCTGTGATTTCCATTGTATATTTAATTCTACATTTTGAAATTCCCTATACCCGCACAGGTTAACAACTCTTCTGTATCTTTTCATCTTAGAAAATTGCCTGAAATTTTTAGAGACTCAGAAGTTTGTTTGCAGATACCCAGCTAGAATATATAGTAGGCTGGCCTCCAACCCAAATCTTCCTTATGACTTGATCTTTATTCATAAACACAGGGGTTTGAATTAGAAGATATATAATGTACTTTATGTCTGTGAGTCTTGCAGAAAAATTCCCCCATAGTGTAAAAGATGGAAAACATCTGAGATTTCTTCAGTAGGAACTCCCTCCACCCAGGCAAAGTCCAAACTATCTGTGACTTAAATGTAGATAAAACCTAGGGAGTTGCCCAAAGCATTTGGAGGTTAGTTAGATGGCTTGTCCAGGATTATACAGCCTGTAAATCTTCCTATCCAAATCCTCTGAACCAGATTCTTTCTATTAGGATCACAGATGAAGAGCTAGAAGGGATGTTGAAGGTCATTGAGTCCAAACCTCTTTATTTTACAAAGAAACACCTAATCCAAGTGACATTAAATAACTTGTCCAGGGTCACACAACTAATAAACCTCAGGGGTCAAACTTCGATCTCCCTGTGTCTCAGTTCACTGCTCTATTCACTATACATATATATATATATATATATATATATATATATATATATATATATATATTATATATATATATATACACATGGATATCAGACTGATCAGTTCCTATACTGAAACAAAGGATCTTCCATTAATTCAGAAAATATGCTGATCCTCTATTTTTATAAACTAAAATCACATTTTCCACCACCATACCAAAGAAGGAACTGCATTGCTAGTAATAATAGAAGACATTTTAAATGTTGTGCCTTTTCTTTGTTTCTTTGTATTCTATTTTATTTTGTTTTTATTTATTTATATTTCCTGAAACTCAAATAAAAAATTTTTATCCTATCTTGTTTCATTGTGTTCTATATTGAAGGACTTCTGCTTTAGGTTACCAAAAAAAATATTTCCTGTGATTCCAATATCCAGACCAAAGATTATACTTAAGCAATCATAATTGATATTTACAATCCTACATTTATGACTCTAATATCTATGGCCTCACATTGAATGAGGGTATGTATGTGAATTCAAAAAAAAAGAAACCCTTTCATTTTTCAAGTCTTTTATCCCATTACTTTGTTTCTACCAAATAGAGCCAACAACCTAAAAAAGTGCAAGATTTTTCTACATAACTCAAACAGTAACCTCATATTTATTCAGTAAAGTTAATACACTTCAGTCAGAGGAAAATCATAATAAGGCAGTAAGTTAGTGCTTTTTAATTCTTACTTTTAACGTAATTTCAATGTTTCTATTTCCAAGACCATAGTAGATTAGAAGCAGTATATTAAAAGGTGTGGGAGATCTATTAGATTGGTTAATATGACAGAAAAGAAAGATGATTAATTTTGAAGGGAATGTGGGAAAATTGAGAAATAATGTACTATTGGTGGAGTTGTGAACTGATTCAGTCATTCTGGAGAACAATTTAGAACTTTAGCCAAAGGGCTACAAAACATTCTAAACCCTTTGATTCTACAATACCACTACTTGATCTATATCCCAAAGAGATCATTAAAAAAAAGAGAAAGGATTCACATGAACACAAAATATAAGTTCTTTTTGTGATGGCAAAGAACTAGAAATTGAGGGAATGGCCATCAACTGGAGAATGGCTAAATAAATTTCAGTATATGAATATAATGGAATACTATTGTTCTATAAGAAATAATGTGCAGGTAGATTTCAGAAAAAAACTGAAACTAATACTGAGTAAAGTGAGCAGAACCAGGAGTACATTATAGACAATAAAAGCAACATTATGAAAATCAACTATGATAGACTTAGCTCTTCTCAGTAATATAGTAATCCAAGACAATTCTAAAAGACTTGTAATGGAAAATGCCATCCACATCCACAGAAAGAACAATGGAGTACTGAGTGCCATTAAAGTATACTTTTTGAACTTTTATTTGTTTTTTCCTCAAGATTTTTCCCTTTTGTTCTGATTCTTCCTTCACAATATAACTAATGTAAAAATATGTTGAACATGATTGTGTGAGCATAACCTATATCAGATCACTTGCTGTCTTGAGGAGAGGAGAGAGGGAAGGTAAGAGGGACAAAAATTTGGAACTCAAAATTTTACACAAATGACTATTGAAAATTATTTTTACATATAATTAGTAAAAATAAAATACTATTAAGATAAAAATATATAAGGGGTGGGAAGGAAGAAGGGTTACTAGAAGAAGGTACCCTGACTATATCAAATTTTGTAAGTTAGTAGCTTGATAGCAAATGACTGTAGACTCATAATTTCTGAGGGGAAGGAACCACAGTAAGCTATCTAAACCAGTTCTCTAATTTTACATATGAGAAAATTGAGGCACAGTGAGCTGAATAATTTTCTCAGAATCACATAGGTAATAAGCAGCAGAGAAAGAATTCAGAATAGAAACTATAACAAAACCCAGCACTTTAATGCACCATACTGCCTTCTGGAAAAACTATAAAATGTATGGAATTGTCTTAAAGATTGTATGAATTCTAAAAAGTAGAGAACAAAACAAAGTATGCTACCCAAATTCATTTCTATTTAGTTGTGAATTGTATTCAAGGAGACAAAAGACAATAATTGCCTAGCCCCAATAATAAATTAGCCCTATTACCAAAGGCAATTGCTATGGATAGTTAACAGAAGAAAAATTTGAGTCTTCATGTTTGGGCACAAAATTTATATTCTACTCAGAGATAATTAAAAGTTGGCATATATGTGCATGAGTATCTGGGTGTGTGAGCAGAAAAAGAAGGCAAGGAGATAAGGAGGGATGGCAAAAAGAAGGAAGAGACCTTTAAATCCAACTGTATTTAACATTTTTAAAGACACTTTCTTGTTATACTGTTGACCTTTCTATTTTGACATTTGTTCAAGATAAATCAGAGAAATCTTTTTCTGCTGGTTTGGTTTTCAGCACTTGTAACAGCCCTTATATAACCAATTTTAGTCCCCCAGTCCTTTAGAAGAGTCTGGTCAATAGCTATCTATCACTGTAACCTTTCATTTCTCTCCTGACTGATCCACTTCAAAGCTAAGGTATATCTCTAGTAGAAGAAAACAGGCTGCCCTAGCCACAGATGACTACTGCCTTGACTATTAACTTCATATTTACTCAATCAGGGATTTCAAACTCTAGTACTGCCAGTATCAGCCATATCCCATTTTATCTGTCTTCCTCACTTCTAAATTATTTCATAGAATCATTATTGTAGAGCTGAAGGAGGTCATCTAGTTCCTGACCCGCTTTCCAAAAAGACATATTTATTACCTGTATTTACGACGTCTGTTGAGGGGGAGGGAGGTCAGACACAAGTAGGAATCAATAATTATTAATAGAGCTCCTACTATGTGCTAGGAACTGTGCTAGAGGAAATAAAGATAGAAATGCTTTTGCCTGTAGCTTTACATTCTTAAGAGGGAGGGAGGAAGTAGGGGAAGGAAGGAGGAAAGAAAGAGTAATATGTGCACATATACTGCGGAGGGGGGAGGTGAGGGGAAGGATAAGAAAGGCTCCTGTACAAGGTTCTGCTTCTTCTAATTCATAAAAAAGTCTGAGATTCCAAGAGAGAAGCAAGGAAGGAAGGCATTTCAGACTTTTAGATCTTTTGCAAAGTCAAGCTTGTAAATAAAAAATAGAATATCATATAGGAGGATCAACAAGGCTAATTTTTCTGGGTTGTAGGGTGTGATGAGTAAAGTATAGTGAGCATTGAAAAGTAGGTCGGAACTAAGTTTAAATGCAATAGAGAGTTTTGAAATAAAGAACTACATGCTCATGCCTGGGCTTTAGGAAAGTTACCTTGACAGCTATGAGGATGAAGGATGTGGAAAATAGGAGAGGTGAGATACTTGAGGTAGGAAGACCAATTTGGGAACAATCACAATAGTCTAGACAAGAAGTGATGAGGACATGAATTAGATTAGCATGGTGTAGAGGACAGAGAAAACATAATCCCATCTACAAATGAGTCTTTTTACCTTCCAAATCATTACCTGCAAAAATAAATATAACTATAATACCTATGTTGGGGTGTTGTTGAGGGTCAAATGAGATTATAGTTATCCCTTCTACATTGCAATCTGAGTATATTGTGGTTTGGCATAAGAAATTAAATGAGAATTCTGGGGGGAGTTTTACAGAATCTGTAAATGATATTCAAAGGCCAGCAGATGTCACAGAAAGTGTTCAGAAACTCAGAAATGCAGAATTGTAATTTAAAAAAAAAGACATTCTAGTAGACTCTTACATCATATGAGAAAAGACTAAATCCTTATGATTTCCTAAAGGAAAATGGTGAGGTGTTTACCTCCTATGGATTTTATGTAGATTTTCCAGATCACAGGAACACCATACCCCTAACCTGCATGATGTGAATGGGATAACAGTATTTTGGCAATTAGTGTCAGAGCAGATAGAATGCTGGGCCTGGGTCAAGAGGACCTGAGTTCAAGTTCTATATTAGATACTTAACAACATTTAAACTCAGTCTGCTTCAGTTTCCTCAAATGTAAAATGGAGATGATAATAGTTCTTACTTCCCAAGTTTATCGTGATAATCAAATGAAATAATATTTGTAAAACACTTAGCAGAGTCTTTGACAGCTTAAGTGTGGAGCTTAATAAATGTTTCTTCCTTTTGTATGAAAATAAGAGTCACATTTCCTCTTCTCTGTACCCTTTTCTGGTTACTGAACAATGACACTGAATTCTACCTTCTCTTAAATCCTAGGACCATGCCATTTAGCCCTGAATTGTCCCTCCACTTTGGTTTCCCCTTGTAGCTAGTAAGCTTTTGAAGAAAGGGATTTGATTTGATACCTTCTTGAAATCCCTCAGAGAAATAGGCATGAATTTTGATGCCCAAGAGGTAGTCAAAAAAATATGTAAATGCAAAAAGGATCTTAAGCAGTAAAATGTAATAGGTAGAGTTCTGTACATAGAATCAGAAAGTCCTAGGTTCAAATCCCACCTCAGACACTTCACTGACTGTTAGACTCTGTCAAAAATAACAATATCTCTGATTTGAAGTTTATCTGTAAAATAGAGGAGATTGAACTAGATAACCCTCTGAAGTTCCTTCTAGCACTGATATTATGATACTATTACAATAACTGCTTCATAGGATTATATGTGGCCTGAATGAAAAAATGTATGTAAAGTTCTATATAAAGATCATTTATCACTATTATTATTTATTCAGCAAAGAGAACTCCTTCCAGGATAGCCCTTCTATGATTAGTAGTTAACTTCTACTGGCTAAAGTACCCAGAGATTATATTATTGCAGAGCTATAAGTTTTGAACAAAATATAAACAGGATTCTTCTTAGTTTCTTTTTTAATTAATTTTTTTGCAATTAAAAGCATCTGCTTTTTCTCCTTCCCATCTCCCCCATCTTGAAAAAGAAATCCCTACAACAAATACATATATAGTCAAGTAAAGCAAAGACTCACATTGACCATGTCTAAAAATCTGCATTTCATTCCATCCATTCCATCACTTCTCTATAAAGAGGCAAACAGCATTTTAAATCATTGGTCCTCTGGAATCACTGAAGATTACTGCACTGATCAAATATCTTAAATCTTTCAAAATTTTTAATTTTTACAATGCTGTTATTATTATTATAAAAATGAGTCTCCTGGTTCTATTCACTTCAATCTGTATCATTTTCAAAGTGAGGTTCAAAGGATAACCTCTTCTACCACTTCTTTTACTTGTACCCTCTAATATGTGGAATAATATACCCCAATATCCTTCCCCTTTTGTTTCTTTGTACATATTTCCCCTATCCTTTTTCCTTTCTCCTTCATCAAAATACATTGAAACATCTCCCTATTGAAACATTATTCCCACGACCTCCATCTTATTTGAATCTCTCTATGACTCATACTGACATCAGTATGAGATTGTTTTATTTCTCTCTAGTCCATCAGAATGAAAATATTTCATTCTTCTAAAGTGTTTTCTAATAGATCTGTTTTATTTACCTTTTTATATTTTTCTTTAATCCCATGTCTGTTTCTACTAAACTCCAAACTTTTCATTAGGAATGTTTGAAAGTCCTCTATTTCATTATGGATCCTTTTTCCCCCCGGTGGGACCATAATCAATTTTGCTGAGTATGTTATTCTTGTTTACAAGCTTTTATCTATTGTTCTTTGTAATATCATATACTATGTTCTCTACTTCTTCATAGTGGTAGCTAGCAAATCCTGTGACTCTGATTCTAGTTCCTTTGTATTTATATTCTGCCTTTCTTTCTGGTTCCAGTATTTTTCTCTTTGATTCAGAAGTTCAGGATTTTATTTATGACATTTCTATGACTTGTTACTTTTTTATTTTGAGATTTTTTGTTTAGGAGATAAGTAAAGGATTTTGTTTTTTTTTTTATTTTATCCTCTAGTTCTAAGAAACATGGTCATTATGTTTAGCAATTCTTTAAAAAGTATAACAATTGGACTATTTTTTTAGTCATGGCTTTTTTTAATTTAAAGTTTTTTAATTTTATTTATTTAAGGCAATGGGGTTAAGTGACTTGGCCAAGGTCACACAGCTAAGCAATTATTAAGTGTTTGAGGCTGGATTTGAGTTCAAGAACTCCTGACTCCAGGGCCAGTGCTCTTTCCACTGCACCACCTAGCTGCCCCTCAGTCATGAATTTTAAATAGTTCAATGATTCTTACATGGTCTCCTTGATCTGTTTACAGGTAATTTGTTTCCAGGTCACATGTTTTTGACATTTTCTTCTATTTTTTTCAATCTTCTGCCTTTGTTTTCATATTTCATCCTGTCTCATGTAGTAATTAACTTGTTTATTCCATTCTAATTTTAAGTCTCCCTTTCATAAAGTGTTTTAAGCACCCTTGTCCTTATCATTCATTTTGTCATTTTTTCTATAGATCTACTCTGGGCAACCCAGTTCCTGGCCTGAGAATGTTTTGAGGCCTGATTCTATCTATGATTCTGGTCCTCTGGGAGATCTCCCTCTGCTACTTTATTCAAAAGGACCTGAGTTCAAGATCTATTCTCTACAAATTTAGGCTGATGGTTCTAGGCAACTAGTCCTGGCTAAATTCATGCAAATAGTTTGGGAATGGGAACTCAGTGATCAGCTCTGTGTATCCTGTGCTGCTAGCTTAGCTCAGAGCTGCATGCTCCTGGATAGAGTTTCTGACTGGGTTGAATTAACTGAACAATCTTAGCTCCAAGCTTTGGGAACTCTTCTGGGAGACTCCTTGATGACTTAGGCATGGAGTTCAGCTCATGATCAAGTCCAGGGGTCCCCACACTGCTGATGTAGCTCAATGCTCTGGATCCCTTCTTATCTACTCCTGCTTCACAATTCCTACCCTGGTCATTTATATCAGTTTATGACCTTGAGTGGAAAATTATCCCTGAAAATTTCTACATTAATTTTTCATCCTCTATTAATTTAGGCAGTCTTAGATGTTTGTTGGAGTAGTTGTGGAGATAGATATCTGTTCTTCTTCCTACTCTACTCTTTTGACTGGTCTCTTCAAATCTTCCTGATTTCACCATCCTGTCTACCCAATATGGATTTTTTTTGGTTTAGATCTATGTTTTGGTTGTTGTAGGGAATTCCTAGTCTGAAAATTCTTTCCACTAGTATAAATAGACATTTTTCTCTGTAATGTAAAGTCTTAGAAAGATGCCTGAGTAGTGAAAGGTTAAATGACTTGCCTGGAATCACAGAGCTAATATATGTTAGAGACAGGAATCATCACAAGGTCTTTCAAAGTTGACTTGTCCTCTACTGTGACATAGTGCTTTGATGCTCAAAAAGTATGTGTTAATTAATAGAAAGAGATTTGAGATCTTATCATTTTATCCTGCATGGTGCAAAGAGAGAGATAAACCAAATTAATACTATACTGTAAAAAACCTTGTTTTTCGACCCAAATTCATTGGAGTCAAGATTAATGCAGTAGCAAGATCAGAGGTTTGGGGGTCAGAGTTCAAACCCTGACTCCATTTTACTGACTTTGGGACCATTGTCATCTTATTTCCTTGAGCCTCAGTTTCTTCATCTATAAAAGGAACTGATAGGGTGACCTCTAAGGTCCACACTTATTCACAGTAGTATTCAATTATAGGAAGTAGCTGCTTTCCAGACAACTTGAAGGTATGCTACTTATTGATGAAAAGCAGTGGCCAGAAAATCAGAATCCATAGGAATCAAAGTCTATTATTTTCTAATCCATTACATTGAAAATTAATTGGGGTGGGGCGGCTAGCTGGCGCAGTGGATAGAGCACCTGCCCTGGAGTCAGGAGTACCCGAGATCAAATTCGGCTTCAGACTCTTAATAATGACCTAGCTGTGTGGCCTTGGGCAAGCCACTTAACCCCATTGCCTTGAAAAAAGCTAAAAAGAAAAAAGAAAATTAGTCAGGGTCTATTGCATTTTGGAAGTGAGATTGTGAACTCCTTGAATTCCTTCAAAACTTCAAGACAGAGAAGAATGAACATAAGATTTCTTTTCCATGCAATAGCTCACCATCAGGTATGGAAATGAAACCTAGAAATATGGAAACATAGACAAAGATTGAATTTACAAGATATATAAAGACTGAATTTACAAACAGTTTTCAATTTAAAAGATAAATTCAATTCATTTTCCCTTTCATACCAAGGAATTCTTTATGCCTAACTTCAGAAAAATATCCTCCCCAATTCTCCCTTTACCGAGATGGAGTATAAAAGGTGAAGGAGTGACTCATGAAAAACAGCAATGATACAGAGGGATCAATTAACAAAACTTAATTGCTTCTCACATGGGGAGAAGAGCAGAGAGTGCAACTTCCATTGTTCTTAGTCCCTGGATAGAACACAATGGGATGACTTTAGATATTACATAATTGGCACTCTAGTCAAAGGTCTTAAGTCTCTCAAATTTATCAAACTTACATAGAGTTTTAGACAAAGAGCCAACATGGAAATAATAGGAAATTGAACCATTACCCTGGGAGATGTTTCTGGAAAAAGCTAGATCAATGAAATGAATGTATTTTCTGAATTTCCTAATAAGGAATGAGGGGCAAAGTTCCAGAGTTAAAAAAATCTATGTGCCACACAAGCAAAAGACTTGAAGTTGGGGGGGGGGGTTAATTATCAGTTTTCAGCTTTATTGTTCTTAGATTCTTCATCTCCAGGAGTAGGGAGAATATCAGGGGAAAAGTCATACCAGTCAAACAAGTTTTCACCAGCTTACATTTAGGTTTATAGACATAGCAAGAAATAATGAATCAAAGTCATACTGCAACAAGAAAAAGATTGACCTCTCATATCTCCCAGTATAGACACAGTTCTCTCAGCAATATATGTCAGATAACAGGAAATTATTGATTATTGACTGATTAATTTGATTGACACATTTTATACATTGGGGCAGAGGAAACCCCAGGATAGAGTCAGGTAAATTCCAGGTTAGCATAATGACTATTTGACCAAATTGCCTATTTGATGACTAACATTTTGAATATTCAGCCATTAGCCATTTTATTACCTATATAAATATAACCTTCAGGGACCCAATTTGGCTTCTCATCAATCATGCCCTCTACTGGTTACACTCACTAAAACTTCAACTAGCACCATTTTAAATATGTTTTGGAAAGAGTTCTAGAGGCAGCTTATTGAACAAAGAGCTAGCCTTGGAATCAAGAAAACCTAGATTGAGTCCCACCTCTAACATAAGCTGTTCATGTAAACCTGGACTAATCATTTGTTTTCTCAATGCCCTGACAGAATACTAAGATTATAAATTTTAGAGAAAGTGCAAATCTATGTTGGTAGAGTTTATACTAAAAGTTCCTACATTGATAAAAATCAAAGGTGTAGCAAATATCTATGTATACGTACAAAGTTTTAAGTATGTATATTTAACCTGTGTTCTCAATTAATAAACATTTATTGAGTGTCTATTATGTGTCAGTCAATATAATTTAACTCCCCCACATGTGATAAGAACATAAAAAGAGCAGAAAAGGAGATAGTATGATACATCATAATATATAAAGCAAAGACATAATTTAAGCTTTGCATATGTGTGACAGGAATTATCAGTTTAAATAAAATTGGTATCAAATTGGTGATGGTGGAATATTTTCTTCTTGTAAAACATTCTCAAAATAAAATTTTCTATGTTCTAAGTTTATATCATGGCTCTATCTGTTCTAATACTATTTCTAAAAAAAGTGTTGATGAAGCCAACAAAATGGCAGACTAGACATTTTCCTTAACCTTCATGCCCTCTCAAGTCTATCCAAAATAGGGATTATGTTCAAGAGATAAAGTAATTCCAGCTGTCTGCATGATCTATAGCACTAAGGAAGCTATGAGATTAAACTAACAACAGAGAACACTAATTTCTAATCTCTAGATTCTCACTCAGCAACTCCTCCCCCATCAACCACCATGCTCCAGAAAGGCTGCACAATCCACTTCACTGACTTGCAGCAGAGCTCAACTCTACTCCCCCACCACCAAATGCCTTGGAAAAATCAAAAGCTAGAAACTTGTTCTGGCTGGAACAACACTCTATGTGTGGTAGCATCCTGTATTTCTACTGAGGAAGTAGTCAAATAACTAAAGAACAAAAAAAACTGATGAAAGATACCAGTATGTGTTAGGCTCCATTAGGTCTTAAAATATGGGTCTAACATCCATCCATCTGTGACAAGTTCTGACCTTCAGATATTTGGGCAAAATATTTGATGACTAACATTTTGGGCAAAGCTAATGAATAGGAAATGCCTGGTGTTGAGAGGAAATTGAGATAGCTTTGAGGACTGGATCCCTGAGAAACCAGTACCAAATAAATGGAGTCAGAAACTAAGTAATAGAGGATTTATTAAAAAAAATACTAAAATAATCAAAGATCTCAAGAGAAAGAAAACTGAGTCAAAGATTTTGATCACAAGGAGACAAACCAACAAGATATCAATAACAAGTGAATATGTCCTCCAGATCATCTAATCAAATCTATACATCTATGAATATTCCAAAAAAATAAAATTAATCAACAATTATGGTATGACAGAGGATAATGTGAATTCCTAAGAGAACATGAACATAGTCTAGTGATATCAGAATTAAAGAGAGATATCAGAATTCTGACGGTAAAATTTGACCTACAGAGCAAAAATAATTGGCAAAATATAAAACTTTGACTCCATAATGTCAAACCTCATCAAAGAAACAAGAGAGAGAACTGATGGTTGGGAATATAAATACAAAGAACTAAAGGAAATCTGTAGGGGGGGGGAGCAAAAACAAAAGCAATTGCATTGAACAAAAACAATCTCTAAATAAGCAAAATGTTCATTTCAGAAAAAGGAGGCATAGAAGCAATATAAGGATAAGAGTTTTCCCAGAATCAAAAATCTGAATGCCATAATTGAAGAAATATTATAATGAAACTACTTAACACTTCTGAGCATTAAAAATGTGCCAACTGGGGCGGCTAGGTGGCATAGTGGATAAAGCACTGGCCTTGGAGTCAGGAGTACCTGGGTTCAAATCCGATCTCAGACACTTAATAATTACCTAGCTGTGTGGCCTTGGGCAAGCCACTTAACCCCATTTGCCTTGCAAAAATCTAAAAAAAAAATGTGCCAACTGAAAGAATCTACAGATCATATCTAAGAGAGAGAAAGAAAGAAAGAGAGAGAGAGAGAGAAAGAATGAAGAAAAGAAAGAGCAAGAGAAATAATGAAGAAAAGAATGAGAGAAAGGAAGAAGGAAAGAAAGAGAGAAAGAAAGAAGAGAGGAAGGAAGGAAGGAAGGAAGGAAGGAAGGAAGGAAGGAAGGAAGGAAGGAAGAAAGAAAGGAAGGAAGAGAGAGAGAGAGAGAGAAAAAGAAAGAAAGAAAGGAAGGAGGGAAGGAAGGAAGGAAGGAAGGAAGGAAGGAAGGAAGGAAGAAAGAAAGAAAGAAAGAAAGAAAGAAAGAAAGAAAGAAAGAAAGAAAGAAAGAAAGAAAGAGACCTATGCTACAAACTCCATGACACTGTGGTGGAATTTAGCAATTTTAATTTTTAAAAAAACCACATTTCCCCATAAATAGAGGATTAATGTCAATATACTCCCTTTTCCCCCACTGCTATCTGATACATTTCTAGAAATGTTAATAATAACAATAAAAAGATAAAGAATTTTAAAGTATGAAGATAAGCAAAACTGTTTCTTATTTTCCTTTATATTCTCAGATTTTAGCACAGTTCCAAGCTCATGTTGTTGTCCCATCATTTCAGTTGTGTCTGACTTTACATGACCCCATTTAGTATTTTCTTGGCAAAGATACTGGAGTGGTTTGTCATTTTCTTCTCTAGCTCATTTTGTACATGAGGAAACTAAGGCAAACAAAATAAAGCCCAGGGTCACATATAGCTAATAAGTGTCTGAGGCCAGATTTTAAACTCAGGAAGATGAGACTTCTCAACTCCAGGCTTGATACTCTATCCACTGTGCCATCTAATTGCACTGAAACATAGTAGTTGCTTAATAAAATTTGTAAACTGCCATTTGTCCCCATTAAATTTCATCTTCTTATAGTTAGCCCAGTGTTCTAGACTGTCACCTTCTTTTGGAATCTTGACTTTATCACTCTATATGTTGGCACAATTCTGTATAAAATTATGCGAAAATTTTAAGGAATTCTAGAACTATAGATTTGAGCTAGAAGGAATTCTAGTTGTATTAAACATGCAATCCATCCCTTTACCTACGTCATTGATAAAAATATTGAGTTTTGGACTTGTTCATTTCACTAGTCCAATAATCAAAGACAATTCTAAAAGATTTATGATGGAAAACACCACCCAAATGCAGAAAGGAACGTGTGAAATTTAAATGTGGACCAAAACTTAATAACTTCAATTTTTAAAAGTTGTCTTATGTATTATTCTTTTTTCTCTCTATTGTCTTTTTCTCCATTTTGATTTAATTCTTCTTTCACAATATAACTAACATAAATATATGTTAAGCATGATTATATATTTATGGCCTATATTGGATTGCTTTCTACTAGGGAAGAGGGGAGGAAAGGGAGGGAAGAAGAAACATGTAAAACTCAAAACATTGCAAAAAAAATGACTGATGAAGCTATGTTGCATCCAGTTGGAAAAATAAATAAATAAAATATTTTTAAAATATATCAGGGCGGCTAGGTGGCGCAGGGGCGGCTAGGTGGTGCAGTGGATAAAGCACTGGCCTTGGAGTCAGGAGTACCTGGGTTCAAATCCGGTCTCAAACACTTAATAATTACCTAGCTGTGTGGCCTTGGGCAAGCCACTTAACCCCATTTGCCTTGCAAAAAATAAAAAAATAAAATATGTCATAAGGGGGCAGAGCCAAGATGGCGGCATGAAGGCAGCATTCCCAACAACTCTGACCCCCCCAAACCCCAAAAGAACAAACAAATGGGGGTTCTAGCCAAAATTTAGAGGGGCAGAACCCACAGAAAGACTGAGTGATACATTTTCCCAGTCCAAGATAACTTAGAACCTCCACAGGAAAGGTGTGCTTCACCAGGACCTGGGGTGGGAAAAAAAGCCACTGCACAGCCCAGCCCAGTCCAGCCCAGAGATCATCAGCAACGGCTTGAAGGGGAGAGGAGAGAACTCTCCTGCACCTGGATAAGTGTGGAGTGAGGAGCACCCACCACAGAACCTGCAGAGAGAATCGGGAGAAAGCATCCTGCATCCCCAGAGAAGGTAAGGGAAGTCTGCAAGAGATCTCTCTGCTCTCCTTGGGGCAGGACTTGTTTGTCTACACTCACATCTAGGGTGCAGTTTGGGCTTCCATACTAAGATAGGTGAATCCCTCCTTATAGCCTCAGGGCAGAGGGCATTGCTGTGGTCATCTACATATCAAAGCACTGGCTAGAGAGTTTAAGACCTTGGAAGAATAAAGGTCCCAGTGGGGTGTCCACCCCCAAAAAAACCAACCCCAAAGCCTTGGAAGTGCTGTAAATTAGTCTTGGGCTGAGGAAATGAGTAAACAACAGAAAAAGAAGGATCTGACCATAGAGAATTACTTCAGTCCCATGGAAGATCAAAACATACTCTGATGATGACAAAAACTAAGATTCTGTATCCAAACCCCAACAAGAAAAATAGAAAATGGGCTCAGACTGTGGATGAGCTCAGAAAAGATTTTGAAAAGCAATTCAGGGAGGTGGAGGAAAAATTGGAAGGAGAAATGAGAGCAATGTGGAAAAATCATGAAAACCAAATCAAAAGCTTGGTGAAAGAAATACAAAAAAATACTGAAGAAAATAATATGTTAAAAACCAGTTTAGGCCTAATGGAAAAAGCAAAACAAAGGGCAAATGAGGAGAAGAATGGCTTACAAAGCAGAATTGGCCATCTGGAAAAGGAGATAAAAAAGCTCTCTCTGAAGAAAGCAACTCCTTCAACTGCAAAATGAAACTAAAGGAAGCTGATGATTTTGCAAGAAATCAGGAAGAAATAAAAGTCTTCCAAAAAAGCCAAAAATTAGAAGAAAATGTGAAATATCTCATTGGAAAAACAACTGACCTTGAAAACAGATCCAGAAGAAATAATTTGAAAATTATGGGACTATCTGAAAGCCACAGCCAGGAAAAGAGCCTAAATTTCATTTTTCAAGAAATAATACAGCAAAATTACCCTGAGATCCTAGAAGCTGAGGGTAAAATAGAAATTGAGAGAATTCACCGGTCACCCCCTGAAAGGGATCCCAAAAGAAAAACTTCCAGGCTTAGCCCTACATGATCTAAAATTATATTATAAATCATCACCATCAAAACTGTTTGGTACTGGCTAAGAAATAGAGTGGTGGACCAGTGGAATAGAATAGGTGTAAAAGCAGGAGATGATTATAGTAATCTGCTGTTCAATAAACCCAAAGAGTCCAGCCATTGGGATAAAAACTCCCTCTTTGATAAAAACTGCTGGAATAATTGGAAGTTAGTATGGAATAAACTTAGATTAGACCAACACCTAACACCCTTTACCAAGATAAGATCCAAATGGTTATAGGATTTAGACATAAAAAACAATACTATAAGCAAATTAGAAGATCAAGGACTAGTTTACCTGTCAGATCTATGGAAAGGGGAGCAGTTTATGACTAAGGAAGAGTTGGAGAACATCACCAAAAACCGATTAGATGATTTTGATTACACTAAATTAAAAAGCTTTTGCACATATAAAACCAATGTAACCAAGATCAAAAGAAATGTAGTAAATTGGGAAGCAATCTTTACAACTAATAATTCTGACAAAGGACTCATTTCTAAAATATACAGAGAACTTAGTCATATTTTTAAAACAAAAAGCCATTCCCCAATTGACAAATGGTCAAAGGATATGCAAAGGTAATTTGCAGATGAGGAGATCAAAGCAATTCATAGCCATATGAAAAAAAATGCTCTAAATCATTAATTATTTGAGAAATGCAAATTAAAGCTTGTCTGAGGTACCACCTCACACCTCTCAGATTGGCCAATATGACCAGAAAGGATAATGATCATTGTTGGAAGGGTTGTGGGAAATCTGGGACACTATTACACTGTTGGTGGAGCTGTGAACTCATCCAACCCTTCTGGAGAGCTATTTGGAACTACGCCCAAAGGGCAACAAAAAATGTGCATACCCTTTGATCCAGCAATACCACTACTGGGTCTATATCCTGAAGAGATGAAGAAAAAGGGTAAAAACATTACTTGTACAAAAATATTTATAGCAGCCCTGTTTGTGGTGGCAAAGAACTGGAAATCAAGTAAATGTCCTTCAATTGGGGAATGGCTTAGCAAACTGTGAAACCAGGAGGGATGGGAATTCAGGGAAGCCTGGAGGGATTTGTATGAACTGATGCTGAGTGAGATGAGCAAAACCAGAAAAACACTACATCCTAACAGCAACATGGGAGTGATGAAAAACCTTGAAGGACTCACTCACTCATTCCATCAGTGCAACAATTGGGAGCAATTTTGGGCTGTCTGCAAAGGAGAGTGCTATCTGTATCCAGATAAGGAGCTGTGGAGTTTGAACAAAGTTCAAGGACTATTCCCTTTAATTTAGAAAAAACAGATATCTTATTGTCTGATCTTGGTACCTCTTAGAATTCTTGTCTCTTCTCTAAGGATATGATTTCTCTCTCATCACACCCAATTTGGATCAAGGTACAACATGGAAACAAAGTAAAGACTGACAGATTGCTTTCTGGGGGGGGGAAGTAAGATTGGGGGGAAAATTGTAAAACTCAAATAATATCTGTAATAAAAATTAATTTAAAAAACTTCCAGGAATATTATAGCCAAATTCCAAAACTCCCAAATCAAAGAGAAAATTCTTAAAGCTGCCAGAAACAGACAATTCAACTGCCAAGGCTCCATAGTCAGGATTACACAGGATCTGGCAGCATGTACATTAAGGGCTCGTAGGGAATGGAATATGATATTCCAGAAGGCAAAACATCTTGGTTTACAACTGAGAATCAATTACCCAGAAAAACTGAACATCCTCTTTCAGGTGAAAAGATGGATTTTCAACGAAACAGGGGACTTTCAAACTTTCCTAACAAATGACCAGAGCTGAACAGAAAGTCTGATCTCCAAGTACAGGACTCTGGTGAACCATAGAGGGAGTGGAAGAGAGGGAGTAACTATGAGGAACTTGATGATGTTGAACTGTTTGTATTCCTGCACAGGAAGAAAATATTGATAACTCATATGAACTTTCTCATTTATAAGAGCAGTTAGAAGGAACATATATAGATAGGACATAGGAAGGAGTGGAATATAATGGTATGATGTGGTAAAGGGATGGAGTCAATGGGCGATGGGGAAAAGTACTGGAAGGAAGGAAAAAGAGATGAAGAAGAAGCTGAGAGATTTCACATAAGAGTAAAAATAAAGCTTTTTCAATGGAGGGGAGGGGGAAAGCAAGGGGGAATGAGTGAGCCTTCATTCTCAATGGAAATGGCTCAGGGAGGAAATGGCATACACACTTAATAGGGTGAGGAAATCTGTCTTGCCCTGGAGAAGGATGGGAGGAAAGGGACAGGATGAGGGGAATGGGAGGAGGGAAGGGGGGAATAGGTGACAGAAGAGAGGAAAGATCAAGGGAGAGGTACTCAGATGCAACAGCTTTTGGACAGGGCCAGGATGAAAGGAGAGAAAGAATAGAATAAATGAGAGTGGGGAGGAATAGAGTGGAGATACAACTAGTGATAGCAACTGTGGGGAAAATATAGAAGCTACTTCTCTGGTGGACTTATGATGAAGAAAGGAACTCACCCCAGAGACAGAGCCATTGGAATCTGAACACAGACTGAAGTACAATTTTTTTCTCTCTCTCTATTCTTGAGGTTTCCCATCTTCTTGGGGAGTGGGGTTATATTTATTCTTATGTTCACACTTATAACATTCAATTTACATCAATGTATGGCATGGAACCAATGTAGAGACTGTCAGATAGCTTTGAGGGGGAGGGAAGGGAGGAGGGGGGGAAATTGTAGAATTCAGAGCCTTGAAAAAAATGATGGGTATAATTTACTATTGTATATAATTGGAAAACAAATAAAATGTTTAAAAATAAATAAATAAATGATAAAACAAAATATATCATAGCATAGGGTCAACTGTAGAGGGTACTGCATTAGATACCATCTTTCAATTTGATATCAAACCATTAATGACTGTATTTAGATGCAACCATTCAACCACTTCTATATTTGTCTTATCCTATTTTTTGACATATTTCTAAACATCTTTTCCACAATAACATCATGAAGAATTGCATCCAATTATTTCAAAATATATTTTGCTAAAATTTAGGCAAATTATACCTCTATCGTTATACTGATCCACCATCTAGTAGGGAAGAGAACAGCCTTCATAAAGTACCTTCACATAGCCTTTTCTATAGAACCTTCTATGCACCAGCTACAGTTCTATGTTTTTGGGAGGTTTTTACAATGATATTTCATTTGCTCCTTATAATATAAATGCAAAATGGGTGTTAGTATTATCCTTATGTATAATTGAGAAAATTAAGATTGACTTGAAGTGACTTGCCCAAGATAACATCAATAGTAACTATCTGGGGGTCAATTTGAACTCAATCTTCCTGACTTAAGACCTAATGCTCTAACCATTATACCACCAACTACACTGACAGACAAACCTGTCACAAAAGGAAATAAAACTTTTCTGGAACAACCTATTCTTTTTTTTGGCAGGACCTATTCATGATAAAGTCATGGTTGCTCTTTGTAATCAGTGCTTCCTTTCCTAGATATCAATTAGGCTTCCCATTTAAAATATACTTTGGATGTTGCCAGGAATTGAAGCCAAGATTCAACTGGTTGACTACAGACACCATTTTTCTTTTTAATTGATACAGTAATTCCATTTCTCTAATTCATTCATAGAAGCATTTGTTGCTTCTTAAGAGTTTGTTGTCTTCTACATCAGAGATAAAAACAAAAAATATAGATATAAAAGATGACATATATTTTCATATTATTGTTATCCTTGGTTTTTCTCAAGATCTACAACTTAGTTTAAGCTTTAACATTCCTGATAATTATTCTTAAGGATCAAATACATTTCTGTTCTTCCAGAATTACCTGCTCTTGCTTCCACTTTCTATACATCTTAAAATCTAAACTGGTTGGTGAATTCACTGTATATCTTCAACAACTTTTTTAGTCAACTGCTCTTTTTATTCTTTGTATGAATTATTTTTGTTTCTGTCATCAAAATTTCATTATTCAATTTTTATTTCCCTTTCAAGTTTATTACCCCGATAAATAGAATGCTTCTCTATCATTTTTCTTTTAGGAGAGAACCAAGAGCCTCCTCAGTTCCACCACCATGAATAAAATAATCATTTCAACATCATTTTGAGTCCTGGACAGAGCTGACTCTATGACTAGAGGTTAAGTAACTCAAACACAGCTGACCTCTAAAATAGACCAAATGCCAAGTCTCTACCAACTCCTGTGTTGACCAGAATATCTGCTAACCACCACATAAATATTTCTCATCCCTGCTCTACCATGTGTCCTACCACTTGTTCAGGGATTGATAATCAAATTAATATTACCATTTCACCTATGAAAGGCATCATGTTTTACTATACTATGACTCCACTTAAAATTCTCATGATTCTGACAAATAGACTATTTTCAGTCAAATTTCTCTACCCTACACATCTCTGAATTTGTATTGTCTATTCTTTGTTCATATTTCTATGTGCCTTTTCAACTCTATTCTATATTATCATTGAAACCCTCAAAACTATTGTTAGCAAATTGTTCTGCATAGTAAACTTGTGCCCTGACACTGAGAATTAATTGTATATATTTTGTGTTTAATTTTCTATGTCCATTTTGCTTCCCTACAATAGGATATAAGTTCCTGGAAGTCAGGAATTTTGTATCCTTAACACTTATGCCTGACACAAGGTAAATGTTTATTAAATTGAATTAAATTTCTCTAAGCTTTATGAAATATTGCTATAATATTTAATCGAATCTGTGAAGAGACCTAGCTACATAGTAATGTGATGAGAGATTCAGAATAGCAAACATCAGATACTTCAATCATTCTGTCCTTAAGTGGACTGCTGGCTATATTGATCTATAGTCACTTTCTAGATGGATGTGAGAACCAGTCTCTTGCAATCTATATCAGTTCTTCTCATGCGTTAATATAGGACTCTGATGAATATATTCAGGTTCTTCTTTCCCAGAAGTAGGCCTTCTACAACTTCCTCTCAGAGTTCAGCCCTTACCCTGAGGTGTCTCTTCTCTAATGTTTATAACTTGAACTCCCTCCTAGAGATGTCCCCCATTGAGTACCAATGAGTCCCCCCATTGGTACCAATAGGCACCAATGAATAGCACCAAAGCTCCGTTTTTCCCATTTAATACCAATTTGCTTTTATATTGTGATATTTTCTTTGAAGATAAAACAATGACAAAAATGCAAACATTTTCCCCCAACACCTCAGGTACATATTTTCCTCTATTCTACTTTGATCTATGGATTGAGTCAGCTTAAACATAGCTCAATTACTGAATAGCATTGGTCCCCTCAGATTCACATCCAGATGAGGCATGACTGCCAGATGAGTTCTCACCTCAACTACAACAGGGATGGGTCCCAAAAGACACTCCTCAATTGTATCTCCGGGCAGCAATGCTAAACTTCTTGAAAAACTTGGATTCTGTTATGCCTAAAAATTCCCTCTCTTCATTTAGAAAGAAACTACAGTTTCTTTACTAAGAAGAAAAAGGAATAAAAATAGGATAGACCAAGAACCAAGTCCTACTTCCCAGGGTCACAGTTTAACCTCAGTAGAAAAGACCCAAGACCTCTCCCCTTACAGCATTGTCTTTCACTAGATGTTATAAGCAAAGGAGTTCGATTATAAACAGAGATGGTGAGAAAGAATGACTGAGAACGCTATAGCTTTTCACTTTTTAATTAATGCTTCTACAGCAAATCAAAGAGCCTCCTATTTACTATATAATTGTTTGATCAGAATTAGTTACAGAATGTTTATGCTTGCTTTGGGCTCTTTCCACATATCATCCCAACTCTCCCTGAAACAGATATCCAAGCCTCTTCCACATAGGAAGATGCCACCAAAGGTGCCCTGTACATATGTCAGTCCCTGCTAGATTACCATCATAGATACAGACTTTAATTTGATTTGTCACTTAATGACAAATAAATGCACTTCTAAGGTAAATTTGTATTGTCCCAGATAAAGACAAACATAAGTCATTATCTTGAAGATTAATCAATTGATAAGAATATTGTTTACTTTTTTGTTATCAGACTGTTATTTTTGTGGGGCAAACGTTTTTGCTTCCTTGAGCAACCCATGAATAACATATGTGTATTATGCATGTTCACATATGTGTATTGTACTGTATTGCATTGTATTGTATTGCATTGTATAGTATTGTATTGTGTATATATAAGGGTACTTAGGTGATGCAATGAATAGAGCACTGGTCTTGGAGTCAGCAGGATGGGAGTTTAAATCCAGCCTCAGACACTTGCCACTTACTAGCTGTGTGACCTTGGGCAAGTCACTTAACCCTGATTGTTTCACATCCAGGGCCATCTCCAGGCATCCTGGTTTGTATCTGGCCATTGGACCCAGATGACTCTGGAGGAGAAAGTGAGTTTGGTGTCTTAGCACAACAGCCCTTTACTCAAACCCAATTCATGTGCTTGTCATGGCATCACTTCCCTGATGTTGTGGTCTTCTTCAAAAAGGAAGGCAAACATTGTATTTGTACATCAATATACATTTCATCCTTATTATGGTTAATCTTTTTTTTCTTTTTTATAGTAAATTTATAACTTCTCATTGTCTTTTCCTTCAGTTACATGTTTTTTAACATGTAATTCTGTTTAATACCTCAAAAAGTAAATTCTATTCTGTTTAACAGAAGTAATTCTGTCCTGTTTAACACCTCAAGAAGTAAAATAGGCCTGGTATTATAATGTCCAATATACAGAGTGGCATATAGTGGTAGAACTAGATCCCACATTTCTCAGAAAAGAATTAGAATATGGTAAATTCATATGGCAGCATGATGTCCTATTTTACCTAAGCTAGTATAGAGTCAGGAAAAAAAGTGTGTGACAGATGTTGAAAAAATGAAATCTAACAGTCTTCCCAGATACAGACAGTAATTGCTAATATATTAAATATGCATATGTAGATGAGGGCAGGAGAAGGGGAAAGTCTGTAGTGAGGGAGCAAAGATTACTATAACACATATATGCCAAATATGGGCTCTTTAGAGCTCCATAAGCAAATATATATATACAAGAATATGTGTGTGTGTATGTCTCATATTTGTGCACATGTAGATATATATTAATATGTATACTGTAGAAGTATTTATATATAACTATATTTGAGTACTATGCATACCTATGTGAATATATGTATTATATGTTTACATTATGTACATATAATATACATATAAATGTTACATATATTACGCATGTCTATGTGGATAAGAGATAATGTGGTATGGGGTTAGAGAACTGGCTTCAGAGGCAGGAAGATGGCCATCTTTCACCAACATGCATTGTGAGCTTGGGTAACTCTTCTAACCTGGGCAACTTTCTAATAGTATAATTGCAGATGAGCTATCAAATTACATTTATAGAGGGAGATCCTCACTGACAACTCCCTAACCAAAAAAAATAAAGATCCAATCTCTATCTTTATGGATACCTATATGTTTATATATGTTTGCACATGTATGCACATTGTATCATGCAAATTGTATGTACTATACTGTATATACTGTGTGATGAATGTAGATTGTGTATGGTGTTATGAACATATTTGTATTATATATATATATATTTGTATTTGCATAATGTGAGTAATATATATTGTATACATAATGGTGGCCAATGATCATCACCATGTTTAGCTGATACATTCCCCAACACAGAAAATGCTACAGAACTTATTTGTGAAGAATCATGTGATATGTAATAAAAGTGCTCTGAACAGATTTGAAGCATACACAGACATTAGTGGTCTGTTAGCTATATGACAAAGAGGAGTATTTGCTATACAACCAGACCTAGAAGCATTCAGAAGATACTCGTTCACCAGAATTAAGTCCTTTTCCTTTATCTGATTCCTTCCTACTTAGCTACATCCCAATTCTTTAGCATTATCCCTAGAACCTTAAGGGAGATTAGATAGATAGATAAATAGATAGATAGATAGATAGATAGATAGATAGATAGATAGATAGATGATAGATAGATAGATATAGATATATATAGATAGATGATATAGATATAGATATAGATATAGAGATATAGATATATAGATATATAGATATATAGATATTACCAGCCTGACTTTGGAAAAGTAAAGTCAGAAAAGGTAAATAGATGGATGGATGGATGGATGGACGGATGGATGGGCAGATAGATGGGTGGACAGACAAATAATCTGTTACATGTATATATAAATGTTACATGTATGTGTTACATATATAGTATAGGTATGAATATATGTTATAAAGATAAATATTTCAACTGCACACATGTATATATGTGCATATATAAATGTACATACACACACACACATATTCTTGACCTCATTTTTCTATCTTCAAAGGAGGAGATGAGAGAATGGACTCAACAGAATGGATTCTAAGTCTTAGAATATTAATATGTATCATTTATAATTATATCATAAATAGTTATCAATTATGTTACATGTTGATATTGTATATTTATGTATTTCTATAGATATTTATATAATAAATATAAAATAATATAAATTATTTATTTATATAATATAAATAAAATATGTTTAATAATATATAAATGTTCTCTCCCATGCATGTAAAATCAATTTTTTTTTATTTTTCCCCCATGCCTCCCCAAAATTGTAAGAACTTTATTCTGTGAAAGACATGCTACAGAGGCAGCTGGGTACTGCAGTGGATAGAGCACTGGCCCTGGAGTCAAGAGGACCTGAGTTTAAATCTGGCCTCAGACACTAAATAATTACCTAGCTGTGTGACCTTGGACAAGTCATTTAACCCCATTGCCTTTCAAAAATAAAACAAAACAACAAAAAAAGACTCACAAAAAAAAAGTAGAAAGACATGCTACAAGGTCTCCAAAGGAGTCATTATAGTCTGTCAAAGACATAATAAGAATTTTGTGAATTTTGAAGATGCAGTATATAGTCTGTCATGTCACCTTCCATACACTTCAATGACAGATTATTTTTCTTCTGGCACTGGTGGTTTTAATATGTCAACTGCCAGGAAAGAACATTTTTCTTGGAGTTTCAGCACAAAACATCAAGATGGAACCACAAAACAGAACTCAAGTAGCATTACAAATCTGATTTAAATCCTCAAAAGCTAAGAAAGCTAACCAAACATTTCAGTCAGGCCCAGAGTCCTTAACTCACCCTCAACAGTGGGCTATATACCAAATGATGTTTCTACCCCGGGCAGTGGCAAATGCAACAACAACAGATTATTTGCATCAGGGTTGAAAAAACAAATTCTAACACCAAATAAATTAAAATTAGTGATGGGCAAATGTCAAAATGTTTAGAATTTAATTTGTTTGGAAAGAAATTGAAAAGTTGATACCTTAACATTATGTTTATCCAGACTCTTTTAGTCTCTACTGGACACAAGTCACTAGAGTAAGACTTATTACATTGGACCATTTTTGCTTGTAGCTCAAGTAGAATCCAGCTGAGAGCATGGAGGAAAAAAATATTCTGAGGAACTGAACTGAACTGAACTGAACTTTCTAGAATATTTGAATAGAACTTTAAAAATCTGGAAAGGAATACTAGATCAGTTTTTATCCTAAATTGAACAATGACATTTTTCAGAGGTTGTAGATACTAGACTTCGACTACACAGGAAAAGCAAAATGGAGAACCATTGTAATTACTCACATAATTACCAAGTGACTTGTGAAGGAAAAGAAGGGATTTAGGTCAGAATTATCTCTTTTTGTTAGATACAGCACCAGCCCTGGAGTCAGGAGGACCTGAGTTCAAATATAGCCTCAGACACTTGATAATTGCCTACCTGTGTAACCCTGAGCAAGTCACTTAACCCTATTACCTTAAGTAAAAATTTTAAAAATTCAGAATTATCTCTTTGTGAATGAAATTTTCTTAAAATTTGTTTTTGCAAGTATAGTTATAGTTGTGGAACATATTTTCATTAATAGACCACATTTATGTAAAATCTTTTGCAAAAATGTTTTGGTATGGGCGGCTAGGTGGCACAGTGGATAAAGCACCGGCCTTGGACCTCAGACACTTAATAATTACCTAGCTGTGTGGCCTTGGGCAAGCCACTTAACCCCATTTGCCTTGCAAAAACCTTAAAAATAAAAATTTGGTAGTAGCAAAAAAAACTAGAAACAAGCAAAATTAGAAAACTGCTGCAGGGGGAGAAATACCATTAGTTGGAGAGTGGCTGAAATAAATTATAATCTATGGATGTGATGAAACATTATTGCACTATAAGATACAATATGAAGAATTCTGAGGAAAATGGAAGACTTGGACAAACTGATGCAGAGTAATACAAAAGAGTCACTTTTCTTTGGAAAAATTGGAAAGTCTGGATACGGCAGAATCATTCAGCAATGGATAGCAAGATAATTTTGAGTTGGTATCATTCTTTTTCTTTTCTATAAAGGAAGAACAAGTTAATCAATAAACATGAATTAAGCACCCTACTAGATACTGTGCTAAATACTGTGAATACAAAAAGACAGTGCCTGTCCTCAGGTGTTGACAATCTAATGAATATTACTTGAAGTATGAATGGAGATTGAATAAGAGTAAGGGAAGATACAATATCCAGAAATGTTTGAGATGTAAAAATAAGAAATGAAGGAAATTTTTTTTTAATTTAAGAAGTTCCATAGTGTTTTCTCTTTCTGCACATTCCTGCCACTATGACCCTGCACACATATTTCCCTGACTATAATTCTTTCTCCCCTCTTTAAGACTAATTTCTCCTGCAAAGAAAGCCTGCATCAAATCCAAACCTCATTCCTCAGAATTGCTTCAGCACTAAGATTCATAATATTATTGACTATCAGAGCTAGAAGAGGCCTTTTGAGATCAACTTGATCAAACATAATTTTTTTTACAAAAGAGGAATTTAAAAGGTTCAGAAGATTATTTCCTATGCCTTTTGTTATACTATTTTGATCAGTATTTCATGGGTCTTGTTTCTTCTGGTGACTCATCTGTGCAGATAATGTCTGATGTTTCTTGTGTATTCCCTCACTGCCTATCACAGTATCAGGAGATAGGAGATGCTTAATAAAAATTTGTTGATTGACTGAGCACTAAAACCTGGACACACATTCTTTAGTACTTCAGGGCACTATCCCTAAAAGACTAACTGCACAAGGGATTGGCTTTCCCTTTGGCCCAGTTCCAAAGTCCTCACCCGACAAAACTCTTCAGAATATAAATAACTATGACCTTTGAAATAATGTCTGATACAGATTTATTTTGTTTTCTTTCCTTTGTAAATGTTTACATTTGTAAGGAAGAAGGATTGTTTTAATACTTGCTTAATACTGTGTGGCATATGATGAAACTGAATTACTGCCGTTTATAAGTTTATTCTGAACAAAATATAGTTCCGTACCTGCCAACATCTGAAAGCTATAAATAGGGAGAAAAATAGAGAGACCTTAAAACTCCATTGAAATGCATTGAATTTGGAGTTTCTTGGATGACCAGAGTGGAAAAATATTTTGCTAAAAAATAGGGATTGCTACTCCTGCTAGCTTAGAAGCCAAAAATTTAGTTAGTATTTACCCAAGCTGTGGTGAAAGAACACTTGGCTGTTTATTTCAGCTAAGGAGCTGATTGGTGGGAGAAGATGTTTGTCCAGTCGAGATGTCCTTAGAGATTTTGTGTCTACCTGGTACTGATTTCCAACTACATTTTTCTTTTGGACTTTACCTCCACATCACATCCTACACCCACTTTAACCAAGTTTACTTGATTTTCTCTACAAGCAAGTCACATAATCTTTACTAACATATCCACTCACTAGCAGGGTCTACAGGATTGGTGTCACACTTCATATTTCCCAAGTTCAATGCCCTATTTGGCATTGGGTCTGTAGAAATGAGCTGGAAGGTTTTGTTGTGAAAAAGTAGTACAGGAATCTGGAAATGTCATTGTATTCAGGAATAAAAGAAAGTATAACTTATTAAATAAAATGGACTGGTTTTTAACCAAGCATTTTTAGAAAGTCTTCTTTAATGCAACTAGCCTGTCATTAACAGAATAAATGATACAAAATATTTGCCATACACAGTTGTAGTGAGCTTTGATAACCATGCATACAAGTCATGTTCTTCTCTACTATGGACCTGAAAACACAACTGAGGTTTTTAATAATTACTTTTAATTCTAATATGACTTGGCCAAACAAAATGCTTAAAAGAGAGCATTTCTCAATCTCAAGCCTTTTAAGGAGATTGTTTTGCCATTTTGGCAAAATGCTAATTTTTTCCCTTTGGATGAAACAAATATGAGTAGACATAAAAATGCATTTCCTGTACTGTACTTGCTCATTTGATCTTTGTCAAATAGCTTTCTTTATTTACTATAATTTGCATTCATTTGCATGCACAGTCCTGTGAACATTTTGGCCAGTCAGACAGATTAAATCAAAACTCAATCTGCCTGTGCCCAGAAGAAGCTGAGAAGAGGACTATATCTACAGGGCTCAAGCAAATATTTGAATGGGAAGAAAATTGGCACGTACATTGTATTCAATGAAGGTCTAACATTGGAACCAGTTTCTGTTTTTGTTTCATCTTTATTTCCTACTTTCAAATCAATACAATTCAGCAAGCATTTATTGAGCACATATGCAGAGCATCATGTTAGGCAAGGGTATTATGAAGTAGAAGAAACAGAAAGATTCATGAGACATGTTACCAGCTTTCTTGGACCTTTAAACCTGAGAGGAATGAAGGTGCATTCAAATACTCAAATGACTGTTAGCTCACTATTTAGTAAGTTCCAAAAATAATATAGAGAACCCACCCATGCTTTTCCATCTTAAATGTCTTTTGTTCATGTCCTCCCAAGATCACTACAACTAAATTCATCTCTTTGAGGACTTTTCTTGCTTCTTCTCAACATTATGAAAATACCAGTGGGACACTATTGCTGTTTATCTATCCTCTCTTCTTACTTTATAATTCCTTGATTACTATCTTGCTGTTCTTCAGTTCCTTACTGAATAGGTGTTACAACTATTTCAAATCCACCAGGTTAGATTCCATTGCCTACTTTGTAATAGCAATGGTAACAGAATCCATTTTTAAATGGATTTTCCTTTCATAGGAAATTTGTAGGCAATAAAGGAACTCAAATTTCTTGTAGACAGTCCAGTTCATTTACCTCTTCATATACAACTCTAGAAAAAACTTGATGTCAAATTATATTGTGTGACCCAGATATACAAACTGATGGTTAAGGTCTATAGCTTGTCCATTCAAATGCATTTTGTAACCATGGCCATAGACATTTACTTAACACTTTTTTTCATAATCAACTAACATAACAGTAAGGTCATATATGCTCAATATCTTTTAGTTCATTGGATAATGGTACAGATGAGGTTCATTGTTGAATATATTTGAGAAAATCACATCAAGAATTTTCATTATTTATATATAAATTGCTTTCATAAAGATTTTGTAGATCTGAAAGAATGAACGTTAAAAAAAATAATATAATAAAACTCACTCCATTACCTCTTCTTTTTTTGCCTTTCCTATAAGGACCTGAAAATAATCCTTCACTTTAATTGTATTTTTTCCCTTTAGGTTCTATTTAGAGCAGTGTCAAGACTGAGATTATGCAGCTGCTCTAGCAATGTGTCCACTCATTGATCACTGAACCAGAATCTCACATTCAGAGATGAATAGTCAAAAGTATTTTTAAAACTGTATAATTCTTAACATTTGTTGCCATATTTCCTATCATTCTGCCACCATCACTGAAGAAGAGTGAGGAAGTCACATAACACAAATTGATGCTCTTTTTGAATTTCATTTGCTATTTCATGGATTTCCATAGACAAAAAAATCAAGTTAATTCAAGTCAACAGGCAGTTATTAAACATTTATCATTCTAGCCATTGTGCTAAGTGCTAAGGATACAAAGAAAAACAGAAGGAGCTCAAGAATCTAATGGGGGTATATAGACAGGACATAGGAAGGAAGTGGAATATAATGATATGATGTGGTAAAGGGATGGAGTCAATGGACGATGAGGGAAAGTACTGGGAGGAAGGAAAAGGAGATGAAGAAGAAGCTGAAAGACTTTAAGTAAGAGTCAAGAAAAAGCTTTTTCAATGGAGTGGAGGTGGGGAAGACAAGGGGGAATGAGTGAGCCTTCATTCTCATTGGAAATGGCTCAGGGAGGAAATGACATACACACTTAATAGGGTGAGGAAATCTGTCTTGCCCTGGAGAAGGATGGGAGGAAAGGGATGGAATGAGTGGGAATGGGGGGAGGAAAGGGGGGGAATAGGTGATAGAAGAGAGGGAAGATGGAGAGAGAGGGTACTCAGATGTAACTTTTGGAACAGGGCCAGGATGAAAGGAGAGAGAGAGAGAGAGAGAGAGAGAGAGAGAGAGAGAGAGAGAGAGAGAGAGAGAGAGAACGCACAGAATAAGTGAGAGTGGGGAGGAATAGAGTGGAGGTACAGCTAGTAATAGCAACTGAGGGAAAAATATTGAAGCAACTTCTCTGGTGGACTTATGATAAAGAAAGCAACTCACTCCAGAGACAAAGCCATTGAAATCTGAACACAGACTGGGGTATATTTTTTTCTCTCTCTATTCTTGAGGTTTCCCATTTTCTTGTGGGGGGTTATATTTATTCTTATTTTTACTGTTATGACATTCAATTTATATCAATGTATGGTATGGAAACAATGTAGAGACTTTCAGCCTTCTGGGGGGTGGGGGAAAATTGTGGAATTCAGAGCCTTGCAAAAAATGATGGGTACATATTACTATTGTATATAATTGGAAAACAAATAAAATGTTAAAATGTTAAAATAAATAAATAAATGTATATATTGCTTTCTAAAAACTTAAAAAAAAAGAATCTAATAGGGGAGACAACATGCAAACAACTATCCATATACAAGATATATACAAGGTAAGTTGAAGGTTATCTCAGAGGGAAGGCATTAAGATTGGGGAAGACAGGGAAAGTTTTCTTGCAGAAAGCATATTTGACCTGAGACTTGAAGGAAACCAGAGAAGCCAGATAAGGAGGAAGAGAATTCCAGATATGTGGGACAGCAAGTGAAAATTCCTGGAATTGGGAGATCGAGCCCTGTGTTTAGAAATAGCAAAGAGACCAGTGTCACTGGATTTTGGAGTATGTAGAGGGTAGTGAATTGAAAGAAGGCAGGAAAGGTGTGGGCAAGTTGTAAAGGACTTTAAAAGCTAAATGAAAGATTTTATAGTTGATCTGAAAATAATAGGTAAGTGCAGGAGTTTATTAAATAGAGAGAGGGAAAGTAGCATAGTCAGACCTATTATTTAAGATGATCACTTTGATAGCTGAGTAGAAGACTATAATAAAGGAGAGAACTGAGGCAGGAATATCAACTAGTAGGATATTACAATAGTCTAGGCATGAAGGATGAAGTCCTGTACCAGGAGGGTAGCAGTTTTGAAGGAGGGATATAATCATCCCAGAATCCTCATCAAGTCTATTGTGATATGCTTTTCCAAGCTTAACTAAACAGTACTAAAAAACAGATTCAATTGATGCTAGAACCTTACCTCCAGTCTTTCCAGCATGGTAGAACAACTAAACCATGATGAGACAACAGAGAAAGATATTGTAGAGTAATATATTCAAATACTCAAATAGCTATTTTTCCTTGGGACTGATTCCAAGAAAGTCATTTTCTCTCTTTGATTCATTGCCCCCATCTGTAGTTGCTATAGAAAAATATCAAAATATACTTTAAACTTGACTTTTGTCTAGGTTTGTCCAAATGTAGATAATAGTTTTCTAACTTCTATTCATGCATTTAAGGTAGTAACAGTGGAAGGACAACCTTTATTTCTCCCCACAGAAAGTGTACAAGTTGCAAAAGATTAACATCTATATGCAGTAACAGTCCTCAAAAAGTCATCAAACTTGGGCCTGCCACCAGGAGACTGACTTTCTAGTGGGAATCTAGCAGGGAATTAACTTTCTGGAGGGTTTTCCTAACCTCTTCAGGAGTCTACACAACTCCTATAATACTCCTAAAATTTCCCTGTGATTTAGATTCCTCCCCAAAATGAGAGGAACAAGAAATACCTTTGACCTAAATATGCAATATCTGTATAGCTCACTAACTTTGCTCTCCAAGTAATATTCTGCTATGTACTGTTTTATCTTTTGGATGATAGGAAGGAAAGGAAAGGAGAGGAGAGGAAGGGAGGAGAGGGGAGCAGAAGGGAGGGTAGGAGAGGAGAGAGACACAGACAGAGAGACAGAGAGATCTAGTTTGCTAGTTTACTTTTGTACTTCCCAAGGTGGAGGGGCAACTCCTGTGCCAAGAACTCATCCTCTTGATTCCCAGTTAATCAATCATCAAAGTAGTCCACTAGGAACCAATGGTGACTGAAAATATCTCCAAATAAAAGTAATTTGGAAAATATCAACAAGTTGGTTGAGGATTCATCAAACTTCCATGATAAATCTTCCTGTGATATATGCTTAGGTAAGTTACAAAGAAAAGTCTATTTCCAAGTATTTGGTAAAGAGAATTCACAAGTATAAACTTCAGTTCCTATTAATGAAGTGAACTGAATGGGTTCAAAAACACTGTTTCATAGTTAGTTATCTAGAAAATAGATTTCTATGACTTTATTCTTTCTGTTCTTTATGTTATTGTCCAATCATTCAGTCATATCCAATTCTTTGTGACTATAAGAACCATAGCTGACTCTTCAATCTTCCATTTCTCTCAAAGTCTTTCCAAGTTCATTGTCATTGTTTCCATGACACTATTCATCTCATTCTCTGCTGTCCCCACTTCCTTTTACCTTTCACCTTTCCCAACATCAGGGTTTTTTCCAATGTTTCCCATCTTCTCATTATGTGGTCAAAAGTATTTCATCTTCAGTTCTAGTATATAACCTTCCAGTGAAAAGCCTGAATTAATTTCCTTAAGAATTGACTGATTTGACATCTTTGCTGTCCAAGTCACTCTCAAGAATCTTCTCCAGCACCACAATTCAAAACTTGATTCAGCAGTGTTCAGATTTCCTTATAGTTTAACCCTCACAACCATACATTGCTAATATAAATAAATAAGAGAGAGAGAGAGAGAGAGCATAGTTTTGATTATATGAACCATTGTCAGTAAGGTGATGCCTCTGTTTTTTAGTAGGCTGTCCAGAATTGCCAAAGCTTTCCTTTCAAGGAACAAGAACTTTTTAATTTCATGGTTTCAGTCACCATCCACAGTGATCTTTGAGTCCAAGAATATAAAATATAACACTGCTTCCATTTTTTTCTTCCTCTGTTTATCAGTAAGTGGTAGATCCAGTTGCCCAGATCTTAGTTGTAGTTTTTTTATGTTAAGCTTCAAGTCAACTTTTATACTTTCTGTTAATTCCTTTTTCACTTTCTGCCATCAGAGAGGCATCTATATGTCTGAAATTGTTAATATTTCTCCCAAAAATTAATTCTGGATTTTTATTCATCTAACCTGGGATCTTAATTGATGTATTCTACGTATAACTTTATTGAGTAAGGTGACAATATACAACCTTAGTGTACTCCTGTTCCATGCTTGGTACCAATTATTACTTTTTGATCTATCCACTTCCTTAGATGACAAATAAGGTGTACTGGTACTCCCATCTCTTTAAGATCTTGCCATATTTTGCCTGAGGTTTATAAGCATATATAAACATAGTTAAAGGTGAGAAGATTTATTTTCATCTAAACCATATAGAACAATTTAAAAACATTTGGAAAAGTGAAGAATTTTCAAGTAAATAAAAGCAAGAATCAAGGGCTAGGAGTCAACAAACCAGAATTCCCAATCAACTTTTCAGCACCATTAAGTTGTTTTGCCTTTACTTTCAATTGTCTTCTCAATTTTCTAAACTTACCACCAAACTTCCTATCCATAATTCTTAGATAAAAGAAATGATCCTTGACTATTAATAACTTTTATTCTTTTGTGGCATATGTCACTAAATTTTTTTAGATATCTTTCAACTTGTCATCCATATCAGGAGAACAGATTCATTCAATATCTTCTTCAACTTTGATTACCACAAGAATGGCTAAGGAAACGCCATGTGAGCCACAAGATGTCATTGACAAGTAGAAGTTATAGGAAAATGGGAAAAGAAGGATTGAGGACAGAAGGGGTCACTTGATCAGAGGATTATATCAGAGGTTTACAAGCTTATGTCAGTAGAAGTGTTCTAGCTGAGGTCAGATAACTATTTCTCATGGATAATATAGAGTGCAGTAGAAGAAATCTGCATTAAATGAGGCAATTTAGGACTAAGGAAAGGAAACTGTTATTGCTAAAATCAGAAAACCTGGCTTCAAATCCTGCTTGTGATAACTGTTTCCTCAACTATAAAATGAAGATAAGAAGAGAGACTCAACCTGTCATTTCACTGGTATTTGGAACTCCTGTCACTGCAGGGTGATTCCTTCTCTGCAAAAAAGAACCTCAGGTCTCTTAATTTTTGGAGTTTTTTTTGTAAGTGACTTGCTCAAGATTGCATAGCTAGTAAATATCAAGTGTCTGAGGCCAAATTTGAACTCAGGTCCTCCTGACTTTAGGGCCAGTACTCCATCCATTGGGCCCATAGATGCCCCTGAGCCCAGAGTTTCATCATGAGGGCCAAGAACTCTTTCAGGGTATTTGTGAAGTCAAAACTATTTTCATAATAATCCCAAGAAGCTTTCATTTATAAAAGAGAAATATCAATAAATATATCTCATATAGACAAAAAGATATTAAGGTGGCTCTCCATAAATTTTAGGAGGGTAAAAATGGTCCTGAGAATAAAAAAATTCAAGAACTGCTAGCTTAAAGTTTAAGAGAATTACCTAGAATACTGGGACTTCAAGTGACTTGCCCAGAGTTACAAAGCCAGTTTGTATCGAAGGTCATACTTAAATCCAGCTCTTCCCTGACTTTAGTGCTAGGTCCTACTATACCACACTGTCTCTCAAAAAAATGTAATTAGGCTAAATGACCTCTGAGTTCCCAACCAGTTATAGACCTGTTGCTAAATTGAAAGCTGGAAAGAAACTGAGATCAATTAACCTAGTCCCATCATTTTATAGATGAGTAAAATGAGGTCCAGCAATATTGTGACTTTTCTAAAGGTCACCAAGGTAAGCAATGCCTATTTTAATTGTCATTAAAAGAAACAAGAACTTTATTACATATGAAGCAATACATGACATTTTTCAGCAGCCCCAGTTATTGGAAAATTTTACCCTTGAATCAAAATCTGCTACTCTATAGCTTCTACTCTTTCTTCCTATTTCTATCCTCTAAAGTGTCAAAGAACATATCAACTGCCTATTTCATATCATAATTCCACAAATATTTAAAGATAACTATAATGTACAAAATAAGCATCATCTGCTGAGCAAGATCATTGTACACCCTAACGCTACGTGGGGGTGATGATCAACCTTAATGGACTTGCTCATTTCATCAGTACAACAATCAGGGACAATTTTGGGTTATCTGCAATGGAGAATACTATCTGTATCCAGAGAAAGAATTGTGGAATTTAAACAAAGACCAAAGACTATTACCTTTAATTTAAATTTTTAAAAAAAGGTATCTTATGTAATTTTGCTGCTTCTTATATTTTTTCCCCTTTAAGGATATGATTTCTCTCTCAACACATTTAATTTTGATCAATGTATAGCATGGAAACAATGTAAAGACTATCAGACTGCCTTCTGTGGGGGGTGGAGGCAGGGAAGTTAGATCAGGGGGAAAATTGTAAAATTCAAAAATAAATAAATTTTAAAAAACAAAATAAGCATCATCTCTTTTACAAACAGTTCCTTTTTTAATTTATGAGCAGAAGATCATAAGTAATACCACAATTACCAAAAATAATAAATTATAAAGACTAAATATATGATGTATGACTGGCAAAGATGAGACTGATTTTCATGTTTGACTTGTAGTATTAGATTACTAAGTTTGTGGTCATCCTTTCTACATGCATAGAGATTACTATTGTAATTAAATAAAACTTAAATCAAAACTAATCTGACACATATTTAATGATTTACATAGTCAAATGGTTCCTCCTGCTAATAATAAATGGTAAGTAGTTCTCATCAACAAATATAATCAGTATTAGTTTTACAGTCAAATGCAATTAAAAATTTTTCTCTTTTAGTTTTGTGTTCTCCAATATTAAAATCAAGTCCCAGTGCTGTGAGTGTTAATATGATTGTTTTCCTTTGATTTTCACACACATTAAAAAGTAAAACTTTCTGAATCTAGACTCAAATCTCAGATCTAATGTTTAATAACTGTGTGACTTCTGGCACCAATTGGAACTTCCCTAGGCCTCAGTTTCCTCACCTACAAAACAAGGAGCTATATTAAATGTCCTCTAAGACCCTTCCTCACTCTGAATTCATTATCCTATGATTTCCTCCAACTCACTCCCATCTCTTAGTTTACCAAAACTAACATTCCCTGGGTTCTCTCCCATATCTTCCATTCTCCAGAAGAAAAAAGTGAGGCTGATGACTTTACATGTCTCCTCACTTAAATCCAGTTCATTGGCATGTCATGGCATCACATCCCTGATTTCGTGGTGTTCTTTGAGAATGAAGGACAAACAACAGCAACGACAACAACCTCCATTCCTCTACTTTCTTTGATCTTGTTTCATAATCCAGCACCAGGTATCTTCGATTTGGAAGAGTTTATGGCAATCGCAAGCCTGAGTCATATAACTGATAAGACAGAGAGAAGCAAATAAGAGTAGAAAAAGGTCTTTACTAGATGGGTTAGCAGAGGTCTCCGATCAAGAAACAATACTGGTATAAACTAAGGTGCTCAGGCTACAAAGATTTCTCTGAAACTAGAGCTTAATCATCTACAGTTTCCTCTACAGTTTCCTCAGGCTACTTCAACAGGCCTATCAATGTATTGCAAAGTATTCAAGATCACAATGGTGGTCTTACTTCTTGACTGTTCAAGAAAACCGAACTATTGACACTGGCTTATAATGATGTACCTTTTCTGTAATTCTTGTTGCTCTTACTACACTTTTGTCCTCGGGAATGGCAGTAGGTGTTAGTTCTTGCAACAATCCTTTCTGCTCTAGTCCTGGAAAATCCCAGTGGTATAGATGTTCACTGTAAAAGGATAACCTCTAGGGAGCTACTTGTTTATTTTTGCCTCTGACCCATTTTTAAAAGAAAAAACTAAAAAACATTGCTTGTCAGCAGCTACTCTGGAATCCAGAAAAGCATTTGAAGTTGTTTGAGATCAATGAGCTCTAGGAATCCACCTTTATTTGCCTCCTATTAGGACAAGGTAGTTACAGAATAATAAAAGTAAAGTGTATATAAGTTAGAGGAGTAATGATTAGTCTCTGTCCAAATAATCCAAATCAGGACATGAGCATGACTGGAGAAGAAACTAAAGTGAAAAAAAAAAAGATGATGGAAGGTGACTGACAAGCACTGTTGAAAAGAGCCTTGAATATGAGTCCTAGCCCTGTTGCTTATCAGTGATGGTAGAATGGGAAGGGACTCTGGGTGCTCAGCATCACAAATCTTGTGACAAGAAGAATAAGATGACAAGTTAATATTTAGAATTAATTCCATGTGGGAGAAAAAGGAAGAAGAATACCAGTTTGATGGAATCATGCTCCAGTAAGACATTCAGTAAATCTTAGTTAGAATTGAAAAGTACTCTAGAAGTCATTTAGTCCAAGCTTCTCATATGACAACTAAGGAAACTGAGCCCCAAAAAAGGTTAGTTAAGTAATTTGATGAAGATCACACAACTAATATTTATGGGCAGAATTTGAACTCATGTCTTCTCAGCTATAAGGCCAGACCCTTATTCCCTGGAAAATAAATCCCCACCAATTTCCATTAAAATTTATGTTCTCTAGAGGTATATGATGATATCTGTGAGAACAGAAATTCAATTCCCTCATCCCTTCTGACTCAACACTTAGCATAATCCTTCATCTTCCATGATATCTTCCAAAGAGAAAAGTAAATAGATCTTTAGTGACAAATTCCCCCTTCCCCTTGATAATCTCTTCCCAATATGATGCTTAAAATTCATACATAAAACGTAAAAAA
Source organism: Macrotis lagotis (assembly GCF_037893015.1). NCBI lineage: Eukaryota > Metazoa > Chordata > Mammalia > Peramelemorphia > Peramelidae > Macrotis > Macrotis lagotis. Next base: position 150,464,785 of record NC_133662.1, on the reverse strand, counting down.
GTTTTAAAAAGAAATTAGCCTGGGAGAGGTAATACAGCAACATGCCTAAGTTTCAGGCAAAATATAAATTCCATCTAGAATGGATTCTCGATGAGTCATGGACAAATGATTCCTGAGATCCCTTCCAGGCCAAGGATTCTATAATTCTATAACTATTTCAATTATTGTTTTTTGATGAGATAAATGAATGAGAAAGCAGGAATCTAGAAAGAAGGGCTGGGTGCCCAAAGGGTAGAAAAGGAATGTAAATAATAGATGAGAGGCTAGAGATGTCCATACATTTTTTTTAGTCCATCCTGTTTATCTTCATTTGAGTACAAAGCAGAAGTATTTCACATACCGCATGATCATGCTTTTTTGCTTCACTATGCTATTTTTGTGCCAGATATTTATAATAGAGCTTCAGAAGCAACAAAGAGAATGAATGGAATTGGATAAAACTGAGATTAGGTAGGGAGATAATGAATCACTTTTAAATAATAGAGGTCTCAGTGAGAGACAGAGATAGAAAAAAGAGGGAGACATTGAGAGAAATATACCAGGGAAGGAAGGAGATACAGGCAGACACAGAGAGAGACAGAGAGAAGGAAGAAAGGGAGAAGGAGAAGAAAATGAAGACAGAGATAAAAAGATCCAGAGAGAAAATTGAATTTTGTCCACTCATATTTCTAGACCTTTGCTACCACATAGGAATGGAGACTGGACCTGTCCCAGATGATGAAACTACCTCTACCAATGCCAGTTGCCACCTTTGTTCATCTTGTAGACTTCGGGACTTGTCTAGAATAGATATGGCCCATGGGCTTCACTCATCCTGCAATACTCTTGAATATGTTCTTAAGTAGATTAAAATATAACTGACAAATATTTAACAAAATAAAAATACAATAAAATATAAATATTATTTATTAATACAAATTAATGTGATTTTTCTGAGTCAATATGCAGCCTTCTGAGTGATGAATTGATCCATTCAGGGTAACAAGTCAGTATTATCAGAGGAAGGTTGTGATGATCAGTTCACAAAAAATAATGTAAAATTTGATTAGAAGTCCCTTTTGAAGTTTGAAACTGAGACAGAGAAATACTAATTTGGCCATCACAGACAAAAGTTCTCTTCACCATCTCCTCCTTCCAAATATAATAAGTCAAATAAGATTAGAAAAAGTTTGTCTGGTAGCTTGAAAAAATAAAAACACTACACAGTGAGGACTTCTGCATGTCAAATTGAAAGAGTTTCATTTTTAAGCAACCAAAACCCCTTATTAATTGGGAGGGTTGATAATAAATATTTTTACTTTAAAGCATATGTGGTAACAGAATTCCAAACTAACAAAAATTAAGTTGAGAGTTCCAAATCTGCCGTTTGAAATTCTAGCAATTAAAAAAATGAATAAGCACTAGACTTAGAGCAATTTTACTAAATACAAATTCCTGATTATATATATAACAGTGTAGGAAGTAGAGTCTATAAGGAAGTAAACACTAAGAGGTGCTTCCAGTATTGGGGGGAGGGGGAAGTAATGTATGCACTACACTTTTCAGTTTCATCTGCATTATTAACATTTTCTCCATCACCTTCTTAAATCTAGTGTATCAAACCCTGATGGCCAAGTTTTTCAATGAATAATCTGCTGATTCTAGCACACTAGTGGGTACTTCTCACTTATTCCACACCTTAATGGAGAACAGAAATAGGAGTTGGGCAGAAGAGTGTATGAAATGGGTCCTATCTTGACTGCTTAAGAGATTTGAACAAGTACCAAAGATTTTCATTTTTAGTACCTAGCTAATTCTTGTATCCAGAAATGGATGGCTATAATTTACACTGTTACATTCAAGAGGACTAACATAAGTCTAGGTAATGACATCTCTATGACCTATAGAACTTGATACATAGAAGTGGAAAGAAAAGGAGGAGGACAAAGAGGAGGAAGAAGAGAAAGGAGGAAGAGAAGAAAGAATAGGAGGAGGAAGAAAGAGAAGAAGAGGAAAAAAAAGAGGAAGAACAAGGAGCACAACAAAAAAAAAAACATCCTGGCCAACTATTCTTTGAACACATTCCCCTTTTGCCTTATATCTGCCTAACAAAATACTTTTTCCTCAGGTACCACCTTCTTTTCAATGTTTTTCTGAACCCCTACTCCCCTATCAATCAATGGGACTAACTCCCTTTCAAAATTATTCTATATTGTTTTGGATATACTTTTTTTTATCTTTTACTTGCATATGTGTTGTTACTCTGGCCTTCACTCCCCAAGTATAATGTAAGCTTTCTGAGGGCAGGAATTTTTCCTTTTTCTCTTTGTATAACCAAGTGTTTAATAGCCTCTAAAATTCCTTCCAACTCTAAAGTTACGATTCTAAGGCACTTTACAAAATACTGTTCCAACATTATTTCTATTTTAGAAAAGAAGGAAATTAATCAGAGAGTTTAAATGACTTGCCCATGATATTATAACCATAAGTATCAGAGTCAGAATTTGAATCCAAGTCCAGGAGTTATCCATTATGCCTATGTCAGTGAAAAATAATTAGCTTTGAGACAGAATTATGGGCTATTTCTTTCTTGTGTTTCACACATTACCAGAATCTTCAGACTTGCATGAAATCTTTCAAAAATAATAATAACAAAACTATTCCAAATCCCTTAGCAATAACTTTCAAAATATACCTTGACTAACACCTGCACTTGTCCTTCCCCTACATATATTTCCAAGTCCAGATCATGAAGCATCCCCAAACCCCTCTAGTCTAGAATCATCTCCCACTTCTCTGAATCTAACATGTAGCAATTTGTTGACTGGGACAAAAATATATTACCCTTTTTTTCTACATATTAGAACTATTTTCTCCTTAATATGGGTTACTGCTATAAAAAAAACACTAAAAAGGTAGCTTCCATCCTTCTCTAACCTGTTTTTTTTCCCATTTGTCTACCACCATTAGAAGTGAGAAATGAGAACTGGACAAATACCGATCTTTATGGCAACTAACCAGGTCGTAACCTTGGGACATCTCATACAGTAAGTTGCCTTAGATGTTTTTAACACTTTTATTGCTATGTAACTTTTTAGTGTCTCCCAAATGAAGTATTAAAAACCTTTAAGGAAGATTTACTTCTTTGCATCCAAAGCAGGAATTAGCACAAGGAGCTGCAATAGCAGCTTCATAAATCCTGAGTGCTTAAAGTCATTTGATAGTATGTTTTTCAATTTCCCAAATCTGAACTATTTTTATATAGGAAGGAGATTAACACTAGGGATAAGATCTAGATTCCGATTTTACTTCTATATTGTCTACTTTTGTTGTAGTGACCTATGATTTTATCAATAGAGGAAATGTCCAGTATGGAAATTCCCTCCATCAGGGATGATCAGAAACTTAAACAGTGGGCAGTTATTGCTTTTAGCATGTTATCTGGTAGGTCACTGAGATACTTAGCACTGGTTGCATGGCTAGTTAGAAGCAGGTCTTAAACACAGAAATTGATCATCTCTCCACTTTGAGCTTTCATTCTTTTAACATCTCATATCTTTAAAATGGAAATAATAATGGTTCTCCTTTCAAGTCTGCTGTAAGAATAAAATGAAGTCATACAGTGAAAATTTTTTTAAATATAAAGCACCAGATAAATGTCAGTTGTAACTGATGTGGTGATGGGGGTGATTAATTCAGCTGCTAACATTTACTCCTAAAATAGTAGTTTAAATGATTTCTAATTTATCTTGTTCACACTTCCTATCAGGAAAGTGGAGCATAGTCCCATTTGATCAACCCTGAATGTTAAAATACTTTAATTATAATAAACATTTTTAAAATCAAGGAAATGTATGGTACAATTGAAAGGGTACTAGATTTGGAATTAGACATCTGGGTTCAAAGCCTGTTTGGGTCACTTAATCCCTATGTGATCCTGGATAAGTCATTCTACCTCCCTGGCCCTTGGTTGCTTCTGCTGTAATTGGGGGGAATTGAACTAGGTAGTCTCTAAAGTCTAACCCAACTCTAAATCTATTTCTCTCTATGAAACTTCCCAAAACATACACTCTAACAGAGTTTCCCTAGAACACTTGACTATGGAGAAAAGCAATTTTAAAACCCTCTAAGGTGGCCCATACTGCCTTCAAGATCAGGACATGGGGGGAGGCTAGGCGGCATAGTGGATAAAGCACCGGCCTTGGAGTCAGGAGTACCTGGGTTCAAATCTGGTCTCAGACACTTAATAATTACCTAGCTGTGTGGCCTTGGGCAAGCCACTTAACCCCAATTGTCTTGCAAAAACCTAAAAAAAAAAAAAGATCCAGGACACGGGGTTACTAATTTCTATAAGAGAACCATGTTGTCCCTTCATTCTATCAAAGTTCACTTTATTCACTCAACCATTATATATATCTGGTGAGGATAAGAATTATTAAGGGAGAGTTGTATATGCTTTGGCTAGCTTCCAGTAAGAAAATTTTCCTTTCCTAAATCAATAGACTTTAAAGACTGGTCTGATGTTAAATAGGAGCTCCAAAGCATCCAAAACACCCAAAGAAGTGATATTGACCATTTCTTTCATATATACATTTAATTTCCTGAGATTATAAGAACAGAGATTGAGCCAGCCCTTCTAAAGATCTCAGTCCTCACAAATCACTGGCAGGTTTGAAAATCAATATTCAATAGAGGTTTCATCAGAACTATGGTGAGAAATTTTTGCACCTGACCCAAGAGACAAGAAAGACACCCTCTCTCTGTAGGGGATGAAGAAATATTGACAGAGACACTAAGATATCAGAGTAAGGGACAAGAATAACTTCCATTGCAATCCAGCAAATGTTTACATGCATTAATTAAGTGACTACTAGGGATAAAAAAAATCTAACTTAAAGTCACTTCCCTCAAGTAGCAAATTATTTTAGGAAATTAGGTGACTTAATGGAGAGGATATTGGCCTTGAAGTGAGGAAAGGCCTGCCTAAAATGCTCCCTAGCTGGATAATCTTAAGTAAATCCATTCATTTCTCTCAATCTTAGTTTTTCTCTTCTGTAAAATATGATACCTCAAAGTAATATAGTCAGATATGTGCTTTGTGAAGCTTATTTTGGCAGCTGTGTGGAAAAAAGAAATAGGAAGAGGAGAGATGGAAATCTGGGGATTGGGTTAGCTGGCTATTGTGAAAGTGCAGATGAGACATAATGAAGACCAAAATTAGGATCATGACTATGCATATAGAGACAAGAGGATAAATGAGAGATACACCATAGAGATTTACAGATATAAGATTTAGCAACTGATTAGATATTAGAGGTTACAAGAGGGAAAAGAATTGAGGATAAAACTGGGGTTGCAGATCTGAGTGACTGAAATGATCCTAGTACTCTCCCTTTCCAGCCATAGAAACGAGTTTGGGAGGACTTGAGCATTGGAAGGTGGAAAGGATAATGAGTTCTGTTTGAAACATGTTGTATTTGAGATTCCTATGAGATATCCAGTCAGAAATATCCAACAGATGATATTAGAATGAAAGCTCAAAAGAGATTAGGAATATAGAATTAAGACTCATCTGCAAAAAGATGAGTTGTATGCTAACGAGATCATCAAGAGAGAAGGTTTAGAAGCAGAAGATTGGAGGGCCCAGGAGCCTAGGAGAATCACAGGTAAGGGACAGGTAATGGATAGTGATTCAGCAAAAAAAAAACTGAGGCATGTTCAACCAGTTATATTGAGAACCTAGAGGAAGCAATGTCAAGAAAACAATGGGAAGAGAGATGGTCCACTATTTCAGAGAGATCAAGGATTTTGCTATGTTCAGTCACGTCTGACTTCATGAATACTTTTGGAGTTTTCTTGTCAAGTGGTTTTACATTTCCTCCACCAGCTCATGTTATAGACGAGGAAACCGAGGCAAGCAAAGTTAAATGTCTCACCCAGGTTCCCATTTTTAGAGACAGAATTAAATTCAGGTCTTCTTCACTCCACTTATTATCTACTGTGCCACCTAGTTACCAGGTCAAAGACAGAATTAAGACAGATTTAGCAATTAAGGGGTCTTGATAATCAGAGAGAGCTGCTTTAGTTAAGTGGTGATATTGCTACTTTAGAATCTTTTGAGAAGTGAGTGGGAGAGGATCTAACAGCAATCAACACAGAAGGCTTTTATCTATAAGCCAATGGTTTCCTATTTTAAAATGATTATTCATGCTAGCTAGGTGCTACTAGGGTCACGTCTAGGATAGGATATCTCTCATATGACTCCTCAACCACTAAGAATATTTCATTCCAAGTACCTATATCTCCTTCACAGATTGTAAGTAGGAAGTTAGCTTGTTAATTTGACCCTGATTGGGCAGATTTGTTGCCTCATTCCCACCATATGAGTTGGGGGGTGGAAGATATGTTATTATCATCTGAGGACCCATCTCTTTCCCCTTTTCTTGGGAGGCCCAGCCATATGAAAAGAGGTCACTGATTCACTCAGATTCTGCTCAGCAAATCTGGTTCTTTTCCTGCTCCAACTGTTTGTCCAAACCTCTCTTCTGCTGCTGAGGAAAACCCTAGTTTGACCAGAAGAGGCTTAAGAAAGCCAGGTAAGCTGGGTGGCAGAGAATGCTAATTCTATTAACACTTCCACCCCAAGGTTCAGCTTCATTAAGTAGTTTGAAAGTTTGAGGCCTTGGTCGTTCCTATTTCTAGCCCCATTCCCTACCCACTTCTAATCTCTAGCTCAGACAGAAAACAAATGGAATATTTTAGCTGAAAATACTTTATCAATCATCTATCTAAAGGAGCAGCTTAAAAACTAGTCAAGTTAGAGTAACAAGCATTTATTAAGAATTTATTATGTATTAAGCACTGTGCTAAATAAATAAATTCAAAGAAGGGCAAAAGATTGACCCTGTTTTCAAGGAGTGGACCATCTAATGGGAGAGACAAAATGCAAAAAGTGATGTATTAATGATGATGATGATGATGCTTTGTCCTTCATTCTTGAAGAAGATCATGACATCAGGGGAGGTGATACCATGATGTACAGGTGAACTGGATTTGAGTGAGGGAATACTGTGCTAAGTTACCAGTCTTACTTTCTCCTCCAGAGCCACCTGGGTCCAGTGGCCAGATTTAATTTAGGATGACCCTGGATGTGGAACAATCAGGGTTAAGTGACTTGGCCATGGTCACACAGCTACTAAGTGTATGAGGCTAGAATTAAACTCAGGTACTCCTGACTTCAGGGTTGGTGTGCTACCCATTATGCCATCTAGCTTCCCATGTAATAAGATATACACATAAACAATGTTTTGAAGATGATCAGTAAAGGGGAGATATTCACATAGTATTTTTAAGAAGGATCAAGAAAGACTTCTTTTAGAAGGTAGGATTTTAGTTAGGACTTATAGGAAATCCTGCAAAGCAGAAAGCTGAGGTGAAGAGGAAGAGCACTCCTAGGATGAGAGACAGACAAAGAAAATGTTCAGAGTAAGGACAGTATATGTCTTGTTTAAGGAATTGCAAGATGGCAAGTGTCACTAGATCCCAATGCATGTCTAAAAGTAGAATAAGGTGTTAGAAGACTAGATAGATAGGAGAAGGCCCAATAATAAAGGACATTGAATGTCAAACATAAGATTTTACATTTTATCTTGAAAGTGAAATGTAACCACCAGAAGTTGATTGAATTGGTACTTTAGGAAAAATCAGATGAACAGAGGATGGACCACAGCGAGAAAGATTTGAGGCATGGAGAGCAATCATAGACTATTGAAACACTGGAAGTGTGAAGTGATGAGGATCTGCACAAAGGAGGTGGCACTATCAATGGAGAGGATATGGCCCATAGGACTTGGCAACAGATTGGATATGGAGAGATCTTCATCTTGGTTGGAAGTGTGAGTGACTTGAAAGATGTTTGGTGCTCTCACCAAATTAGTGCTCTCATCAGCAATTAGTAATGGGAGAAATAAAGAAGAAGGGAGAATTTGGGGTAAAGAATAAGAAGTTCAGTTTTGGACATATTGGGTTTAAAATATCTATGGAACATCCAGTTTGAGATGTCTAATAAACAAGTCTTGAGGTTAGGAGAAAGGTTGGGATTGGATGGATAGATCTGAGAAACATGAACACTGAATTCATGAGAGGAGTGCTTACCATTTACCAGCACAACCTGAATAAAGATCCATCTAAGGAGTCTGAGCAGGTGGGTCATCCAGGTAGAAGGAGAACCAGGTTATTTAAGGAATAAGAGATGCCTGTCTCCAATTTCCCAGATGCCAGTAGGAGGTCTCAGCTTGAAGCAACTTCCATCTTGTGTCACCCTTCCAATTTTTCTCCACCCAAATACTGCCCCATCTTCTCCCTTCACCCTCACACCAAGCCCCACCCTGTCTGCTTCCTTTGAACTAAATTTCCTGCCCTGAAGTAAATCTTTCCACCTTCTTCAAGTGGGAGTCCCTGAGGTACTCCTCACAAGAATTGGGATCCCATCCAGTTCTCTCACTTTAAAATGTGGGAGACAGAAAGGAGAGAAAGAAAGAAAAGGGGAAAAGGAGGAAAACTAGGTTAGAAAAATGATGGTAGATATATTTTTAGTGTGTTGTTTTTATGCCAGTAATTTCAAACGTCAAGCAGAAAATAGCCCTTACTAGGAGAGAGGAGAGTAATGCATTTTGTTTCAGTCATTCAACATAGTAACAATGTCTTAGTTTGTGGTTTGTGGGTTTCCTTTGGGTTACTCTGTCGCTTTAGATACATCACTGTTGTTTCCTAGTTTTAAATTCACTATTTTAAAAATACACAGTGCTTTCTACTTCTTATTTGGAAATAGACAAAATGTTCTAGTTTATTAACAATGTATTAACAATAGCTACATTCATAGTAGAGTTACATACCCAGCTAAATTAATTCTGTCTCTGGGGCAAAAGGATAGTTTGCTTCTTCACCCATATTCAGACTATTCCAACAATGGCAACAAATGACTTAAGTCATCTTGTCCAGTCATAGTCAGATATCAAAATAATTGGTTATTTCATAAGAATTACATGCCATTATAGTAAAAAAAAATAAACTCTGCTAAAACCCTGTCCCCCCAAAGAAAATATTGTCAGAGACCATAAACTTCAAAAGTTCCCACCTCAGATATATCCTTTTCTCATATAACCAAGTAAAATTTATCATAGTTTACTCTTCCAAAAAAGCCACTACCCTGATATATCTATAAATACATTGGCACAACCTTCATATTTCCTATGGACTATGTAAGTCACAGTATCTTCATAGGAAAATGTTTCTAAAAGGATATTTTCCAGGCTCACTAGTATTGGGCAAGTGGCAGTTTTCTGCCAAACATGCTGCAAATTTTATACATACACATATTTAATCCTCAGAATTCTCTATAACAAGAATGATTCCTCACAGTTTAGCATAATACTATGTAAAAAATGGACAAAAAAAGGGTGGGAAAGAATATGAGAACCATTATTATAGATTTATAGATTTAGGGTTAGGAAAGACCCAAGAAGCCCATCTGGGACAACTGCCTTTATTTTAAAGATAAGGAAACTAAAATCCAAAAACATTAAGGTACTTGTTCAAAGTCACAGTGGCAGTCAGTGTCTGAACCAGAATTTGAACCTAGATCCTTGGGACTCAATAATGTCTATTTCTCCTATTTGCCTCTCTTTTTGTACTTCTCTTAAAAGATCTGGAACTCTTGGAGAAGATATATTGAGTCACCTGTATAGGGAAGAGGGAATAGAGTAGTCCTTCTTTGGCCCTAGAAAGAAGAAATAGGAAACAGAATAAAAGGTTCAATGAGGTAAATCTAAATGTCATGCCAGAAAAAACTGCACAACAATGAGAGCTATCCCAAAGTGCAATGGACTATTTTGGGAGGTGGTAGAATGCTCCTCACTGCAAGTCTTCAAGTAGACAACTGACAAATGTTTTGGAGTATTTTGTAGTGAGGATTCCTTTCAGGCATGGGTTAGATTGAATAGTAGCAGAGGTCTTTTCCAACTCAAAAAATTTTGTGATTCCGTAATGTACTCAGAAATGCCATGAATTTATCATTTTTAGAACAGGCAGAACAGTTAGTAATTCAATTCTTGGAGCCTTTGACATATACAAAGATGTTGTGTTTACACAATGACTAAAAATTTGCCTATTAGGTCAACTCATTCAGAAAGTGATGTTTAAATAATCAATTCAATGAAAATGATTGATTCATTTAAAGACAGCTTCAATTATCTGAATTACCCCTTTTCTGTATTCACAGGAAAAGTCTAAATTGTCTCATAAGATATCTAGTTATTTCATTTTTGGAAAATGAATTTTAAGACTTTTTGTTGCTTTGTCCTTCATTCTTGAAGCAGGCCTTGACATCAGGGGGATGATGCTATGACATGCATATGAATCGAATTTGAGTGAGGCTGGTGCTATACAAAGTAATCATCCTCACCTTTTCCTCCAAAGTCATCTGGGTCCAATGGCCAGATATGAATCAAGATGACTGGAGATGGTCCTAGATATGAGACAATCAGGGTTAAGTGACTTGCCTAAGGTCACACAGCTAGTGTCAATTGTCTGAGTTCAAATTTGAACTCAGGTTCTCCTGACTTCAGGGCCAATGCTCTATCCACTGCACCAACTAACTGACTCTAAGACTTTTCAGGAAATCTACATAATGAACATTCAACTTTCAAACTGTTTTATCAAGAAGTCTAAAGATATAACCACTCTTTTTTTAAAAAAAAATCATATTAGCAAAATGAAAAACCATACTATAAGTAAAATACATTGTTATCTTTTCTGATACCACTGCATCAATATTACCTTAAGTCACTATTCTCTTAATGATATTTAACTCCATCTTTAAAATATAAATAAAAATCCTTGTAAATTTTACAGATCTATGTCTATTAAGTACTTATCATCTTCAGATTAGGAGACATTCAAATTGGAACCTTCATTGTTATGAAATCAGCTAGGTGAGGCAATGGGTAAGGGCACAGAGTTAGGATTAAAAAAAAGATCTGAGTTCAAATCCTGCCCTAGTTATTTATTAGCTGTGTGAACCTAGGCAAGTCATTTAACTTCGCTGTTTCAATTTCTTCATCTGTGAAATGGGGTTAATAAAAGGATCTACCTCACACAATTATTGTTAGCAAATTGTTGTTACATTTTTGCTATACAGTATGTAATAACCCTTAAGGCACTATATAAATACAATTATTGTTATTGCTTTTATTGACAAGTTACCTCCCAGAAAACTATTAAAAACACAGTTTGACATTTTACTACATTCATATAAATTAAACAAATACTTCAAACAATCTGAATTCTCTTCTTGCCAGAGGCTCTCTCCTGCTAAGAAATTGGGCACTGAAAGAAACACATTAACTTTTTCAAAAAAAGATAATACATTAAATGCTATCCTGGTACCCTGAAAAAACTGACATTTTTCTGGACACCTAGCTTAGTATGGGCAGGCCTTGATTAACTGGAACCTAATGATAAGGAACCTTCAATTATAAAGAGATTTTGATTCAACACTTTAAGTACTACAAGATAGAAATCAAAAACAATAACTTTTTCTAAGCATTCAGGTTCTCATCTCCAGAATAATTTTCAACTTTCTTCCCTCACCCATCAGATCCAATCAATTGCTAACCCTTAATAAGTTGTCCAACATCACAATGTATGTACCACATATGTGCCTTTCTCTCTACTCAAGTGGGTACTACTATAAGTCAGGATCTCATTACTTCTCACAGGTACTATTTCAAGCATCTCCTAATAGACTCCTTGCAACCTTTTTAATCTCTTCTACAATCTATTCTCTGCAGAGCTACCAAAATGATATTCTTAAAACACAGTTCTGCTTTCTGCTCAAGTCACTCCTGACTCAAGAAGCTTCAAAGGCTCCTTGTTGCCTCTGAGATTACATATAAATTCTTGTATTTTTAGCTTAATGTGCTTTGCAATCTGGCTTCAATCTATCTTGCCAGAATGAGTTCATATTACTCTTTTTCATACAGTATAAGCTTCAGTCCAACAGGGCTACCTGCTTTGCCAATACAACAGAATCTACCTCATATATCTATGCTTCGGCATAAGCTAGTTCCCATGATTGGAATATTTCTCCTCTTCCCTCTGCATCTTGGAATCCTAATTTCTTTTTATTTTTTACTTAAAATTTATTTAAAATATAAGTTATTTTATTTTTAATTCATGGAATAAAACAAACATCTCCATAACATGGTTTAATTTTTAAAAGATAACTGTACATAAAACTGCAAATCTATTATGTACAACTTACTATTCCTTTTAAATATATAAAAAGTTATATAAATTTCTTTTTTTCCCTTCCCAGACCTAGAGATGGCTACCATTAGATACAACTGTGCATGCATGCATGCATGCATATATGTATGTATGTATGTATGTAAAAAATTCTATAGGTACTTCTATTTATGAGTTCTTTCTCCAGATGCAGATAGCATCTTCCTTCATATGTCCTTTGTAGTTAATTTCAATATTTATAATAGTCAAAAAACAATATAAAACAATTTTGCTATTTCTACATAATCTTTATTCTACTCATTTCACTCCTTTATTATGTGCATGTCTACCCATGTTTTCTGAGATCATTATTTCTTATAGTATAGAAGTATTCCCAAGTATTTCTAAGATCATCATTTATTATAGTATAGTACTATTCCATTACAATCATATACAACAATCTGTTCAGCCATTTCCCCAATTGATGGGAATTCCCATAATTTCCAGTTTTTTGCCACCACAAAGAGAGCTGCTATAAATATTTTAGAACATATGGGTTCTTTTCCTTTTTCTTAATCATTTTTGGATATAAATCTAGCAGTAGTTCTTTCAGAGTTCTTTCAAAACTCAGTGTTCTTTCCATAATCTCCCAGTTGACAATGCTCCCCTCCAAAAAAAAATATTTTGTAACCAGTAAAGTCAAATCAATAAACACATATTAGGTGCTTGGTATATCCAGGCACTGTGCTAAGCACTGAGAATACAGAGAAGGAAAAAAAATAATACCTATCTTTAAGACTCTCACAATCTATTCAAAGAGAAAACAAATTATAAATGCAGGGGTATATATATATATATATATATATATATATATAATATATACATAATATATATATACATAATATATACAAGATCAGTTGGATTTAATTTTGGAGAGAAGACAATAACATTAAAAGGGAACCAGGAGTGAGAGTGACCCAAAGGTGATTCTAATAATGTACAACTCTTTTAAGTTCTACCTTGCTGGAAAGGTTGTAGGGCCATATTTAAAACAGAATAAAATTTTGAGTTGAGTAGCAACTCAAATAAAAACAGAGAGATTCAGCCCCAGCAGGTTGGCAACTACTTTAGCCAACTACTTTGTAATCCCTTCCCCCCAAAAAAAGAAAATTGCAAAATGACCTACACAGTCCTTTGCATCCTCCTTGTGCATGTTCAGATTATGATTACTGAAACTCCTGGAATTTATTGTGCCCTTCTTGGAAATTAGATGTTGTATGTAACATCATCCATTCTTTTCCTTTCAAAAAACAGTGCAAAATGCTGTTTGATGAATTTAGATTACAAGAAAAAGCTTCTATGCTTTTTTTGTTATTATTATTTTGTCAGTATAGTATAATAAAAAGAACATTGGTCTTAGAGACAGAAGAAACCCATATTCAAATCCTGCCTCCAACATTTCTAGCTATGTAACTGTTAACAAATTAATTAATTTCTCTGAGCATCAGTATCTTATCTATGGGAATAGCAATGCCTGAAGAATATACCTGTTCTGAGAGCCAATCAGCTGTGAGATAGTATATTCACAGTGCTTTGTTTTATAAACCATAAAGAGATGCACTGGTCATTCGCTTCTACAGATGTCACTTGCTGACTACCTGTGTTACTTAAACTCCATATGCCTCAGTTTCCTCATATGCAAATTGAATGAATAGAACAAGATGGTCTATGATGTCCCTTCCAGCTCTGGATCTATGATCCTACCTATAACATGGCAGATGGTACTCTAATCAGATGTATTATCAATGTAGATTATTAATGTATGTGAAGAATCTTTTCATTTATCCTGTCATGGACTTACAAAATGATCTAAGCCCATATCCTAGGAGAAAACAAAGGAAGTCCTGTTGAATTTGAAAATTCATTAATGAATGAGTCTTATTATTGTGTGTGGCATTACAGATTAATATATTAGTATCGCTATTTTTCTGCACTGAGCTGATACTTTCAGGGGTAATTAAATTACTGTCATCTTCCAAAGAATGAAGCTTTTTATTTAGCAGAGAATACTTTCAATTCCTGAATCAGTTTCCACTTCCAGCTCCTTGGGGGAGAAAGGGGGGGGGGGGGGAGAAGAGTAAAAGGGAGCCATTAGAGTGGTTAAGGAGTCTGAGGCAACCGAACAAGGCAGAGAGGGTGACTAGAAAAAAGGTTTTCTTCCCAAAGATCTTTGACATGGAAATATGCCTCTTCCAGATAAGGGTAAAGGGAGGAAACCAAGGAGAGACACAAGCTGAGAAAGATCTCACACACACACACACACACACACACACACAGAGAGAGAGAGAGAGAGAGAGAGAGAGAGAGAGAGTTTCACACTTCCAGAAACGCAAACAAGAAAGAATCAACTGCTCAGTTCATCTTCTCTCACCTCTAAAGGGGGATTGAGGGGTGGGAAGAAAGGGTGATTAGACAGCTCTGCCTTAGACCCTTCTGAAGAGGGAGATTTGAGGCTGCACTCTCAAATGACAGTATTCCACACACAATTACTGTAGTGTAAAGTTTGGGGAAATTGGGTTTCTTACTACTCACATTAGGAATGGGAATAAAAGAGACTTGGGGGAAAAAATAGGCTTCTGTTATTTTATCTAGGTTTTATCAAGGAAACTCTAGAGAAAGGTTCCCACACTCCAAACCCACCCCACTCGGAATTCCTTGCTTTTTTTATAGGTCCTTGCCATTGTCATTTTAATTTGACTGTAGCTTGCTGATTATATTTCTTACTTTAGCAGGAGCCCAAATAATGTCAGTTCCAGGAGGGAACATGTCTGAGGTTTCCTCATTTATTCTTGTGTAATCATAACGGCTTCATTTTTGTCAGTTTCAAGATTCAGTTTAGACAAATAGAGTTTAACATCCTGAAGTTCCAGGTCTCTTTCCATAGAAGACCATATATAGAGATAGATAGATAGATAGATAGATAGATAGATAGATAGATAGATAGATAGATAGATAGATACACATATATACTAAGGCTGGTATCCTTCCTTCACTTCATGTAGAAAAGTTTCTACTGGAATGATAAGTTTTAAGATTTAAAACTGTTCATTCTTCAGATGTTATGTATTCCAGTCCCTTTTCCTTTTTATGCTCAGAGTAGTTCTGATACATAAAACTAATCAATTTATTAATGAAGCAATCAGAATTTATTGTGTCTATATGTTTGAGGTACCATTCTAAGCTGTGGGAATAAAAAGACAAAATACAAACATCCTTTGACCTCAAAGAGCTTATTTTCTATAGTCATTCTGTTAGCAAACATTTAATAAATTCCTACTATATTTCAGGTAATACTCTAAGTGATAAAATAAAAATAAAGTCAAAAGACAGACCTGATCTCAAGAAGCTCACAGTCTAATAGGGAAACAACATGTTAATAACTACATATAAATAAGGCATGGACAGGATTAACAATATGTCCATATATGAGTACGAAAAAAAAAGAAATATGAGGTCATTTGTGGGATAAGGTATTAGCAGCTGAGGGGGATGGAAATGTCATATAGAAAGTGGCATTTAACCTGAACTTGGAATGGAGTTAAGGATTCTAAGAAGCCAAAGTGAAGAGAGTGAAGATATGTAGGAGAGTTTCTGTGCTAATGTAGAACTATATTCCTTAGTTGGCAATCCTCTTTCTTGGGTCAGAACAAAATATTCACATTAGTGAGATCTTTGGGACATAAGCAAAAATCCCTAAATTCCTGGGTAGTAGAGTTTTGAGGGAGGAGAGAAGAAAAAAAGAAGGCACAAATCCCCAGATCTTTCCTTACATCTGGATACACATATGGGAAAGAAGTCTGTGAAGGGATTACCCACGTAACCCATGCCAGGATCTTAAGTAAATGTCTGTCTCTGATATGGAGAACCCCTCCCTCCTTGGGGAAAACCAAGGCCTACCCAGGCATGATTTAAAGACCTAATTGCCCTGAATGCTCCTGGTTTGTCTGAATCAGTAGAGGGACTGGGATTTACACTTGTTTCTTTGGACTGCCTGATGGTGCTATCACAATTATCACCCTCAGACAGAGAGTTGGAAAAGGAAATAATTTTAGTGCCTATTTGTTTAGTAGGGGAAGTTGAAGCAGAAAAATAGAGTATATAGAGCAGTATTTCTAGAGAGAAAACTCCCATCATTTTGTTCTTTCTCCCAGAGTCTAATCCCTCTCCCTTTTAATAGTGTTCAACTATGGGATTCTCCTTAGGATTGTGTTATTACTACTGAAACACAAATATAAATCAAGATAAATATGTTACAGTTAGATGGTAACTGTAGATGCTTCTGTTATCAGGACCTTCACATTTTCAGTGCGGTATAGACCATAGATAAATCCATTTCAAACATAGACTATACAGGAAACAGTAAAAGTACCCTGCTTATCTCTTCCTATTCCCCTCTTTTCCTCCTTACTCCCCCTTCTTGTTTTCTCTCTTCTTTTAACTCATTCTTGTTTTTTTTTTCTTCCTCCTTTTTCATTATGTTTCCCAATCCTGAAAAAAGGTGAGGAATTCTGAACTGGGGCCCAAGTCTGCATTGCCACTCTTAACATTCTCTGCCTGCCTCTGGTAAAAGATCTTCCCTTTGCTTGGCAGAGATGATTTTAATTTTTTTTTTCCTCTGGGGGTGGGGCAGAGGGGAGGGAAGGAGAATCACACAGGGATTGGTAGCCTGGCCATTCTAACCTTTAATTAATGCAGCTTTTCCTGTCTCACAAGTGTTATGAAAGTTATGCAGTTAAGATCTGAAACTTAGCTCCTCAAAGGTTAGGTGTTACGTAAGTGCATGAAAACAACAATAGCATTAGGGAGAGCCACTCTTGCAAACTAAACCAAACCAATAACTACAACTCAAGAACCCTGATTACATTTCTAAATTTCTTTTTTAAAAAACCTAATATTTAAGGGACCACCAAGTAAATAAATGCATATCTAGGAACCTATGGATCTGGAAGAAATCATAGAAAGTTCACAAGTGGAGTTGGAAAAATGCCCAGGAGAACCTCTCCTAAATGGTTGCTTATTGTTAGACTTGGGCATCTACAGAATCCTCTTCCTATGCTTCAGTGGAGGGTGGAGACGATTTGGGGTTCTTGAAAGGTACAAGCCTTTACAAGTCCTACAAATCTGAAAAAAAAAAGACTTCAGAATGAAGGCCAGAAATACACTGTATCTGAGGACTAACCCCATTAAAAATTCAGAACTTGTCATTAGCAAATTGGCCACCAGGTGACGATTTTTTTTTCAGTGACTGTATTTCATGAAAATCATCCACTCTCCCAGTAATGAATAATAACTCACATGTATATATTACTTGAAGATTTATAATGCATTTTCTTTATAACAACTCTATGGTATAAATAGTTTATTCCTACATTCATTCCATTGATGAAGACATTGAGAATGTTCTTGGTCTAATTCGTTGCTCTCTTGAGACCCATTTGGAGGGTTGTGCTCTCCTTTTTTTAGAATGTTTTACATATGTTAAAAATTAATTGGAGGAAAATCAGGATATTTAAATCTAAAACAGTGAATGAAATTGACCAAAGCCAAGTACACTATCAATATTCAATTATCCAAGGATAGGATTTCTATAGTTAATTTCTCAAATTCTTAATGATCTGTCATTTCCTTAATTACATACTTTAATTCAACTGAGACTTTATTTGCTTCAGTCTAAACAACAAAACTAAGTCTTTCAGGAAAAAGCAGACCAACAAATTTCTGAGAGAGGTACAATTTGGGTCTGCTCCCCCACTGATCTTCTGTCTCATTGAGGTGTACCCTCTCCTCCCTTACCCGCTCCCTGACTAATCTCACATGGCTACTACTTAATGGTATTATGTAGGTCTTATAGTGGCTGCTAGTGGCCACCATGCATAACTCCACTGCGCTAGAAGTGAGAGAGATTCTCTCTATGCTCTCTTTGGATATCAGAGGCAGATAGGTAGTAGATTAGATAGAATACTAGACATGGAATCAGGAAGGCCTAATTTTATGGATTTTGTGATCTGGAGGAATTTTGTTCTAATTCTCTCAGTTTCTATTCCCTCATTATTGATATTATTTAATCTAAAAATACTAACTCTTCCCCATAAAAGAAAGAGTGAACTCTGCCATCTTTTAAATTAAAGTTTGAAAGTCTTAAGCAAGGACTATCCAACCTGACTCTTAAAAAAAATTTAAATTAAAACAAAAGACAGCTTTTTTTGATTTGTAATTTTAGGGAGGACTCTGTGGTAGCTGGACTTCATTTACTAAAGCATTTAGTAAACTCACAGGCTAGCCACAGAGAATCACCCTGCAGGCTGCATGCAGCCTGAATTTTGGACAACCCTGACTTAAGCTACAGCTCTTTTGGAAAAGTAGGTTCTTTTCATAACTATCATTGAGATTGAAGGAATCAGAATCTTTGACTGTTGCTTTTTCCCATGATAGCTGTCAAGTGTGTCTATTTTAATTGTGTTGTCTTGAATAACCTTTCCTCTGCAAAATACAATTCCTCTACTCAAAAGCTAAGCTTTGGGGAACAATCAGTTAAATAGGACCCAAAGGCTAAAATTCTTTTTTTTTAATTTCACTACATAGTAGTATTGCTGTATGAAACCCTTACCTGATCAAAATTTGAGGAACTTTTTAATTCCCAACTTACAATCAAAATATCAACTATTACTCATTGAGCAATATTTTAGGTGCTAAATAAACCTCTAGGTTTTGTCATCCTCAGATTAATTTTCATTTTCCAATGAAAATAAATGAAAGGGAAGGAGAAGACAAAGAGTAGGTGGAAGGAGGGAGAAAAGAATAAGTCCTAAAGAAGAGCATTTGAAGATAAACTGAAATCTGAAAATTTTCAGTTGGCATTTTGACCTCTCTGTACCCCTCAGTTTCCTGTTCTGTAAAAAGAAGAGATTTTAAGCAATTGCTAAGGTGTCTCCAAAACAAAGTTGTCTAACTGTTTTTCTAAGGAATAATAGGAAGGAAATAATGAAGAAGACAAAGGAAATTAACTACTCTGTTGGGTAAAGAGTGCTGAATTAGGAATGAGAAGTCTTGGGCTTGAATTTCAACACTGTTGCTCACTAGCCATTTATCTTTGCTAAAGGTTCCTCACTTTTCTTGGCCTCATTTTTGATCTGTAACAAAATAAGGAGGGATTGGACAATATGATTGCTACGATTCCTTCTAAATACAGCATCCTGAACAAATAAAATGATACTATAAGGAAAAGAAAGGAGAAACAAAAAGAACAAAAACTAGATGAGGGGCAAATAACATAAATGAAAGGGAAAGGGTAAAAGGAAGAAAAGTGGCCATTGCCACACAGAAGGGTGTAAAATCTATCATCTTTGTTCCACTCACAATCTCTGTGATTGCCTGGACCAGAATTTCTTAATCTGGGATAGAGTTCAGAAGGCTATAATAATTACATCTATATTTTTAGTACTGAAATTTATTACAATTATTTTAAAACATTGATGTAAGAAATCAAATCCCACAAAGGGATCCCAAAGATCCAAATTATCAAAGGAATCCATGACACTAAACATCCTAAGAATCCAGAATTTAGACCAAAATTTCCTTTCCTGGTTACTACTTCCCTATGTGTGCCTCATTCCCTCTTAAAATATAATCTCCTTGAGGGCGGAGACTATTTAATTTTTTTTTATACTTCTATCACACAGCCTAGTTAAATGTTTATTGATTAACTTTTTGAGGAAAATACGAATTCATAGGCAGAATATAGGGAACCCTGAAAGTAGTCAACTGGTGGAACAGAAAGCTGCCCAGATATTAACAGTAGAGCCTTAAAAGGGCATGGACACAAACAGGAAAAGACTTTTTTTCTTGAAGATACCCACAGTGGACTGATCAAAATAGATAGGCCTGGAACTGGAGGATGATGGTCAGACAATTCAGGCAGAAGAGCCCTAGTGCTTAGGGTTAGAGTCTAGAAGAGGGATCTTTGAAGTGTTTTTTAAGGGACTTCCCTTTTGTTGTAATTTGATGACAGGGAGTGTCTAAACTGAGCAGTTTTATGCCATGAGTCTCTGCCAAGCTTACTGCATAACATGCAACTGTAGAGTAATTTTGATCAGCTGTAGACAGTATTCAGCCTGAAGTTTCCTCATACTATTGTAAAATTCAGTTATATACTTGAATCTGATGGTGTACTGAACTAGAGACAGGAGGGGTGAAAGGGTGGAAGGGTGGTGTTAGAGGAGAGAATTGCAGAAAGATAGAAGCCCGGGAGTATTCAGATTTTTGGTGGAAGCTCTCTTCACTACTTCTCAATTGTTTTTTAATCTTTGGATAAAAGTAACAAAAAGGTAGCCTGAGAGTTTGCAATGAATATCATGGATCTTAACTGGGGAGCCTTAAATGAGAGATACATATTTAAGGTGGAAGACTTGTTACCTTTGTCAACAGGTTGGGGTGGAGTTGCCTTGCTTTCTCATTGCTGCAGCTGGACAAATCATATTTAATGAACATTAGAGGCTTTGAGAGATGTAAATATAGCAAGAGACAGAAAAACTGTGTGAGGGAAAAAATAATTCCCTTGTTCTATTTATTTCCTCCTAGAAACTTTGTCCATTTTTTCTTTCTTTTACCCTTTCCCTCTCATTCCATTAATCTTATTTGCTTCCTCATTTATTTTTGTTCTTTTTGTTTCTCCTCTCTTTGCCCTTCTGCTTACTGTCATTTTCTTTGGACATAGAACACAGAATCTAAATGTTGGATTTGGAAGCAATCTTAGCAATCATATTGTCCAATCCCTCCTTACTTTTTTACAAATTAAAAAAAAATTGAGGCCAAGAAAAATGTGGAACATTTTACAAAGGTACATGGCTAGTGAGTAATAGTGTTGAAATTCAAGTCAAGGCTTCTCTCTTTTACTCACTGGAGTAGTCAATTTCCCTGTCTTTTCAATTATTTCCTTCCTAATATTCCAAAGAACCAGTCATATATTTTGTACTGGAGACACTTTAGCAGTCACTTAAATCAACCTCCTCATTTTACAGAAGAAGAAACTGAGGGGAACAGAGAGGTCAAAATGCCAACTGAAAATTTTCAGATTTCAGCTTGTCTCCAAATGCTCTTCCCTGGACTTAATTCTTTTCTCCCTCTTTCCACCTACATCTTTGTCTTCTCCTTCCCATTCCTGTATTTGCATTGAAAACCAAAAATTATCTGGGAATGACAAAACCTGGAAGTTCAGCACCTCAAATATTGTTTAATGAACAAAGTTGATAATTGTTCCCAGACTAGAACAAAAAGCCACTCCTTAAGAAACTGACATTTGAATGGAGAAACAGAACATAAAATGAAGTAAAAAGATGTGGGTGGATGGATGGTGGGAAAACAGGAAGGTTGGGAAAAATGAAAGTATTTCACATGGTAGAGAATGGTCAGAGAATATGACTTAGAGAGAAATGAAGATGTAACTGTCCTGGGGTTTTCCCTTAGAATGGAGATTCTAGGAGGGACTAGTCAATCAGAAGAAACCACAGGGAAAGAAGGCATACAGGGGAAAAGCAGCTTCTGTATTCTTCATGATCACCCTTGCCTTCTTCCTCACTGCCATCAAACCATCTAAGTTTTATTGCTCAATCTTCAATCCTCAACACACTATGGATGAATAATTTCCTTTTTTTAAAGATAAGCTTTCATTCAAAATCTAGACTACGTATTTTCATGTTAAAAGAGCATCATCAACACGCCTTAGGAAGTTTTTCCTTTTTAGATTTTTTGCTTGAGAAAACTTTTTTAGGATCAGGGAGAATGTAACAAATGTGTCAGCCATTCAATTCAACTTATCCAAAAAGATACTGGAGGATCTAATTCAAAAAGTTCTTAGCAGAATTTCCTATAATCCCTCCCCAATATGCAATACTTTATTTGATATAGATGACAAAGTTGTCCCTGATACCTGATTGACCCTCTACCTCCCTTCATGCAGCTTCCTAGAAGAAATCTATGACCACATTGTCATACTCCCAAGCACACAAATATAGGGAAAGTCCCATGTATGTGGAGTTTGGTAGATATCTGAAGAATGAAGGAATCACCACAGGTTGCCTTGACTGGATGTATGTTCATGTAGAGATGAGGTTGGAGTATGGAGAGATTGGGGAACAGGAAGTGATAATCATTTAGTGCCACTTTATCCTGGCTTGCATATGCTTGCTACACTAGGGCTAAATAAACTTCATTTTATTAACTATTAAATTATCATTTTAGCGCCCCATTTGAATCTCAATTAGCAGAGTGTTAGAGCTATTCACCTAGCTCTAGCTCTTCACCTAGAACATATAGATAGATACATAGATACATAGATAGATACATAGATAAATAGATAGATAGATAAGCATAATATTAAGTATAATATGAAGAGAAAAAAAAGGAAAGATCAAGGCAAAGTATTCTAGGAAATTTTAAGGAAAGAAAATACTTTCAGCCAAGGCAATTATCACCTCAATTGTGTCTTGAAGGAAGATTAATACTTCTGAAAGATAGAGATAAGGAGAAAGCTATTGGACATGGATTCTGCAAAAACATGGAAGTAAGCGATGTCAAGTGTGGGAAATGGGCATTAGTCCACTTAAGTTGGAATGCAGAGTTCATTGAGGGAAGTAATTGCAAGATAAGACTGGAAAGACTGGTTGGAACTAGATTTTGTAGGATCTAAAAAGTCAAGTTGAGAACTTAATATTTTATCCTAGAGTCAAATAGAAAATCTGAGGACAAATGAAAAGACAAAATAATGAAAAAGAAGATGGCTGCTAGATTATAGAAAAGACGGGAAGAATTTGGATTTAAAGAACCTGAGTTCAAATCTCAACTTTGTTACTTAAACTAATAATGTAATCCTGGGAAAATCATTTAACCCCTCTAAATCCTATTTCCACACTTATAATGAGGCAATTATTCTAAATGACCTCTAACACTCAAATCTATGACCCCATTATCATAAATGAGAGCCCAGATCTCTGCTGTGTAATAGTTTTTTGATCAAAAGAGAAAAGAAGAAAATATTTGAAATATTCAATGTAGGAAATGAGAAAAAGAGTGGATAAGAGAAAAATTATCAAGTAAAAAGCACCTAGATGAGATAATATAAATGAATATGTGAATGTGAGTGGGTAAGTAAGGGACTTCATGATTTTGTCCAATAATTCTCAATAGTCCTGAAGCAGGAACAGACAAATCGTATAGTACAAGAATGAGAATTTAAAGGCCAGATATAATAAAAGGTATGGAAAATAAGTTGTAACATGCTGTCTAGGCTACCTCCCCAGAGGACAGCTACCTCTCAGTTTCTAGAGTTCTTATTGCTGCAAATTTCTAGCAGTATAAGGTTTAAGTACCCACCAGCACATTTCCTATTAAAAATCAGTCAGTAGATAAAATTAACTTTACTGAATTGATATAGCAAGAATAGTAGCTACAAAACATTCCTTCTTCCCCTTCCTAAACCTAGAACACAAACTCTTACAAATGCACAACATTAGCACAAAGAGAAGACATGTGCATACAGTAATGATAGTGAAGTATACATGTAACCAAAGCTAGGACTCCAA
This sequence comes from Macrotis lagotis, assembly GCF_037893015.1. NCBI lineage: Eukaryota > Metazoa > Chordata > Mammalia > Peramelemorphia > Peramelidae > Macrotis > Macrotis lagotis. The sequence goes on along the minus strand of NC_133662.1, from coordinate 150,440,885 downwards.
GATGTAGAAGTATTTTTTCCTCCTAGTGAAGACTTCCAAAAGTTCTTCCCTTGGATGAAGTTTATAAATTTGCTCAGATGAGAACACTCAAGGTTTCCTTTTCTCCACAGTTCAATAATCAACTATGAGGGCTTGCTCCTTGTTAAGTTTATTGAGCTCCTCCATATCATACATAATTCAGATTTCTTCTGCCATTATCTCCTTCTTTATCCCTGTCTCACAAGAGGAAGCTGCCTTTCTCCTCTCTAGAACAAACTCTTATTTGTGAATAAACAATCCCATTCTATGTCTTCTCTAGCAGATTGTCCCCACTATCCTCCCACCCTTCTCATTTGCTTTCAATTTCTCCCTATCTAGTGGCTGCTTCTCTACTGTCTATAAACATTCCCATGTCTCAATCAGCCCTAACCTCCCTTCTTATATCTAATCTCTTATCCCAAATAAGCAATTGAATATCTCAAAGTTAATATTCCAAAGACATATTAAAGTCAATATATCTGGTAGAAAACTAATTCTCAGGGGCAGCTAGGTGGCGTAGTGGATAAAGCACCGGCCTTGGAGTCAGGAGTACCTGGGTTCAAATCCGGTCTCAGACACTTAATTAATTACCTAGCTGTGTGACCTTGAGCAAGCCATTTAACCCCATTTGCCTTGCTAAAAAAAACTAATTCTCCTTCCCACCCCCCCAAAAAAGTCTTTTTTTCTTCTTAATGTCCATACTATTACTCTTTAGGGTTTCACCATGCCATCAGTCATTCTGATTCATAACCCAGGTATTTTCCTTGACTTCTTGATCTCTTATCCTCCTTATTGTATCTTATACAATTTCTTGGCAAACCTGTTCAAAGTTACTGTCCTAATATACCTCATATATGCCCATTTCTCTGTGACACTGCCATCACCTTGGTGCATGTTGTAATCAACTCATGCCTTCACTATTGCCATAAACTCCTAGTTGGTCTCCATGTCTCAAATCTCTCAGCACTATTCTATTCCACTGTTAAAATGATTTCCTAAAGTACAGGCTAATTCAGTAAAGGATGATAGAACAGCTGTGAGGCTATAAGGCCCTGCATTAAGATGGTAACAAAATCAAGGGACAGAAGGGAGTATTTGTAAAGAATTATAAAAAAATATATACAGACTTTGGCAACATATTTGATATAAGTGAGAGAGTGTGAAGAATTTAGAAAAGAGGGGACAAAGCCAAGATGGTGGCAGTAGAACAGTCTTTTTTTAGGAGTTCTCTCAAAAATACTTCAAAAACCTTAAAATTATGACTCTAACTAAATTTTCAAGAGATAGCACCCACAGGAAGATCCAGTGAGACAATTCTTCAGCCCAAGGTAACCTGGAAAATAATGGGAAATCTCTGTTCCATGGGGTTGGAGGGGGAGGCAGCAGCTGGAGCAAAAGAGTTTCAGCCTTCTAGGAATAGACTCAGGTTGCCTGGGTCCCTGGGAGTCCTGGTTCCTGGCAGCAGAGCAGTTTCCTGATCTGCTACCCCAGGAAGCACCAAGTCCAACTTGGAAGATCATCAGGGAGACTTCTACCAGAGTAAGCATGAAGCCCAGACCAGCATGGCCCTCATCAGCCCAGCCTCAGCCCTCAGCACAGCCTAGATCCCAGGAAATGGAAGCAGGCCTGTGGAGCCAGCCAGCAGGGAGCTGCCTAGCAGCAGCTCTCTGAGTGCTCAGCCCATGGAAGGTAAGGAAGAGGAGGGAGACTGTTGAGGTCTGTCCTCTGTCCCTGGGACAGGCCTCTGGGGCTTTGATCACATTAAGACCCTGGTTGCAGTCTAGGGACCCCATAGCGCAGGGACCCTCTTCACAGCCCCAGGGGCAGAGGGGTATGCTTGTGATCATCTACAGGCGAAAACACAGACCAGAAGAGTAGTCAGAGTTTCTCATAAGACCTTGAAGGAACTGAGGTCCTTGTGTGGGTGTCCAAATAATACTCAGAAGCTCAGGAAGCACCCCAACATCAGGCACAGGCTGGGGAAATGAGTAAACAGGAAGAAAAGGAACCTGACATAGATAATTACTTTGGTCCCAATGGAGGACCAAAACACAGACTCTGAAGATGAGAAAGTCCAAGCTTCTGCATATAAAGACTTCAAGAAATATAAAAGTTGGTCTCAGGCTGTGACAAAGCTCAAAAAAGATTTGGGAAGAGAAATGAGGGAGAAGCAGGAAAAACATGAAAACGAGGTCAGCAGCTTAGTCAAGGAGATCCAAAAAAATGCTGAAGAAAATAACATTAAAAACCAGTTTAAGTCAAATGGATAAACAATTCAAAAACTTAATGAGGAAAAAAAATGCTTTAAAAAGCAGAATTGGCCAGATGGAAAAGGAGATAAGAAAGCTCTCTGAGGAAAACATATCCTTGAAATGTAGAAGGGAGTTAAAGGAAACCGCTGACTTTACAAGAAATCAAGACACAATAATTCCACACCAAAAGAATGAAATATAGAAGAAAATGTGAAATAGCTCATTGAATAAACAACTGATCTGGAAAACAGATCCAAGAAAGATAATTTTAAAACTATTGGGCTACCTGAAAGTCATGATCAGGAAAAGAGCCTTGACCTCATTTTTTTTTAGGTTTTTGCAAGGCAAATGGGGTTAAGTGGTTTGCCCAAGGCCACACAGCTAGGTAATTATTAAGTGTCTGAGACTGGATTTGAACCCAGGTACTCCTGACTCCAAGGCTGGTGCTTTATCCACTACACCACCTAGCTGCCCCCCTTGACCTCATTTTTAAAGAATTTCTACAGGAAAATTGCCCTGATATCCTAGAAGCAAAGGGTAAAACAGAAATTGAGAGAATCCACTGATCACCCCCAGAAAGAGATCCAAAAAAAAAAACCCCAAGAAATATTATAGCCAAGTTCCAGAACTCCCAAGTCAAAGAGAAAATATTACAAGCAGCCAGAAGGACACAATAATTCAAATATCATGGAGCTGCAGTCAGGATCACACAGGACTTAGCAGCAACTACATTAAAGGTTTGTAGGACTTGGAATGCAACTGAGAATCAACTACTCCTCAACTAAACATCCTCTATCAGGGGAAAAGATGGACTTTCAGTGAAATTGGGTAATTTCAAATGTTCCTGTTGAAATGAGCAGAGCTAAGTTTGATCTTCAAGTACAGGACTCAGGTGAAGCATAGAGAGGGTGGAGGAGAAGGGTAAATTATGAGAGACTTAATGATAATGAACTGTGTATATTCCTGCATGGAAAGATGATACTGATAATACTCATATGAACCTTCTCATTTAATAGAGCAGATAGAAGGAACTTTTATAGATAAGGCACAGGAGGGAGACAAATTTGAAGGTATAACATAGTATAAAAATTGAATCAATGGGTGAAAAGGAAAGGTACTGGGAGTAAGAGAAAGGAAAGGTAGAACAGGCTAAAATATTTCATTTAAAAGAGTCAAAAAATAGCTTTTGCAGTGGTATGGAAGGGGGGGAGGTAAGGGGGGAATGAGGGAACCTTCATTCTCATTGGAAATGCCTCGGAGAGGAAACAGCATATACACTCAATAGGGTATAGAAGTCTAGAAGAAAAAGGAGAAAAGGGGGACAGGGTGAGGGGAGGGAGGATGTGGGTGACAGAAGAAAGGGTAGATCCTAGGTGAGGATAGTCAGATATAGCACATTTTCTTTTATACTCTTTGCAAGGTAGTTGGGTGACCTGTCCAGGATCACGGGGCCAGGTGGTTAGTGGATCTCTGGGATAGGATGTAGGCTTGGGGCCTCTTAGCCCCAGGGCCAGCACTCTGTCCACTGTGCCATTCAACTGCCCCATAGCACATTTTTGAAGAGGGACAGAGTAAAAGGAGAGGGAAAAATATAATAGATGAAAGTGGGGAGGAATAGATGGCAGTGGGGAGGAATTATAATCAGCAATAGCAACTGTGAAAAAATATGAAAGTAACTTCTATGGTGGACTTATGATAAAGAATGTGATCCATCTGAGACAGAGCTGATGGTATCAGAACACAGACTGAAAAACATTTTCTTCTCTTTCTTTCACTTTATTTCTCATGAGGTTGTATATTTTGTGGGGGGAGGGGGTACTATGTTTACTCTTACAACAAAAATATTTTAGTAATTTGTAAATAAATTGAATTCAGGTCAAAAAAAGGAAGGGAAAAAAGACTACAGAAGACAACAACAACAAAATTTAGAATAATACTTGTGCTTTGAGCACAGGTGACTGAGAGGATGTTAGTGCCCTTGATAGCAATAGGAAAGATAGGAAAAATGGAAAGGTTTGGGTGAAAAATAATGAGTTCAGTTTGGCAAATATCAAGCTTCAGATGTCTACAGGATATTAGTTTGAGTTGAGAGTTGTGGGATCAGGCAAGAGGTTAGGGCTGAATGAGTAGATCTGAGAATCATCAGCACAGAGATAGTAATTGATTCCATGGGCACTGATGATATTACCAAGTGAATAATATAGAGGGAGAAGACTAGAGGAGCCAGAACAGAGCCCAGAACTAGGGAGTTGATTATCCTATATTTTCCTTCAGTCAGACTACATTTGGAGCATCATTGACCACCTAGAGAGTGTGAAGACCAGAGTGACCAGGATTATGAAGGGTCTCCATAGTACATTATATTAAGCTAACTTGAAGAAAGCAAGAATGTTTATCCTGCAAAAGAAAAGAGTCATAGGGTACATGATGAAAGGCTTTCATGTAGAAGATGTAATAAACTTGTTTATTGTTTAGGAGACAGAACTAGAAACAATAAATGGATATTACCAGGAATCTTTGGACTGACATAGGGCAAAACTTCCCCCAAAAAATAAAACTCTCCAAAAGTATAATGTTCCTCCATAACTGAGTTAATTTTCCTTCATTAGAAGTCTTTAAGCAAAGACTGAATTCCAACTTTGGGGGAGTGGTGAAGGAGTTTTCTTATTCTGATATGGGTTAGAGAGTATTTATGGTCTCTGAGGTCCCTTTCAATCATGAAATTCCATAATTTGGTGATCTGTAACTCAAAATTTACCCTTGAATATTATATAGGTGAAATTTGACCCCAAAATAGACAACTGACTCTCTGCCAGTTAGCTGCCTTATGAATTTAGCATATTTCATCATCACCAGCAACTACTAATCAAGGCTAAAAGTTATAGCACCATAATTGTTTCTCCCATGGGCATTCTCTCATGAGTTGGGTAATCTTGCTTAATTGCCATTCTATGTGAAATATGAACAATCATAACTGAGGAAATTCATATTTTAAAAATTATTTACTTAGATTTTTACCTGAGTAAGTCTTGATGAAATTAATTAAAGTCAGGATTTGTGGGAAGGTACACAGTTTATAGTTAAATCTCTTGTAATTCATTGTCTCAAAGTATTATTCACAAATTATAGTTTTCTAAAATGGCTCTGTAGTCATTTTAAATTTTGTGGAACAGTTAGTACGAGACTTCAAAAACTCATAATCTTCTGTAGAATTCTCAATTATTTCCTCCTAAGACTGAAAAAACAAATGTCAAATTCCAGGATAGAATTTAGTACAGGCAAATATTATATTAAGTATAACCATGATTGGTACATTTAGGGTTTTTGCTGTTGCTATTGTCATTGCTATTGTTGCTCCTCAGTCACTAAGTCACTGTCCTAATCTTCATGACAGCATTTGGAGTCTTCTTGGCAAAGATAATGGAGTGATTTGACATTTCATTCTCTAGCTAATTTGATAGATGAAGAAACTGAAAGCAGGATTAAGTGACTTGCCCATGGTCACCCAGTCTGAGGTTAATTTGAACTCAGGTCCTCTTGACTCCCACCATTCCATCTACTGCTGCCCCCAACTTTCCTAGCTCTCTAAATATTTATTGAGAATAAATACAGTAGTGAATACATATTACTTCTTCAAGTGACTTACACTTCTTCCATTTCAACCAAATTCATCCATTGCTTAGCCCATTCCTCTCTGTTATATGGAACCCTTTATCTATTGTTAAACAAGTCCACTAAAATTTCAGTTTACAGTGCCTCCTACCTTCTATAATCCTTGAATTCTTCAACCATTATTTTTCCACTATGTTTTAACAAAAATTTGGCTTTCTCTTGAAGATATCATGTTCTTTTTAACTCCATCCATTAGCGATCACCATTTTTTCCCTTGATATAAAAAAAGTTAGAAGTAAAATACACCTTGATTCCCATTTCCACTTTGACCCTATACTTTTCCACTTTGACCCCCATACTTTTTCCATTAGTCATCAATTATCTTTCCTTTTCTGAGTTCCATTTCATTCACTTGGAGAGATGAAATCCATCAATGGAATATAGTTTTGTCTATGTAGGTTTCATTCAAAAGGAATAAGGTCAGTAAAAGCAGATTATAGTAACATGGATTAAGAAATGATCCTTGTGTGAGGAAATCCAGGACTCATGGAGAGAAGCATTAATTAGTGAGCAATTTTATATGACTTGCAAAGTACTATACATGTGTTAACTCATATGATCCATACAATAATCCTGTGAAATAGGAACTATTATTATCCCCATTTTACAGATGAGGAAAGTAAGACTAAAAGAGCAGAAAGGATTTGCCCAGAGTAAAACCAGCTAGTAAGTAGCTGAGTTGAGATTTGAATTCAGGTTTTTCTTATCCAGCAATTTTATACTCTACATCACCTAAATGCCTTTCTTTTTTGGACAATGAGGAAAAAAGAGAAATTAGGCAATTTTGCTACTACAGGCCTCTTAAACAGAAAGAGGAAATAGACTTTTGGAGAAATAAATCACAAGTGTGACACAGAGTCATGTTATAGTAGAGAGAGGGGGAATTTTATTATATAGATATATTATTATATAGAGTGCTCATGCCAAAATAATTTCTTTATATACCATAGTGAGAAGTTCGTCCTTCAAAAGGTAGAAGAACTAAAAAAAAAAGTCTATTCTGAATCTAATCCTCATAATCAGGAAGAATTTGGTTGTTGGTATTTAATGGTATAAATGTCATGTGGAAATGACCACTCCCTATTTGAATTTGTGCTAGAGAATCTCTTGCTAATGTGCTAAGTATCATCCTATCTTCCTTTTTCCAGTCTCCTGAGATAAGATGACTTTCCCCCCCTTCCAGAACCAACCTGTCTACTTTGTGACTTTGATCTCCTACTTGGCCCTCTTTCTGCTTTATTTTTTTATCTCTCTTCATTCAGAAAAACTTCAATCAAAACATTTCCTCTGAAAATATTTTTTTTAATGAGCTATCTCTGTTGTCTCTGTTTTGCCTATTATTTTATTAAACTGTTTTTAGTGCAGACCATTCTGTACTATAAAAGAAAACATTCTACAGAAAGACCATGCATATCAACTTGATTCTTTTTGTAAACAGTCCTATAGACTAGGAACACAAATGACTGAATTTTTTCTAATCATCTAATATATTTATTAGCTCCTTTCCTATTACATGCAAATATGTCCAGATATTGTTCTATTCTTTAAAAAAAACCTTCATTCCCTCAAACTATAACCCTAAGTCTCTTTCCTTTTCAGAATCAAATTTCTAGGAAAAAAAATTGTCCATAAATTATTACCTCCATTTTTTCACCTCTCATTCACTTCTCAATCCCTTATAATCTAGCTTGATCCCCAATTCCAAGTGTGATTTTTCCCACTTTTAGCTATCATTAACAAATATCCCAGTTTCATTTAACCAATTAACATCAATTAGCTCTTACAAAGGGATATTGATGATATATCAAGAATAGAAATACTTTGAAGATATATCAAGACTAGAAATACAATTATTTCTCCTGAACACTTCAGGGCACACTCTTCCTTGTATCATCTTAGTCTTTAGGAATAATAATCTGAGTCTTAAAACAGTTTCTATATAGCATGTCCCACAAATTCAAGTTCAAAAGAGGCTTCACTGACATTTAAGCTTAGTTATCACAGCATGGATTCCTTGACTTCCAAACTCCTGGACTTTTGGATTTCCAGATAGCCCAGTCACCTGACCTTTAGAAAATCACAAGGTCACAAGATCCTACTTCTTTCACATAAAACAAAAGAACAGATTCTGAGTCAGGAAAAGAACTGAAGGTTGTATTCTTTGGCAATATGTCAGGATTGAACATCATAGCATCACATCTCTGATGTCATGGTCCTCCTCAAGAAAGGACAAAAACAACAACAATATCAATGGCTTTAGATGTGAAGAAGACCCAGTGTAATTACATGGTTGTCTCTCCCCACAATGCCACCAGACTGGAAAATTTAGCTGAAGAGGGGAGGAAAAAACCAAGACTGATGATAAAAACAACCAGATGAAGTTCTGTTAATATAAACCTTTTGAGTATACCCCCTAACCAAGCAAAAGGATTCTTCCTTATCATGTGGCTAATGAATCGGAACCAATTGTAGCATATTTATACATGCTCTGAAGTTTCTCTAAGGCATTTCCATTGTATGTAACTTCCAACTCTTCTGGGAAGAATCGTTCACAGACTCTTCCACATGGACAGCTGCATAAGTACCATATTTCCCCATGTATAAGACACACCTTAATTTGGAGACCCGAAATTTGAAAAGAAAATGTATTACATAGTTATTGAACTCAAGTTTTATTCATCCTGAAATTCAAGGACTTTCAGCTCATAGTTTTCGCACATCTTTTGGGCAAGTCTGGTGCATGGACCCATGCTTAGTCCAGTCCATTTCATAAACCTGAAGCACCAATTGGGTCCTCCTTTGAAATCAGTCACTTCTTTTTCATCAGCAATTCTTCTGACCTTCTGCTGAATTAACTTTGTGAACACAGGAATTCCAATGGCCCTTTGATCTTCAATCCATCTCTTTAACTCCCTCTCTAGATCAGGCCATCTGGCTGACTAGCCTCTCATGGTCTTCTTCTGCCAGTACATTTTCAATAGGGTTTCTTCTTTCAATAACCAGTATCAGAATGTTTTCTCAGTTGGAGAAGGACATGACTGACTCAACAGCATGATTTCCATTCACTTTTGCAAACTGGATCACTTTGAACTTGAACTCAGCACTGCACAAAAATCTTTCCTGAGTCATTTCTGGGCAGAATGTAGAAAAACATAACCTAACGTATCAGTAACAAATGTGAAACAAGGAGTGCAAAGACGAGTGCAAAAAAGCAAGAAATGCAAGTAAAAAAAATCTGCAACTGTTATATAAGACTCTCCCAGATTTTAGATACCAGATTCTGATTTGAGAGGACTGATGGTGAGACATAGTTACATCTCTCAGGAGACAGACAATAGTCCATAATTGCAAAATGAGGAATACATTGTTAGATGTGGACATTGTGTTATATTTTTCTGATTACTTATTTGTTCTTATTAAGATATGGCAAGGAGAAATTCTCTGGAAAGTGATAGTGATGCAAAGAATGAAAAGAATATCTGTAAAACACTTAAAAAGAACAATTTTTAAAATAAAGTGAATGGGAAGGAAGGAAGGAAGGAAGGAAGGAAGGAAGGAAGGAAGGAAGGAAGGAAGGAAGGAAGGAAGGAGAAAGAAAAAAGTATTTTATACAGTAGAAAGTAGTAACAAAATGTTCATTGCCAGAAGGTTGGTTATCAAGTGACTATTGTTTTTGTTCACAAAAATTAATAAGGATTGTGTACTTAGAGAAGGCAGTTTAGTGAAGTAGTAGACAGTCAGCTTCAAAATAAAGAAAAACTGGGTTCAAAACCCATCTCTGATACATTACTTCCTAGAGCAAGCTATTTAATCTCTGTATTCCAAACTATTCATTAACACTCAGAATTGCAGAATAAGTGCTATTAAATACTGTTAGAAAGCATTTTCTCCTGAAGAGTTCCTTGGGCTGATGAAATAATAGTTCCAGATTAAAAGAAAAACAAAACAAACAGCTATTTTGCATAGAGTCAATAAAAATTTATTAAGTGCTTACTATCTTCAGGCACAGTGCTAGAAACTAAGACTATAAAGAATTGTAGAAAAGGTTAGTATCCTCAAGGAACTTACATTCTAATGGGGGGGAGATAAAAACGCAAACTACTATGTATTAATGAGAAACATGCAGGGTAAAATTGAGGCAATCTCTGAGAAAGACACCAGTTTGAGGTATGTGGAAACCAGGAAAAACCTCTTGAAGAAAATAGCATCTGAGGGGCAGCGAGGTGGTGCGGGGGATAGAGCACTAGCCCTGGAGTCAGGAGTACCTGAGTTCAAATATGGCCTCAGACACTTAATAATTACCTAGCTGTGTGACCTTGGGTAAGCCACTTAACCCCATTGCCTTGCAAAAAAAAAAAGAAAGAAAATAGGATCTGAGCTAATTCATGAAGAAATACAAGGAAACCAAGAAATAGAGAGGAAGAGAGAGTGCATTTCAGGAATAGCAGACAGTAGTGAAAAAAATTTATAATGGGGAAACAGAATGACTTGTATAAGGAATGGTGAGAAGACCAGAGTTGCTAGATCAAAAAATTGATGGAAGGAAATAAAATATAAGAAGGTAAGAAGAGGTAAAGGGTTTAAAAGTCAGAGGATTTTATATGTATTTGATGCTGGAGGTATAAGGGAACCTTTATCATGTATTGAGTAGGAGAATGATGTGAAATTTGAGCTGTAGAAAAATCACTTTGGAAACTGAGTATGGATTGAAGTGGAAAGAGTCTTGAGAAATGAGAAGATCAACTAGAAGTCTATTACAATAACCCAAGTGTGAGGTGTTTAGGAGCTATGCTGTAGAGGTGGTTGTGTCAGAAGAGAGAAATGGATGTTCAGAAGATCACAATAACGGGACTTAGCAACAGATTAGATATGGGGGTAAGTGAGACTGAAGTCAAGGATGACACCTTCGTTGCAAACATGAGTGACTGAATGGTGGTACCCTTGAAAGTAATGGTAAAGTTAGGAAGAGGATTAAGTTTGGGGTAAAAGATAATGAATCTTTTCAGCATGTTGAGCTTAAGATGTCTATGAGACATCGAGTTCAAAATATCTAATAAATAGTTAGAGGTGGAGGACTAGAATAAATCTGAGACCCATACACAGATATTATCATTAATTTCAACAAAATTGATAAGATCATAAAGGATGATAGTATGAAAAGAGAAGAGAGCAAATAACAGATTGGGGGGGGGGGATATCCATGAGTAGTAGATGTAACACAGGTGAATATATAGCAAAATATCCTAAGAAGGAAAGTTTAGACAGATTATCAGGAAAGAGCAATGTAACAAAAATGTAAAGAAAAGAGAATATCCAAGAGAAGAGGGTAATTGATAATAGCAAAGGCTAGAGAAAGGTAAAAAAGATGAAGACTGAGAAAGTGTTATTTAGCGATGTCAGTTAAGACATTGGTAATTTTAGAAAAAGAAACTTCAGTTGAATGGTGAGGATAAAAAACCAGATTGCAGAGTTTAGAAGAGAAAGTGAGATAAGAAAGGACAATACTGTTGGGGCATTGATTTAGGTCAGTTTCTCAAACTGGTTTAGTCATGAAAGGGAGGAGATAATTAGGTCAATAGCTAATGAAAAAGGAAATTTTTAAGGATGAGAGAGATCTAAGAATGCCTATATAATAGAGAAGAGTAGAGAAGAGAAGAATCCTGTAGACTGGGAGAAATGGAAAATTCATACTTGGGGGGGGTGCTGCTGAAGAAAATAAGTTGGAATGGGATCAAGGATGCACATCCAGAAATGTGTTTCAGCAAGGAAAAGGGCTACATATTCAAGTGCGATAGGGTAGAAAAGGAAATGGTGGAAAGACATCTGAATGATATAAGGTGAGTCAGAGGGAAAATCATCTCTCCATATAGCTAAAGCATAGTAGAGGAATGAGTCATAGCAAGTGAGCAAATTGAAGTATTGGGGTGTTTAACAGGATATCAATGCCTATGTTGAAGTTTCCTAACACAAAGATAGGCATTAGAAAGGAGAGAAAGATCATAAAGCATGATCTTAACTCATTCAGCAGTTATCTCCATCTGTCCCACATTGACCGAGGAATAGGCAACCAGCAAACTCACCTATCCTTCCAAAGAAAGGTTGACTGGTATTTAAAGTGGAGTGGAGGGGGCAGGTTTAGAAGGATAAATCAAGGGATGGCTAGGTGGCACTATGGATAGAGCACCGGCCCTGGAGTCAGGAGTACCTGAGTTCAAACCCAACCTCAGACACTTAATAATTACCTAGCTGTGTGGCCTTGGGCAAGCCACTTAACCCCATTGCCTTGCAAAAGAAAAAAAAAGAGTACTAGAAGGATAAATTAGGTATTAAACAAGAGGTGAAGAAAAGAAGCTACATCCATCCCCAGCATGGAGGGAAGGCAGTTTTGGTTTTAACCTAAAGGAGACAGTACTAAGTTCAAACAGGGACTTGCTTTTTTCCCAAACATTAGAATAATGTACAAGCCATAGGATCTGCTACATCTCTCAAGGGACTATTGTAAAGAAAATCATATTGTAAATCTTAGCATCCTACCTAACTATAAGCCATTATTATGAGACTAGGAGTTAGTGGAAAGGTAAGGAATATTTATTTGTGTATATTTGTGTGCATACATTTTTGTATGTATGTATATATTTATATAGACATATTTATATGAATATATATATAAGCATATATAAAGTATATTGCAGGATCTAATACAATTTGAAACATTAAATGTTCAGAAGGAAAAGAAGAGAAGATTGCTTTTACCTTTTAAAACATTTGACCATTTGGCTTGCTTTTGATCTGTATTTATGCTAGATTAGCAATTTACTTCTAGGCTCCTAAAGTTACCTATTTAGCCCCTTTTCAAAATTAATTATTATCACATTAAAGATCTGACTTATAATCCTGTGGGGCATTCAATTCAGCATTTGGAAGAAATAATTATAGAACATAACTAAACCACTTTAAACCAATTTAGGTTCAGAGGGGAGGGGATCCAAAATCCTTGGATTTACAAGATCATTAGTCCTCTAGGATAGACTTTCCTGGTGTCTTAAAACTAAATACCTACATATAAAAGAATTATTGTTAGAAAACTCTATTATCCATCATATTAGTACACATTTATATAGCACTTTAAGATTTGAAGAGAACTAAACAAAAATCATCTCATATGAGCTGAATAATAACTGTGGAAGGTAGGCATTATTTTTATCCCAATTTTACAGATAAGGAAAATAAAGTAGGCAGAAGTTAATGACTTGTTCAGGGACCCAGCTGGTAAGTTTCTGGGGCTGGATTTGAGTTCAGATCTTCCCAGGTCCAGATCTAGCACTCTATCCACCATATCACCTATCTGCATTCTTTTTAAAAATAATTAACAAAATTGTCATATGATACAAGGAGGCAGCTCAATGGATATATTGTTTAGAGTGCTAGCCTTGGAATCAGGAAAATTCATCTTCATGATTCAAAAGCCAAGTCACATCTACTAACTGTTTGACCCTAGGCAAGTCACTTTACTCCATTTGTCTCAGTTCCTTATCTGTAAAATGAGTTGGAAAAGGAAATGGTAAACCATTCCAATATCTTTGCCATGAAAACCTCAAATTGGGTCACAATGAGTTAGATGTGAATGAAAAGATTTAACAACATGTTGTAAAGTAGCAACAGAGTTTTTTAAATGTCCTATTTTAATAAATGGAGTTAAGGTATGTATTTAATTTTTAGTTTATATAAAAATATAAACTGGCTAGGGTGGCTAGGTGGCATAGTGGATAGAGCACTGGCTGTGGAGTCAGGAATACCTGAGCTCAAATCGAGCCTCAGACACTTAATAATTACCTAGCCATGTGGCCTTGGGCAAGCCACTTAACCCCATTGCATTGCCAATATATATGTATGTATACATATATATATATATATATATATAAACTGGCATCATTTAACTTACATAAATTAACAAATGATACAAGAGACAATAAACAAGCTATTCTGGTAAATGTCTTTATAATCCACATTTTTTGGTTGACATGATATTTAATATTTAAAGTATTTAATATTTTAGAAATTGAGAAATATATTGATTTTATTATCACCTTGCCTCATGTCTAACCCATCTTCAAGCCTGCCTCAACCAATTAAACAAGCATTTATTAAGTACCTACCAAATGCCAGATACTATGTTAGATGCTAGTAGTTCAAAAGTGAAAATGAAATTATCCCTGTCTATAAGAAGCTTATATTCTATTTGAGAGAAAATATGCAAACCAAAGATATATTAAAATATATTTAAACAAATACATAAATACAAGGTGATAGGGAAGGAGGCACCTAAACAATATTCCATTAAGACACAGCATAGTACATGGCAGTGAAATCAATTCAACAAACTTATTAAGCATTGAGTATGGATAAGGCATCAATTCTCCCCTTGTTTGAGTTATGTTTTAAAATGGTCATTTTTGCATGCAAATCTCTTAGAGATTTTAAAGCTAAAAAAAAGTTGAAATTATTTTAGAAGTAAGGAGGGGTGGTTGAAATTCTGATATATGTAATTTAAGAAGTAGTAGCCAAGAAGCAAGAAGGAAATACAAGCAAAATCTTCTGGGATGGTTGTGTTGTTTTAACTATCTGTTGACTGAGATTCTGGGCTCTTTCTGGAGAATTTAGGTTGTTTTTCCACCCAGGCCAAAGGTGGGGTGAGGGATCTGAATAGGCAGATTTGTGTTTGGAGCTGATTGGCAGCTCCTGTGAGAAATTATTCACTTCAATAAGCTTTGTTATTTGGCAATTTCTTACTGAGAATTGATGGTGTCCTTATTTTCGGGCAGGGGGGATGGGATGTTGTTTCTAGAAACTGCTAGGATCGGGGAGTCAATCAGGACAGCTGCCTGTCTCAGAGACTGAAGAGGGTCTGGCACAATGGAATGTTGTTGTTTCTCTATCCTGGAAGCTCCCTGCTTTTTGATCGTGTTTATGCTTTTAAATTTTCACACCAGCATTCAAAATGGGTAAGGTATAATTTCACATCTCACCCATAAACACTGGATAAATTCCTATGCTTAGGCACACACACACACACACACACACACACCCCTTGTAGGTCTAATTAAGAGACTTTTTTTTAATTGTGCTTTTTCATTAATAACCAAACCATGAAGGTCAAATCCTTTCAACACTGGACTATTTTTTCTTACCCTATAAAGTTTTCCTATCTACCTAAGTCAGATAATATATAAATCTCGGTCTTTCCATCTCAACGATGATTTAGGATTCCACAGAGGAAGAAAGTTGTAAATAAGATAAAGTGCAAAGTTAAAATATATATCTCAGATCAAACATCCTTCTATGGTAAAAATAAATAAATAAGTTTCAAGTTTCTGAAAATGTGACCTCCACACAATTACCAAAAGATTACACAGCTGTCCTGCATCCATTAACCCAGGGGAATTTCGTTTTTCTTCCTTTGACTACGAGTCATCATCTCTCACAATTACCTCATAACTAATCAAAGCTTTTATTCAAACTTTAGTAGCCAAAAGGGCCATTTTGATTATCTCTGTCCTGATGGTATGCTATTTACAAGCCCTGTTTATTGCTACTAATAACTCTTTTTTAATTTTAAAATTGGTAGGCTTAAAATGTGCCTTAACAACAACTATAAAACACAGGCCTAAAATATTAACATTGTACTTGGATAAAGCATCCATTTTCCTGTGTGTTTCTTTACAACCTATAATAAAAGCATACTTAGAGAAAGGACCCAGTTGTTGCCTTGATGACTGGTCTATCCGGAGTTTCATTGATTCTTCTTAATGTTTTTTGAATGTCAGAAAGATGCTGATAATATTCAGATACTATTTAGATACAAATGTATTTAGGTATAAATAATCTGTTACTCATCCTCTAGTGCATGGCAGAGTAGATTTTCATTTCATAACCTCCCTTACATACATATACTAGTTGTCATTTGTTCATTGGATTAAAATCAAATTCTTCAATGCAAGATTTTCAGTTTTCTATAATCTCAGCCCACTTTGCCTTATTTTCATTATTTTCTAATCTTCCATTCCAGGCAAGTCTGGATCTTTATTGCCCTTATTCTATCACCACCATTGCTACTGCTACACATACCTTACTCATACCTGCTGCCATCAATCAATCACTAGTGGAATTTATTAAGTGATGATTATATGCCAAGCACTATTAAGAATAGAAGTTACAAAGAAAGAAGTAAACTCCTCCCTGTCCTCAAGAAGCATACATTCAAGTTTTTTCCACCCATTCTTCACTAGAAATCTCAGCTCCTCCTCCTCCTTTTCTAAATCAACCAATCAGACAAGTAATCAAGATGCATTTATTAGGCATTCGTTTATATACTAGATGGGGTAGCTAGGTGGAGCAACTGATAGAATGCTAGGTCTGATTTCAAATTTGACCTCAGATTCTTACAAGCTGTATGACCCTGGACAAGTTACTAAATCCTATTTACCTCACTTTTCTCCTCTATCAAATGCACTGGAGAAGGAAATGGAGAAGGAAGTCTTTGCTAAGAACCCCAAATGGTGTCACTAAGAGTCAAGCACAATTGAAAAACTGAATAACAAAACTAAGGATAGGAAGGAAAAAAAAAGAGAAAACAGTCCCTGACCCCAACTTAATTTCTAAATGGGGAGGTCTCACATATCTAAATCTAAATTCTACTATTGTACAAGTCTCAGTTCAAGTCCCAATACTATCATGCACACTGATGACTTCTATTCTAATATGTCATTCTCTTTTCTGAACTTAAATTATATTTATAATGCATATGAATAAATAAAAATATAACCATTTTCTTATTTTCATATTACTCTGTGGATGTATTTTTCATAAATTCCTTGAGAGTAATTATATTATTTTCTATCAATCAATGAATAGGCATTTATTAGATATTGACTATAGCCAGACTATGCTAGATCCTAGGAGTACAAAGACAAAAATGAAACAGTCTGTCCTCAAGAAGCTAACATTCTATTAAGATAACATGCAGCTTCTTTTTTCCTCTCCTTTCCTCATTATGTATTTCTATTTTCACCTCTAATGATATAGTGTTATAGAGGTAGAAACAAGGGATTTGAGAATATGAATACAACACAGAGAGAGTCAGAAGGAAATTGTGCCTCTTTTCTAAATTAGCATCTACATCTTATTCCCCCTCCTATCCCTTCCAACTCACATGGGCATATGTGCTCACAGTAGGACTTGGGGAAAGGAGAAAGAAACCAAGATATCCTTCTTCATGTAGAATTGGATATTCCTTTACTATAACCACTATCTCCCACCTTTGGATATGGAAAGGAGAGAGAGAGAGAGTGAGAGAGTGAGTAGGACATGGGAAAAGGAGAAAGAAACTGAGATTTCTTTCTTTATGTAGAAGAGTTGGATATTCCTTTAATACAACCCTTATCTCCTAATTTTGGATATGGGAAAGGGAGGGTAAGACATGGGGAAAGGAGGAAGAAACCAAGATTTCCTTCTTCATGTATAAGAGTTGGATATTCCTTTAATACAACTATTATCTCCTAACTTTGGATATGAGAAAGAGAGGGTCTTAATTTTGTGCTGATTCCCAAAGTTCATGGTCTGGAACTTTCTCTATATTGGCAGAAAGCAGTACCTTGCACCTGTGTGAGGAGTAGAGCAACAGAGAGGAGAGCTGTATATTTTTCCAACCTCTTCAAGGTTACTTCAAGAGAAAAGGAAGATGCCAATCCATTTCAGCTTGCTGAAGAAAAGACTCTGGAAAAAATCCTACATGAGAGGAGCTGGCAGTCTCCAAATAATATCCCTTCTTCTAGTTGCTACACCAGAGGCTTCCCCTTGAGTAAGATCTTGGATTTCCTCCTCCTGGGCCCTCTCTTTATCAAGTTATCTCACTCCCAATGGGAGAGCTCTTTCACTGTGTAGTATATGGTATATATTCTCCTGTGCATACTTTCTCTCTTTCTTTTTGTTTGTTTGTTTGCCTTTATTGACTTAGATAAATGGTTTTTTTTTTTTTTGCTAATTGCTATATGTGTATTCATTCTGGAACTGGTATTTGGTGGGGAAAGGGTCAAGCCTTGGATATAAAAGCTGAAGAGTCCTGCTTCTTCCATTAATGAAACAACAATCAGAAATTTATCCTGAACCTTAAAAACCACACCACTGGGACCAATATTTAAGAAGCAGATAGATAAGTTCTATATAAAGTGGCCTCTGGTCATACCCTCTTGTTTCCCTTCTTGGCAACAATTAATGGCATCTTTGGAGAACCATGGAAAGGAGGAAAGAAGAAGCTAGAGATATCTAGTCTGCCTCCCTTTGAGTTATACAAAAGCACTTCCAGGCCATAAGTTGAAGACAGTCTTCTCTAACCATTATACCAGTGGAGTCAAACTCAAATAGAAAAGAATCCCTGCACATTATATATTGACTTAGAAAAGCACAAATTAACATTATCAAGGTTTTAGTGTATTTTCACTTATTTTGTTAAATATCTCTAAATTACATTTTCACCTAGTTCCAGCTGCAATCATAAGTACTGAAGACCATATGTGATCTGAAGGCTAAATATCTGACAACTCTACATGAGACTACCAAACTCAGAGTTTGAAAGATATAGGTTCAATTCTTGCCTATGATATATGCTGACTATTTGGCCCTAGGCAAGTAGTAACCCCTTGATGTACAGAATTCTGTTTAAAGAAGCAAGTTACAGAGAAGGTACTAGCCAGCACTGATAGAAGTTTCCCTATTCTGAGGTCTGAAATCATAGGCCCAATCTCTTCTTCCAATCACTTTTCTCTGAAATTGTCCATTCTCCTCTCTCTCTCTCTCTCTCTCTCTCTCTCTCTCTCTCTCTCTCTCTCTCTCTCTAGCTAGCTAGCTATCTCTCGCTGCTCTCTTACTCTCTCACTTTCTGTTTCTGTAACTCTGTATGTCTCTGTCTCTGTCTCTGTCTCTGTCTGTGTGTATGTGTGTGTGTGTCTCTGTCTCCTTCTCTCTCTCTCTCTCTGTGAAGGATAGATCATTTTTTTTATGAGAAACTTGCTAGGACAACTGTATTAGACCAACTATGGATAATATTATCTCCATCCAGAGGAAGGAAAAAAAAAACAATCCTTCAGAATTTGATGAACACTTTATAAAAATTATCTCTTGGGCAGCTAGGTGGCACAGTGGATAGAGTACTGGCCCTGGAGTCAGGGGTACCTGAGTTCAAATCCAATCTCAGACACTTAATAAGTACCTAGCTGTGTGGCCTTGGGCAAGCCACTTAAACCCATTGCCTTGCAAAAAAAAAAAAAAAAAAAACAACTTATCTCTTTCCCTTAATTCTAATTCCTCATACCAAAAATGATTAAGTTGTAAATATGTTTATCAGAACTATGTATGTACAATGCTAACCTGACTTCATCGCTGAGAAGGGGGGGGTGGGAAGGTAGGTTGGAAGAAAATTTTGTAACTTAAAAATGTCCATATGCAAATGGATGAATGTTAAAAAAAAAAAAAAACAATAAAACAGATGGACTTTTAAAAAATAAATAAATAGAATGGGAAACTTCATCCACTAAAAACATAGGAAATAACAAAAATGTCTATACAACTAGAGGTATACTTCCATAAAGATGTCATCTTCCTCACAAAATAAGAAAATTTTGTTTCAGAGTTATTTTTCCCCAAACTAACAGCTAGACTCCCTTGTACTCAACTCCATCTCTAAACCAACTGTGTTTTTGTCTAGCAGCAGTAATATCAAAATTTTTCATTTAATGCCCTAGAAGCAGTATTATATAAGGATATCAAATAAAATCAAAGCCCTGCAAAGTATGAAACAAGTAGGCTAGCACATCTTGAAATAACATCCTCATTGACCCTTCCCCTTCAACTTGGGGCAAGGGCCAGTGAAAATGAATCCCCAGAGTGTGATAACACACAAAGATGTAGGAATGCTTCTGATTTTAGATACATACAGTCTTCCCTTAAGAAACATATCTTTCAAAGGTACAAGATACAATCATTTTCTGTCATGTATACATATATGTGTATATATAAATAAATACACATATATTTATACATACATACACACACATACCTCTGTGTGTGTTTATAAAAACATACTTCAGAAAATCTGTTATTTGTTGGTTTAGACCTCATAGGCAGCTCAATAGTGCAATAGAGAGGAGTGGCTCTCAAGTCAGAAAGACCAAAGTTCAAATCTAGCCTCAGACACTTAATATCCATATGACCATGGACAAATCAATTTACCTCTTACTTCCTCAGTTCCCTCATCTGTCAATTAGTAGATAACAATAATATCAACCTTCCATGGTTGTCATGAGGATAAAAATGAAATAATATTAGTAAAGAATTTTGCAAACATCAAATGTTAGCTATTATTATTTAAGTATTCCCTCCACTGAAAATACCAGCAATGTCTGATTTGTTAGTAGGGACAATGACTATAGAACATTTAAAGAGCTGAAAGCCTTCAAAAAAATTCATCAGCTAGTAGCTAACCTGCTATGACAAAGTTCATTACCACCAGGCTTGTACTCAAAGCCTTTCCAGCTTAGTAAATTTGCTAGAGTTTGTATTCATAGTCTGTTGAGGACTCAAGATCAACTCCATGTTGTCATAAGGCATCAAAGCAGAATTTTAATTAAAGTTTCTGCCCTTAACTGGGTAAAATTCAAAGGTTGTTTTCAAAGAAACTCTAAGAATTCATTTTATAAATCTGTTTTTTTTTTAGCAGAAATAGTAGCTACCCCTTCAAATGACTGAAGGAAATGGGTATAGTCAATTCAATCTTTTCTGCTTTCTTAATGACTGAATAGGGTCTCCACACTGTCAATCCAATTGATTTTCATGCAATAAATTGTAAAAACTGTCAAAACTTCAAATATATTTTGTTACAGTTGATTCATTCATGCGAATAGATACAGGTCCTCTTTCAAAGAATGAGTCTCTTCCATAAGTAGCTAAGAGTAAGACTTTGTCCATTCCATCTATCTTTCTCATCTTCAACAAGGCTTTTACAACTTATAGCTTCTGGCAAACCCTTACCAGCTTCTGTCAAAAATGGTCAACCTAAACTAAGAATATTATATTAGAAATATTATATTTAGAGACACCAACCAGATCCTCCAGGCAACAGCCATAAAGACAACCCCACCCGACTCAACCTTTCTGTTACTCACTATTTCTCTCTTTGAAAGCATGATATAATAATCTATTATTTTTTCAACACCTTAAATAAATGCATAGGACAAGCACTACCATCATCTAGATCTGTATATTTCTTAGAGAATAGGGGAAGAGAGAGAAAGAGAAACAGAATCAGTCTCAGTAAGTCATAACTTCATCATAATAATACATTCGAGTCCAATGATCAAAACTAAATCCAATTGTAAAATTATCTTTAGCTTTTATCATTTGCTACAGGGATTTTTACTTTTTTCTCCAATGCTAGAATAGAGTAAGGATTCTTAACCTAGGATCCATGAACTCTGGCTTTCAGAAAGGTTTCTGAATTGAAAGGGAGAAGGGAGAAGAATTAGAACTTTATTTTCAGTAATCTCTAAATTAAATTTAGCACTGTCTTCAATAGTTCAAACTCATTATTCTAAAAAAGAGTCCTGGAGTAGCTAGGTGGCATAGTGGATAGAGCAACGGCCTTAGAGTCAGGAGTACCTGAGTTCAGATCCAGCCTAAAACTCTTAATAATTACCTAGCTGTGTGACCTTGGGCAAGCCACTTAACCCCATTTGCCTTGCAAAAAAACCTAAAAAAGATAAAAATAAAATAAAAATAAAAAAGAGTACATTGACTTTATCAATTATCAAAATTGTCCATGATGTAAAAAAAAAGTTGAGAATCTAAAGAATGAGGATCATATCTTTTGCACATTCAAGTCAATATATGAAGCAATTGATAACTTTTCCTTGGGGCCCCCAGTTCAGATACTCCAAGTTCAAAGTACTCTATGTGAATACAAATATTCAAAGAGATAGTTCATGAGGCCCATTGAGAATTACTTTTTCTCTGGTCAGTCAGAAGATACAATTAATTTAATGTTAAGGCATTTAATGAAATAACATAATATTTTTAATAGAACTCCCCCCCAATCAATCAAGACTATATTCTCCCGCAAATATACATCAATGGAAAGGGAACACACATAAGGGACTCACATATAGGGAATACATGTGGAGGACAATTCACAACTCTTATTCCTGATACTAAAGGTTTCTGGTTATCTTCTGGAATTGTCATATTGATGACCTCAAGGAGCCTGCTCCTTTGTCTCTACTAAGTGAGTTACCTTGATGGCTATTGATATTCTTACCTCAGTGTCTTTCATGTGTTTCTCTAGGTCTCAGGATATCTTTGCTCCTATTTCTATTGGATATATTACACTGGTGGTCCCTTCTGGTCTCAGCTGAATGGTGATCTGCAAGACTTATAGTGTCTATTGGATGTTTCTCCCTATCACTATCTTTTAGGTTTATTCTTTCAGGACTAGCCAAGGCATCTTGACTTCAGTCTACTAGGCTAGAATTGCTAGAACATCTCTTTGATTATAGTAAGCTGAAAGAGCATTCATTATAGCCACTATACCCACCTAAAAAAAGGAAGTGACCCCAAGCTTAAAATGTCTTACTTTTTGAACCTCTGGGTAATATCAATGCCCTGTCTTACAGATTATTAGCCAGCTTAGAATTAAGCACTCATTGTTACTTCTAAACTCATCTCTGGCTTAACATGTAAATGATAGACAGAGAGGAGGGATAACAGGGAAAGAAAATGGTATCTCATGCTGGGATCCCAGTTACTTGAGAGGCTGAGATGATAATTCTGAGTTACAGTGGGTTATTCAGATTGTGTCCAAATTTGATATCAATATGCCTCAGAAATCAGGGATCCTTTAAGCTACCTGAGATGGCATAAGGGACCAGGTCAGAAACACATTCAAGTTTCCTTGTATAAATAGTGGGATAAAGCCCATCAGTAGCCCCTATACTTCCAACCTAGGTGAAATGAAGATATTTATCCTTAAGAGGGAAAAAAAAGAAAAACAAGCAAATGAATGTTAACTAGAACAAAGGATGAACAAAGTCAAGGTCATATTTCTCTACTCAGCTAAATCATGTTCTGATCTTTATTAGGTATATCTATCAGTAGCAAATCTTCATTATCTCAGTGCCACATTCTGATCCACAAAAATCTAAAAATCTTAGACTTTACATGCAAAACATAGTATGAATATATTTTATTTGTATATATGCACATATACCTATATACACATTATATATATATATCTATGTGTGTGTGTGTGTTTTAATAAAGTCCACCAAGTATATAATTAATATTCAAACATCTCTGTTTTCCATAACTTGGCAATTATTCTACTTGCCCAATCCTATTTCATATTGCTACCGGCTCTGACCTATATGCTCCAAGCAAACTATATTACTCCATGTCGCCTGAATTTGCCCCAACATTTTCCTAACTTTATGTCAATATTCCTTGTTCCTGAAATGTTCTCCTGCTTCTTCCTCTGTTAAATTACTAAATATTCTTTAAAGCCCAACTTAAATGTTATCTCCTGCAAAGAATTATTCCTATTTGTCTATAGACTTCAAATAGCACATTAGTTTACACCTCTCCATTGCACTTATCATCTATTATCATGTAATAGGTTACCTGCCTTCCTCTCATATTTCATGGCTATATTCAAATTACCATGAAGAAAAATCATATGAACCAGACCTATTAAAAATCTTAAATTCAGCATATCCAAAGCCTCTATTTTTCTTAAGTTCCTTAATATGATTAAGGGCATCACTACCATTCCACTTTTTCAGACTCAAAATCTAAGTGTCATGCTTAACTCCTCACTCTATCTTAGCCCCTATATACAATTACTAAGTCCTGTCATTTCTACCTTTGTAACATCTCTCATACGTAATTTCTTCTTCCCTTTGACACTGATCTATTGTAATAATTTTTTGGTCTCTCAAGTCTCTCCCCACTCCAGTCCATTCTCCATTCAATTGAAAACTGATTTTCCTAAAGCATAGATCTCACTATATCATTTCCCTGTTTAATAAATTCCAGTGGTTTACTATCACCTCTGAGATTAAATGCAAGATCTTATATATGGCATTTAAAACTTTTTATAGCCTAAACCACTTCTAAATTTTCTCTCATCTTACTCCACAAAACTGTCCTCCTCCTCCTGCTATGGACTCTTCTATCCAGTGATACTGATTTTCTTGATGTTCCTTACACAAGTATTCCCTCTCCTAAACCTGCACATTTTCAATAGCTATTCCTCAAGCCTAAAATTCTCTCCTTCCTCATCCTTCAAACTCCAACTACAATCTAATCTTTTACAAGAAATCTTTCTTGCTCTCCTTTAGTGCTAGTGTCTTCCTTCTATTGATTATATGCAATTTTTGGTATGTTGTCTCTCACATTAGACTAATAGTTTCTTAAGAGGAGGTATTATGCCTTTCACAGAGCAGTTGTTTAATAAATGTTTGTTGATAACTTGTTAGATAAGCCTCTTCACTGAGGAAGAGAAATGCAGTGTTAGAGTGATTAATAAATATTTGAATAAGAACTCTATCTCCAGAGAAATTCTACCAATTGATAAGGTCAAGTTAATCTAATCTGTTCATTGTAATATTCAAAGACAGCTGGTATTAGTTTGCCCTCAATTAGAGCAATCAGTTCCCTTTGCTATAGTATAAAACCCCACATCCCCCTAACATATGTGGGCTATCCAGAATCATTTGGCTGCCAGAGAATCTACTACATACAATATCATTTACCTTACATAGGCTAGATCAATTTGAAGACACGGGAATGGCATTGAAATGTAAAGGTAATGTCTCGTGTAATAAGTGATTATAATAATAAGAAGAATTTCAGGTTCCATGCTAAGTTATAAAAAGACTTACAACATCACTTCTTTGTCACCCTAAGGTTTACAAAGCACCTCATACATCTTATCTAAAGTTGACATAGTTCCAGGCACATGCACAGTAATTGTCTAACAAATGTTTACTGGGCTTCTTTGAATTTTTCAATGTGAGAAATTAGAAAGGTTTTCATACAACTTCATTACCTAATTCTCTGGAGCTAATAATTCTAGGGAAATTGTTTATAGAGGCTACTAACAAGAATTTAAAACCCAAACACAACTTTCTTTTATTGACCTTTGACAATCATAACAGTGTTTTAATGTTGCAGTTATGTTTAAGAAAAACAACAACAACTCATGTACTTTTTTTTTTTTGCAAAGCATACATTTGGAATCCAAATGACTATGTTTGACAACATCCTTTCAAGTAGGCCTGCATTTTGTTTAGGTGAACGTAACTTAGCTGACAGATTACTATTTTGCTTAGGGTGAAGAGAGGGAGAGGTTGAGCAGTTTTTGCAGAGAAATCCAACTATACCAGCTTAGAAAGCTTATGGAATCTTTCTGGTTTCTATTTCTTTATAAGCTCTGACAAAATGACCCAGCTTTCAGGAGAATGACTTCTTAATGAGTTTCCCAGAATCCTTAAAATGGTATAAGAAGTCAACAGCATTGTAAGGGTCACCTGCAGTCTGCTAAAATTAAAATTACTTTGAAAATAAAATTTTTTATTACTGAGAGGTTTGCAAAAAGATATGCTGAATACTGAAAACAATGCTATTTGGATAGTAAAAATGATGGGCTGTGAATATATAGTATTTGATATCAGGAGAGGTAGGATGTATGGAATGGTACTCAGTGCACTCTAGGTTTCAAGATTTAAAAATGGAAAGAACCTTTGAAATCATCTATTAGGTATATTGAGGCCAAGATAGGTTAAATGAACTATGGTTACTATAGCAGAACTGGGATTCAAACTCAGGAACTTTGTCTCCAAATCCAGTATGCTACCTCCATAATTCATAAACTCTCTGTGCTAAATAAAGACCCTCAAAAAATCTATGGCTTTACAAAGCCTCCTATTAATTATATCATTCATTCTAGTTTAGTGTTTGAGAACTTCTGAGAATTGTATTTCTAAGATTACCCAGGAGGATTGAGATCATGAATAATCACAGACTCATCTCCTCTTTTAAACGAGGAAACACGAATCTTAAAAGCCAAATTAAAGCACTTGAATATACAGTTTAAAAAGAGATTGATTTAATTTAAGGCAAACTCTGACTTGAGACACATAGAAAGTCAGAGAAGACTTCAAAGGAAGCAGTACAAGTGGACAGATGGGCAGGATTCAAATCATTGTTTTTCTTTGGTTTCTTTTTTCAGTCCTATCTTTTTAAACGTTTTAAGTAAAGGCTTAGGACTCTTTTTTTAAGAGGAGGATTTGGCTCAGAAGAGGGATATTTGCATGTAGTAGGATCTTTGCACATCCTGTACTTGAAGTTGTCCATGTTGTGAAATGTGAATATAAACTTGAGAATTTAAAACAAATCACCAGTTGCTGAGGACTTCATTGAAAATAAATTCATTCCAAGCTGAATTATCATCTATGGTGACGTCCTTCTTTCTAAACCCTCAAAAAGTTGAAAAAAATGGTAATAAAAACCACATGCTTGCCTTCATTTCACCACCACACTTGGCAGAGCAAACATCGCCTGGCAATCTGACTGTCAGCTGAGTCTGTAAGAATAAGGGCAACATTGCCCTGTAGTTAAATCTAATGCTTTCTTTCTGAGAACAAATCAGTGGGTAACTTTCCTTCTTATCAGTTTTCTCAGTAATGTTTGGAAAGGGCTTCTGTAGATGAGAATAAAATGTCCTCATGTGCTGAGCTGCTGAAATGGTGAGCACAATCAAGTGTTTGGTGGCAGAATATGTCCGCAGGCAAAGCCTGCAAGTGCCCTATGACTAAAACAGCCATTTTTAGCTGTCTCACTGATGTGAGCCACATGGGGTTTCAGAGTTTGGTTTCTTGCTCCCTCTGCCTCAAAGTTTTTAATTAGGTCACCCCAACATGCATATCTCTGCCACTATGTGGAAACATATACAGCAAGAATTCAGTGTCTGGGATTGGTAAATTGGGCTTTAACTACTTAAAATCCAAATATTGTTTTCCATTGTTTAATTCTGAAAAATGTCTGGTTTGTCATGATAATTTTTAGAGATAATACTGACTTAACTACTTACAAAACAAAAATTGAAGATCAAATTATTACTTTGGAGTCTCTTATAAACTGGTGTTTTGGCTAGATGAGTGCATTATATCTGATAAGTCATAATTCTGCTGTGTCACCTCACCATTCACATAATCACAGAGCTGGAAGCAGTCCTAGCAATCATCTGAGTTTACAGAACTAATGAAAACAATATGACATCTTATATTGGCTCTGAAGGAAAGTTCAATTCCTCCTCCTTAAATCCTCATTTAATATAGATGGAACTACAACCTTGGAGTAAGAAAGACATAGGTTCAAGTCCTGCTTCTAATATACCAGTTGTGAGTCCATAGGAAAGTCTCTTCATGTCTCTGGACTTCAAGCAGCCTCCTAAGCTCTGCATTTTTAAAATCTCATATTTATGAAATCACAGAACTGAATTAATTTCT
Organism: Macrotis lagotis; assembly: GCF_037893015.1. Lineage (NCBI taxonomy): Eukaryota > Metazoa > Chordata > Mammalia > Peramelemorphia > Peramelidae > Macrotis > Macrotis lagotis. Next base: position 150,413,332 of record NC_133662.1, on the reverse strand, counting down.
TTCAAATATCTCACTAATTCTGAATAAGTTCTGAGGTCCTTTGGGATATTGATATTCACTCATATGTCCCACTCAACTTAAAACTTTCCCCCAGTGTGTGTGTGTGTGTGTGTGTGTGTGTGTGTGTGTGTGTGTGTGGAAGGGGGTATGGGGGGTGTCAGGGTAGGAGGATGGGGGGATGGAGAAAGAGAGAGATAAGTGATAATAGAGGATGACAGAGGGAAACAGAAATAGAAATAAATACAGAGAAACAGAAAGAAAGGCAAACAGCAAAAATAAAAATTTGTGTTTGTGTTGACATCAGGCTTTCCATTGGTTCTCATAGAGAAGTAAAGGAGTTTTACTGACCCCTGAGGGTCAGTCAAAATATTCATCATCCCATATTACATGCTGTTCATAGAGCTACAACTGCTTGGCAAAATAGAGAATTTGAAGACAGTTATGTCTCCTAACTCTGTTTGCTTTCTCCATCCTTTTCACAGTGAGTCAAATTATACTCTTTACTATTGTGACTTCATGGATTTAAGCTGACAAACTCAACTTTGGTCAAATGGTCAAAAACCTTCTAGGCTTTTGCTCTATCGGGGATTTCTATAGTGGCTTTCTACTCAAATCCAACAGATTTAAAAACCATTATATTTTCAGACCTTTGTTATAAAACATGCAGCTTTTTATGAAATTACCCTCAAACTTAAGTATGAAAAGGATACCACCTTTTAAGAAAATAAATAGGTTAAGGTACTAATCAGTACCTTTCTCATTAATCCATAATTTTATCTCATCTCTAACCCTTCTCCCCTCAGACTAGATTGAAATGCTTCCTTTGATCTCTTTTAGAAATATCTTTACTTCTTCCCTCTACATAATCAAATCAAACACAATATACATAATATTCCTCCAACAATATACTCTGATTCCATGTCTTTGTACATGCTGCCTCCACTACCTAAAATGAACTCCATCTTTATCCACCTCCTTGTTTCCTTCAAAACTCAGTTGACATGTGATTTTCTATTAGCTAAGGTCTCAGTTGCTAGTATCATTTCCCACAATTAGAAAAATATTTCTTTTGCATATATCTTATATATGCACATATATGCACTTGCATTTATATTTAAGATTAAATTTTAGTAGTATTAGCATTATATAAATGCTTATTCATAATAGTAAAATTAAAAAATAATTATTTCAAAAGGTATAATCACAATATGCAAACATATTTCCCAACACAATTCTCCTTTCCCCTCTTATCATCTGAGTCTCTGGAGAAGGGAAAGGGAGTTAAGCTCACAGTTTAGTTCCATTTCTATATAGCATAGTACAAATCCAAGCACCCCCACCCCATTTCAAGATTTCCTGGACTGGGAAGCCAGCAATGTTAGATGCTACAGGAAATCCTGTTTCCAAGGTTGCTGGCCATGGTTCAAACTCCCAGGTCCAGTGAGGATCACCACCACCACCATCTAAAACTCAAGATAAATGACACAGAATCATTATAAAAACTCATAGATCCATTTCTTAGAGCCAGGATAAAAGAAGGAGCAGGGGAAAGGAGTTCTTCCCCTCTCGCTGGATCAGTTCATGGCCCTACCATTGTAGATGAAATGTGATCTTCATCCTTTGGACCCAATAGAAAGGGATACAAAGGAAAAGACCCAGCCTGAAAAAGAGAACTACATACCTGTTTTAAAGACATGTTATAGTTATGCAACCAATCAAAGGAAACTCCTCCCACTCAGTTAGGAGATACCTACCTCAGATAAGAGACTCAATACCTCCATTTTAGACATGTTCAAGCAAGCTCTCTTAGGGGTGTCTTGATGTTAAGCAATCTGGCATTCTGTAAAAGCTAAGCCGAGCTTGACCATAGCACCAGAACTTTAGGTCAGCATAATAGCAAAACCTTTATAGATGTTTCATAGCTACCAGAGACTTGCAGTAACCCTTGCCCCATAAACCTATTTCATATGCTCATAGTATTCAAATTAACTATAGGGCTAACTTTAGTTTTCTCTTCTGATTCCTTAATCATTTGGGAGTATGACTCCCCTATAGCCTCTGGCCTATACCAAATGAGAAAGTAAGAAATCAGGGCAATATTTGAACTTATCTAGGTTCCAGCAGTACCTGCTGGGATTAATTTTCTCTAATCATAGATTTCTTTAAACTGCTATATCTTTTTGAGGGGAAAGAAATGAAGCCATCCTACTCTTTTTTTCCCTTTGGCTAATAGCTAGTTAATATAATAATTCAGTGCTTCAAATAACTGTAATTTCTGTGGTATGGTTATTCCTTCCAACAGCACTGATCATACACCAACTCATGTAGAATTCAGTCAAAGGTCTTTAAAATTGGCTATCACAAAAAAAAAAAAATTTATCGCAGTGCAGACAAATTCAAGATCATAGATCTAGAACTGGAAGAGATCAAAAAGGCCACCTAAACTTTTTCATCTGACTCTCAGCTGAAATCTTCCATATATGTTGTATTACACATTTGAATGTAAGACCCCTGAGAACTGGACCTGTCTTGCTTTTCTATGCCCAGAGTTTAGCACATTCATAGATGTAACTCTCATTTTGTAAATGAGGAAATTGATGTTCAGAGACTTTGCTCGGGACAATACTGCAAAAGAGCAAATAAGCATCTGGGCAGAGGATTCAGGTCCTCTAACTCTAAACCAATCTCTTTCCACTGTGACATTATTGTTGTAAAAGAAAGTAGGGAACTGAAGAATGATTCTTTGTACTCTTTTTTTTGCCTTTTGTAATTGAAGCACACATACCCCTTCCATCATTAATATCTTCTAATAGTTATTAAAGACCCAGATTTAATTACACTGAAGATTTAAGGCAATAAAATATGAAAGTTACCAGATAAGCTTTTTGAGAAAGATAAATTTCATGAAACCTCAGTCTCTATTTCCAACCAAGAGGGAAAACATGTAATTGTATCATATAATTCACAGAGAAAGTAAGCTCCATTTAGCTAAGCTAGTTCTCAAACTAAAATCTTACCATCCATCATCATTGAGTTTACTCAATACTCAAAACTCTAATAATTTGATAGAGTCTGCCTATGTTCAGTTGAAATAGCCTTTTAAAACTCAGGGCCACTTGCATAACACAATGAGTTAGGAGCAGAAAAGAACAGGTATGTTCCTAAGAAATGAAAGGGGTCTGTTTTGGTGAAGAGGGGTTTTAAGTAGGATGAAAGTAGAAATTCAGCTCACTTGACATTTAAATATGACATTTCCTAATGCTTGTTGCTACTGGTAACCCACATTTTTTTAAACCAATTCTGAATGAAGTAAACTGCTTTAGCCAAAGTTCTTCAGAACCAATTTCTAAAGCCAGCTATATCCATATCAGAACAAAACACTTTTAAAAGATTTTTAAAAAGATTTAAAGTGGTTTCATGGCACAGGTATTATTAGGAGCTTCATTTCTGCTCTGTTGTGCATCTCAGCTGAATAATTGCTCTCACTTTGTAATAACAATAATATTAATGTCTTGAATTCCTTCCAAGCTCAAAGTGCTTGTTCATATAGTATCTCACTATTCTCATATCATCTCTGAAAGAAAAATAAAGGTAAATATCAGTTGAGTGGGAAATATTGGAAAGACTTCTTTCCCTTTATAATCTCTGAGAACCTGTATATCCCTTTTTTTGGAAAATTGTCTCATTATTGAGTATTTTTTCTCAAAACTCCTGGAATTTACCAATGACTATATGAACCAAATTGAAGTGATCTCCCTGGAACCCAGTACCAGCACCTTTCAATATCAGAGATAAATAAATTCATTCCTTTCTACTTTCCTGTAAAGTTAAGAAAGTCTCTTTTCTTCCCCTTCCTTATCCTGTTTTAAGTCACTATCAGTATATGTTTGCTTCAATCCACCAGGATTGTTTTCCTCTTAGTCCCTTTCCATTTGTAACGGGGGAAGAGGGAGGAATGCAGCCTTGAATATAAGTACTGGCCATGTGCCCAGGGTCTAATAAAGGAAGCAGAGGAAATGGTTATAAGAGTAATGTTGACAAATATTTCCAGAAATGATCAATGTTGTTGATCCAATAACAGATCTTAGTGTCTAACCCAAAACTGGGTTAATAGATTAATAGTCCAGCAAGGTGCTAAGTTTTCATTTTGCATGAACTATTTCCTTTCCACCCATTTTGAATACCTAGCTTTCTTTTGGGAGTTGGCAACTTAAGACAGTTATCTATACAGCCTCTAGTTACAGAACTAGAACATGAGAAATAGAATAAAAGGTAAAGTCTTCTCTTTCCCCATCCCTGGTCTCTAGGATTTACTCACTTCTTAATGGTTTATCTTCAATATCTAGAGGATGAAGAGAAAAAGGGGAAACCAAGAAGATTCTAAATCACTGATAAAAAGAAATTTTTGAGTTAGTCAACAAGCACTTTTTAAGTGAATTTTTTTTGTTCTGAGCTTAACAGATACCAAATAAAATGAGTATTTCCATATAGATAGATGAAGATATATAGACAAATGATAGACTAAATATAGCTATAGATACATAAATATGTATATCTTTATATACATATACAGATGTAAGAAAAGAAAAAGAGAATTATTCCTAAAACTATGACTCCCTATTATAAAAAACTTGCTTTTCTCTTTAAATGTATATATATATATATATATATATATATATATATATATATATATTCAACTCTGTAACTTTGAAAACTGTTCTACTTGTCTGTGGTTACTTTTGGTCTTCCTTTTGTTTTCTTCTGCATATTTTTTAAAATTTCTCAAGTACACTCTTTTCTTTTTTTTTCCTCTTTTTAGCTACATATCCTTACCCCCTTCCTTCCTTTCTGCCCATGAATAAAAAAAGAAAAAGTATTAAGTGCCTAATGTATGTCATTCACTGCACTAAGTCCTTGGGGATTCAAAGAAAGGCAAAAATCAGTCCCTCAAGAAGTTTACATTCTAATGGGGAAACAAAATTTAGATAACTAGGTATAGAGAAGATATAGATAATATAGATAGAGAGAGATAGAGAGAGATCGAGATAGAGATAGAGATAGAGATAGAGATAGAGATAGAGATAGAGATAGAGATAGAGATAGAGACAGAGATAGAGATAGAGATAGAGATGAAGTAAATGAAAAGTCACCAGAGAAGTGACTGAACAACCAGGAAAGGATACCTACAGAATGTGGACTTGACCAGTTCCTGCAAGAAACAAAAGAAACAAAGGGGCAAAGGGGTAAGAGCAATGTCTAGGCATGTAGACAGTTGGTACAAAGACTTGGAGATAGGAGACTGAGTGCTGTGTTTGAAGAACTTCAGAAAGTAGGCCCCAACTTGTGAACAAGTTGTGATCCATTTTTAAGTAGGCTGTTAAGAATACAGAACTTTTTTCCATAGAAATAATGTTTATATGGAAATTGTTTTCCCAGGACAACATATAAAAGCCTCCTTAACCCATAATGTACATGAAATATAGTATTAATAATATTATAGTGCCTAACAGCCAAGTGTAACAATATCTCTATGGAGAAAGTTACTTAATAGTTCAAAATTAGGATGCCAAAAACATAATTATTCTCTCCACCCTGCAGTGGGGAGGGCAGATATGAGAAAGGAGCATGGAGAAGGAAAGCAAAGACACAAGGATGGAACTTTATGGACTGATAAATTACAGTGGACCACAGTCATAATTTCTTTCCTTATTCCTCCCTAGATTCTTCACTTTTTCTCTCATACTTTTACCCTTATAGATACCCTCCAGTTCACTGTGCCCAGTTGGCACTGAGGCAAGGTGAGACAGGTATAAGTATTAAGGGAGATAGGAGTTCTCAAACTTTGGTTATTGTCTATAGTGGTGAAGAAGAGAAGTTGGAAGGAAGAGAGTTCCATCATCCCATTGGGTTAGGGCAGCTATTCTCATGAAACAGACATCTGTAATTGAGGAACTTCATTCATTTGGAAGTTGAATCTTTTATGAAATTAAGTATAATTTTGGCTTTAGTTCATCAGATCATCAATTAAGAGTTGATGGCGGGCAGCTGGGTGGTGTAGTAGATAAAGCACCGGCCTTGGAGTCAGGAGTACCTGGGTTCAAATCCGGTCTCAGACACTTAATAATTACCTAGCTGTGTGGCCTTGGGCAAGCCACTTAACCCCATTTGCCTTGCAAAAAAAAAACCTAAAAAAAAAGAGTTGATGGCAACCTTAGAAGTTCTCAAATTCAGTCTTTCCCTTTATAGATAAGGAAATTGAGGTTAAGTTACTTGCCCAAGGACACACAAATAGCAAATTGCAGGGTTGGAATTTGAACATGAAGCCTTGCACACCAAATTCAATGTTTTTCTACTTTGTCTTCTTTGTGCCATGTGTGATTTATCCTGAGAAGTTGTCATATCAGACCACTTCTTTTAAAGCTATAGAGGAGATATTTTAAGGACATCTGTATACCAGTGAAATATATAATTCCTTTTTCTAACATGTGAAACTGTTCACACAATATTAGATATAGATGCAAATAAACTTTTGTCTATTTGTGTTTTATTTTGATGGCTCATTGAGTATGACAAGAAAGTAATTGTAGCCATTGGTCAGTCTTCTAAACTCTTGACTTTCTGGTAATAAGGAGAACATTTCATTCTTGGTGGGTTCATGTTAAGCCCCATATGACTATAGGTAAAAAAATATGACAGCATTTCATATTTTGTGCTTTTGATCATAAGGAGTTAAAAGAGGAAAATATCAACTTAGTTGTGTTCTTCCAGAGATAGAGTCAAAAGAATTGCTTGTAAAGGCAGAAATGTCATCATTTTTGTATTTGCCCTGGCCCCAGAATCTAAAAATACAAAATGTTGGAATTTCTAGAGCCGGTGATATTTTTTTTCTTACAAAACTCAAGGATGTCTAATTGTTTAATGACTGTATATAGTCAGGAAAAACAGGACAGAAATAGAGAGATATCTCTCCAAGTGACCCAGGCAAAACAAAACTGTCCACATAATTCATTCAAATGACTTTTTGTCCATGCATTTTTCCTCCAGGTTTAAAAAGAAACCATTCTCTTTAGCATAATGGATAACCGTGTCATGTTGGCTACCTCCTGTCTATGAACAGGGTTAATTTTAGCAGATCCTCTCTGTTGAACACACACAGAGGAATTTATATTACTCATCAACCTTTGCCAAAAGCCCAAGATAGCCTTTAAGTCTCAGAGAAAGTATCTGCTGTTTGAAGAGATTCGACTGGGTTTCATTAGTTTAGGGCAATAAGTTAAAGGTAGTGGAAAGAAGGTTTAAAACTTTGAGAAGACAGCACTTGAAACTTAACATTTCAAGTAAGTCTTCCTAAGTTTGAAATTTACTTTTACATTTCAACTTTTCATTTCTCCTGCTATATATGCTCTTCTTCTCTTACAAAAATGCATCTTTCAAAATTTAAAAAAAATTTGCTTTGGGTTCTCCTGTAAAGCAAATTGATTATTGTTCAAATGTGTGTTTTTAATTGACTTCCTCTCTCTCAGCTAGGAAATTAACTTTCAGACCTTCTTTATTTGATCAGTTAAATAGGGTATCTGACACTTTCCCAGACAACATGATTTAATGAGATTCCAAATACCCAAGACTCCAATTGACATGGACTCAACATACTAGCGTTACTTTTAAAGACATCACAGTGAAACTACAACCCAATTCTAGCTGCCAAGTACATTGATTAAAATTGTTATCCAGCATGTATCAAAAGAGGCAAGCATTATCTCATTTCTCTACTCTTGAAGGCACCCTTGAAGATTCACTGACCTTTCTCCACTTAGCATTGCACAGAAGGGAGTATTTGGACCCTCACCTAAGAAAGCATTTATCTCACTCAAACCCCATATCAGTTTGAGAGGGGAGAAGGGAGCTATTGAATTTGTAATGTAATCGTTTGAATAAATAGGTATCAGTTGTCCTGCTGATAATCTTTCAATAACTGAGCTTTAATATTTCACAGCCTAAACTTGGAGTGTGTTATATAACAATTGGGCCCCTGCCAGAGGGCCACCTGGACACCCTAGTGGATGACCAAGCAGATGATAGCTTCCTCATCCACTCCTAAAGAACATTCCTATAGAAGGATAATTTATGTAAAAGCACCAGATTTTCTTAAGGTGACGTTACAAATTTTCCACTTGTTTACAAAACCTCAGTCTTTACCTGATAAGAAAACCACCCTGTGGAGGAACAGTTCTGGTTAAAAGCAAACCCTGCAATGTATGTCTATAATAATAATAGCTAGCATCTCATAGTGCTTGAAGGATGGAAAGGTGCCTTATATATTATCTCATTTGCTCATCACAACAATCCCAAGAGACAGGTGCTCAGCATTATAGAATCATAGATTTAGAGTTAGAAAGGATCCAAGTCAAATCTCTAATTTTATAGATGAAGAAACTGAGACACCCAGAGGTGTCTTGCCCAGACAGCATCATCACAAAGTCGTAAGTTTATCTGTGGCAGGACCTAAATCCATGTCTTCTTGGCTCCAAATCTAGTGCTTTATATACTGCTCACATCATGCTGCTTTAATTGAACAGAAAGAATTAACATTCAAATATCAGAAGAAAATATGGTTCTCAGGGGTGTCTACTGTCTAAAACTGTATTTTCTTCTTTTCTAGGAAGGGGCCTAAACTTTTCCTTGGAGATGTTCCACATTGCTCTAGGAATTATTCTAACTCTATCCCTATGAATTGTACTCTCTATAACCACATCTACCAATCACAGGAATCAGAATTCCATAATTATTTTTGTTAAAAAGAGGATTGGAGAAAAAAATGACATTTCAACTAACTGAAAGTCTACAAACTATACAGTCTAATAAAAATGAAATGTCCACTGAGTAATCAGCCTTCTTAATAGTTAACCTATATAATTTATAGTTGCATGTCCAGAGGAAGACAACCAAGATTTTAAGAGGTCTATAGAGTTCATGCTATAGGAGAATTGGTAAAAAGAAATATCTTAGAGAAGATATTATACAATCAGGGAGGGAAGGGGAGAAGTGGAAGGCAGGATAACTGCCTTCAAGTATTTGAGTGTTACATAGAAGATGAGGTTAGACATGTTCTTCTAGGCCAAAGGGGCATAATGAAGAGAGGAAACTGAAGAAAGGTAGACTTAACTCTAGTCCAAAAGTAGAATAAGCCTCCTCAGAAAGTCACAATTTCCCTTCACAGGAAGTCTTCCAGCAGGGATAGAATGGTTATTCATTAAATTATCTTAGAAAGGATTGACTTTTCAGTAAAGGTTCAATTAGATGACTTTCAAGGTCTCATCTAATTCTGAGATTCTGCCATTCAGGGTGTGGTGAACCAATTCGCTAATATTCCCTATGAAGTTCCTATTTAATCTTCATTCACTTTTCTTCCTCATCGTTTTCCTTCCCTCCTTTTTCTTTCTCATACTTCTTGCAAAAATACAACCAGACAAAAATCTTTCCTTAATTCTATGTGTTTTCCACCACTTTCTTCCTTATAAATTTCATCTATAACACCTATTATTCTGTTTAGTTTTTTAACAGTTTATCTTATTTCTTGGAAAGAGAGGAACAGGAGGAAATGAAGTTGTATGTATGTGGGGGGGTGTTTGTGAGTGTGTATATGTAACAAAGATGGAGTCAAATGTAAATTGCAGGATCCATCACTTTATTACATCCATAATTTTCCTCTGTCCAAGGATAACAGCTCAAAACTTTTTCTTCCCTCTGAGTTTTACTGTACTGACATACTGCAGGTGCCATAGTTTGGTTTTAACAATGAAAAAAGCCCATTTCTTTTCTAGTTCAGCAGCAAAGACATCACAAAATATAGAGTTATCATGAGCTAATTACAGTCCTTGAAAATTACCTTTGTGCTTAGAAAATATGCATTTTTTTCTTTGCTAGTGATGAAGAAGTTGGCAGTTTAAAAAAATACTATTTAAAGTAACAGAGTACAGTTATATAACCTTTTCACATAAATCACACAATAAGTCTTTGTGCTTGGTAAAAAGAACTGCAGTACTTGTTAAGATTTATTTATATAATAATCTATGCAAAGGTTTTTTTCTTTTATAAAAGTAGGGGTTTTATTTCATTTTTAACCTTTGGAAGTAACAGGCTAGAGGGTAGAAGCATACCCAAATGACTAGTTTTTACAGCATAGGATAAAGACCTAATGCAAAAGATTGTCTCAGTGTCAATACTCATTTTCTTTATCTGTCATAAGTAAACATATAAAAGTTAGCAACACAATATTCTGTACTCAAATAAACATATAAAAAGCACAAACCCCAAATCCATTTTCAGTTCCAGTCTCTGTGTAAGACAAGATAACAGAGCTTTCTGTTTCACTGTCTGTAAGAAATATTACTTCTTCAGCTATACTCAAGTGAGGTAGCAAATGATATGCAAAGTTTGGGGACTATTACTTTCTCCATGAATTATTAGTGGACACATTCTATCAAGCATTGATTCCCTTGTTTTGGAAGCTAAGGTTCCTATAGAATTTTGTCCCTATAACTTAGAACGCCCCCTGTATAATGCCATACTACCAAATTAATTATTGGGGTGATACAGAAAACCCCAAGGAATTACAGGAATTGATTTGGGTCCTAATACTAGTCTGTCTAGTTTTTGTTCAGACTGTTCTGGTTAGGCCTTTGTAAACAATAGAATAAATGCCCTTTTCATAGAGCTAAAGTCAGTGAAGAAACTACATTGACCAAATATTTTCATCCTGACTCTTGCTGAGTAATGGTGAGCCCTAAGACAGGGAGTCCACAAGTGTTTTGTGTTCCCTTATCTTTCACTGAGATTCTAACCAAACTTTCTGAAGCTATTATCTCCATGGAAAATGCTGGGCTTCTTTCCAAAACTAACCAGTAGGAGGTGGCTCTCTTAATCAGTTGCTGTGTTCTGTCTTTATGTAAACAGGTTCAGCCAGCTGCCAGGGCTTCTGTGACCAATCCCAGCCCACTGTAACTTCAGGTGGCATGATGGACTTGAATCAGAGCCACATGGATAAAAACCTAGTGCTTTGCCAGCATAGGGTTATGACAGGGGAACTGGACACCCCATATGGGAACTTGGGTCATAGAGACCCTAACCCTATTCCTGAAAGGAGTGAGAGGAAAAGGGGAGAAGTTCATCCAAAATGAGGCACATCTCTATTTTTAAAGGTGTGCCTCCTGACCTGGCAATCAAGTAAAAACATAAAGCTAGCAAGTAAAAAATGTAACTACCCAACCTTCTGATTGACTCGTAATTGTATGCATGTGTGTGTTTTATAAAACAAAGACAGAATAATAAGGACAGAGATACCTCTTTAGGTACATGTGGGATGAAGTGAGATTTGGGCCAGAATATGATTAATTAGGGAAATATTTTCCCTGCCAAAAAATCAACTATCAGTCCTCAGGGAAAAAAAAAAAGACTATCAGTCCTCAAGATCAAATTTAAAAAAAATCAACTATCATGCCTCAAAAAATAGACTATCAATCCTCAAGATCAAATTCATAAGTCCACTAGAAGTATCACACCAGGAGAAAATGAAAATGGTATGGCTTCAAACTGAAAAAACTTCATTGCTGCTAGAGTTCCTACCTATTTCCTTAGATTGTAGACTTGAAGTTGGAAGAGAAAATAGAGGACAGTACCATTATCTTAGAGGTGATAAAAGTGAGGTCCAGAAAGATTTAAAGATTCACTAAATGTCACAGAATTCAAAAGTTTCTGAAGCATAATTCAAACACACATCTTCCTGATTCCATGTCCATCATTCTACTCACTATGACATATAACTGGCTCTGTTCAACAATGTGTAATACAAGAAGATGAGTGGTTCAGTCATATCCAGCTATGTAGAGGAGGCCATATGGAGTAAATGCTAAATTAACAGATCATATTTCTCACTCATACATATAAAGATGAAACAATCAACTTAGAAAAATGACAATCTTCAGGTTCATTCTGATCCCTAATAATATCTCACATTTATATGCCAGTTTGGAATACTCTTGAACTTACAACCACCCTGTGAAATAGATGGACAAATACTATTATTCTCAACTTTTGACTGGGAAAACTAAGGCTCATAAGTGAAATCAATGGTCACACAGTTAATGTCTCCCTCTCTCCCAAGTGAAAATGTAAGCTTTTTGAGGGCAGGAACTAATGGCGCAGTGTCTGATACATAGTAGGTATTAATAAATATTTGTTAAGCTAAAACACATAACTTGACAACACTTTTAGAGTAGATGAAATAGAAAGCTTACTTTCTAAGCTCAGGATAATTTCAGATTGAGGGACTTCTAGTATTTTATTGATGGAACATTCTATTTGGATTTATATATTTCAGAAAATAAAACTATTAATCCAGAAATTGTCTAGCTTCAGCTGCCATTAGTGCTTAAATTTATATTTAAAGCAGGCACCTTAAAAAAAGACAAAAATAAGCAAGTCAATTCCACCAATCCCCTAGAGATCATACTAATAATTATAAAAATAAAAACCAAGTAGACAATAATAAAGGAACTCTGTCAAAAGTGTTCTTGTTTCAGACTGATGGAGAGTTTTCTGATTTATATTAATCATGATAATGGCACTAATCAAGAATTCCAAGCCCAGCTTTTGATAGTAATGGTTTTTTCCTAGAACATATTTTAACATGATAACACACTGATTCAAATGCACTGTGCCAAAGGCAGCTGGCTTATAGGTCAAGCCAGATTTGGATGGCTTAGAATAACTTTTCCTCTTTCACTACTAGATTTGAATGTAAACTACATGTGTAAAGCCCTTATGCCAGACTCATTTTCAAAGCACATGAAACAACTATTGCATTTCCACTAAGATGCTTGTTTTTTGGTTTGGGTTTTTTTTTTTATTTCAGTAACATCACACTACACCCATGGGAGCCAAGCTTTTCAGGTGTTAAAGAGGATTTGTTATAAGAAAGTGATTATAATAGGATTTAATGTAATTGAAAGTCAAGGTACAGTAGCTATACAGTGTAGAGAGACAGTGTTAAAACTTGCAAGGAGGAGGGAGAATGGAGTGTTTTTTGCTAAGCAAACAAGTCAAGTACAGCCAGAAGAAAATACTCAGTGAGCCACGGGATCTCAAAAGCTAGTCAACCTGGTCGGCCTGCCCTGTAACAATGGACATCTTAACCCCTGTACACTGCAGCTGCTTCAACTCTAAACAGGGACTAATAATAAGTGGCAGTCTTCCTACTTCAAAGGAATATTTAGAAAATAAGTCAAATAAAAAGTTTAGTTCTCTTAAAGATTGGTAGAATATAACTGCAGACCCCCCCAACTATAGAACAACAAAAAAAAAAGACTTCCTCTTTCATATGGTCTTTTTTGAATATTATTATTATATTATAAATAATAACAACCAAAAAAACCCTATGTGATAAATACATTTCAACAATGATACTGACTGTAGGAACCAGGAGGTCTTAGAGGAGCCTGACCTTTAATGGAGGAGGGAGACTCACTTTTCTTACCCTCTTTGGTTCATTATCTACTCACTCAAATGCCTTTTGGAAAAGTTACTTAAGATTTAGATGTTTGGCTCATCTAGATTTCTCCAAAGGGGGAAGGAAAAACATACTCAATTTAAAAAAAAAAGGCAAATAAGGTATTGGAGAAGTATTTATTTCCTAGACACAAAAGAAATTCTAAAAGACACACAAAATTCATTTACAAAAAATACTTAAAACAAGATTTCGTAATTAACATGAGCATAATTATATTCTTGAGAGTATTTAAACTACTTAAACCTCATCAAAACATAGAATAGTTTGTATGGATAACAAAAAGATATCTGATATTTGATCTTGGCTCTGTACTGTCCAGACAATTTCTGGTAAATGTCTTCTGGTCAAATGGGCCAGGCTTGAGGAGTAATTCCTGGAGTCTTCTCTCCTGCTGCCAATTCCTTCTGACCAAAAGGAACTCTCAATCTCATTAATTCACAAGGTTGGTCTAGACGGTGATATAAATATTCATTTACCCCCAAATTAGGAAAAAACAAACAAAAAAGAGGAAGCCCAAAACCTAAGCTTAGATTTGTGCCCCTGCATACATGCTTTAGCTGCCATGTGCTCATTGACACATGGTAACCAGGTAAGAATAGGGCAAGCTTTCTCTTTGTTGTCCCTCATAGAATATATCTCTAAACAGTTCTGATACAATTAGCCACTCAAAGGGAAGAGAATATTGAAAGTAGGGTCACTCTCTTTTGAATACCATTGTTATTACTTCTTATTCAGAGGTGAATAAGGAGATTGCCTCATCATCTCAGTGTTCTAAGTCCTTCAGTGCTGAGTCATACATGGCCAGAAGCTGCCAGGAAGAACAACTTTGCACATGCCCAGAAACATATCCAGTTACCTTCTTATGCCCATTTACAGACGATACAACAAAGTTAAATGAGGGCAAAAGAGTTCAAAGAGTTAAGTAAGGGCAAAAACATCATACATCTAGAGTAGGAAGAGATTTCATTTGGTAGTACCATGGTACTACTACCAAAGTAAATTTATAGATTTAATGTTATACTAATTAAACTACCAAAAGGATAATTTACAGTGCTAGATAAAATAATAATAGCAACTATTGACAGGGTAGGGAGTGAGGGTGAAATACAGAATAGTACCTCAGATCTCAAAGCATCATCAAATCACCAAATTCATTTGATTTTTTTTAAAAAAAAAAGGAAAAGTGGTTCAAAAAACATATTAGACAAGAGAGAATCAGAAAGAATGAGATTTAATAACTCAATATGCAATAAACCTGAAAGCATAAATTGCCAAAGAAAGTACTGCTAATTTGATAAGAACTTTGGGAAAACTGGAAAGCAGTTTTGGCAAAAATCAGTCTTGCTTATCTTACAACATATTCTTCAATAAGTTCAAAATGATACATGAACTAATTGTTAAAGCCATACCATAAAAACTTGGAAGAGAAACAGAATTTACACCTTTGATAATTATAATTACAAGATGAATTCTAAACCAAACAAGAAATAGGGGCAATTATAAAAAAAAAATAAGATAGGTAATTTTGACTACATGTAAATAAAAGGCATTTGCAGAAGCAATATTAATGCATTCAGGATAAGAATGGAAGCAGCCTATTGGGGATGAAAAATCTTAGTATCAAATATTTCTGATAAGAGTTGAATATTAAGATATATAGACAACTAATAGAAATAAAGTCATTCCCTAATAGATAAATGGTCAAGATCAAAAGTTTTCAAAAGAATGGTTAATGATTAATAACCATATGAAAATCTGAAATTACAAAGAAGAGAAATGAATATCAAATAACCCTGAAGTTTGATCTCACATCCAGTTCATTATAAATAATGACAACAGGTGTAAATAATCACTGTTAGATGGGTAATGGGAAAAGACAACTACATTAATGCATTGCTGGTAGAGATTCTTACATTCTGGAAAGCAGTTTTGAATTATGCAAATATGGTGACTAAAATGTCTAAAACTTTTGATCCAGAGATTCCACTGCTAGACATGTAAATCCCAAAGAGGTCACTGACAAAAAGAAAGTACTTTATGTACCAAAATATTCATAGAAACACTTTTCATACTAGCAAGAACTTGAAACAAAGTAAACCTGTCTCTTCTTTTATAAAATTAATGGATAGGACCAGATGCAATGGATAGAATTCTAGTACTGGTGACCTGAGTTCAAATCTAGCCTCAGACACTGAAACTGTATGACACTGGACAAATCAATTAAATTCTGTTTATTTCAATTTCCTCATCTGTAAAATGGAGATAATAATAATAGCAAGTTGTTGTGAGGATCAAATGAGAGCATTGTAAAGCTATTAGGATATTGTCTTGCACAGTATAAATGTCATTGTTGTTCAGTCACATCCAATTTTTTGCCATTTCCTTCTCCAGTTCATTTTACAGATGAGGAAACTGAGGTAAACAGAGATTGCCCAAGGTCACACAGCTAATATGTGTCTGAAGTCATATTTGAACTCAGGTCTTCCTGACTCTAGGCCCAGAGCTCGATTTACTGTGTTACCTAGATGATCACATAAATGTTAATTATTATTATTATTATTATTATTATTAAATGATATCCAAGATTCCTTCCAGACCTAATATTCTATAACTCTACAAGTTACTTAACCTTTTCAAGACGAATTTTCCTCATCTATAAAATTATGAGGTTGGATTGTATGAGGACTATTTCAGCTCTAATTCTCTAAACATCTTCCCTCTATCACATACTTCATACTTCTCAGAAAGTTTGGAGAATGCATAAGTCCATTTATAAAGAATTACCCCACTTTTTTGAGCTGTGAGAGTGCCATGGGGGCTCTGCCTTCTTGGCACAAGGGCCCTTGGATCTGGGGTCACTCCACCTTCCTCCTGTGGTGCTGAAATCTTCCCCCCCGCTTCCCTTGGAGCGGAGTTAGATCTAACTTCTGGGAGCCAGCCCTGTGCTTGCAATCCCCAGAGAACTCCTCCTCTGGAATCCTTCTCTCTCCCTAGATCTGTCTGCAGAGGACCCAGGCTGATCCAAGTTGGGAATCTAGAGTCAGAGGGAATGATCCCTAGGAGATGCAGACCCCCAGTCCAGATTTCAGACTCAGAAGACCAATTTTCAGTCTCATGAAGTCTTTGATAGCAATTTCCTATAATCAGACAGAGAATGAGCCCTCCTATACTTTATAATCCAAAGTATCAGAATATGCCACACAGTGACTATAATCTTTCAGTGGCAATAATAATTTATTATTTCAGAAGAATCTTACAACGCAATTCTATGATTGCACAAAAAAACTGGTTTAAAAGTTGAAATAGGTGGAACCAAGATAGTGGTGTGAAGACAACATTTCCCAGGAACTCCTTCCCCCCCCAAAAAAAACTCCAAAAGCCATCAGATTATGACTCTAGCCAAAATTTAGAGGGGCAGAACCCACAGAAAGATTGTGGGATACATTTTCCCAGTCCAAGATCACACAGGAAAGGTGTGTTTCATCAGTAGTTGGAAAAAAGCCCCGGTGGCAGCACATCCCTGGAACAACTTGAAGGGGAAGTGAGAGAATTCTGCTACACCAGAATGAGTGTAGAGTAAGGACCACCTGTCACAGAACCTGCAGTGAGAATCTGGGGAAACCAGTCTACACCTCCAGAGCACAGGCCACAGATGGTAAAGGAATCAGGGGAGACTGCAAAAATTTCTCTGCTTTCCATGGGTGCAGGACTCTGCTGTTTGCCCACACTCAGATCCAGGTTGCAGTTTTGGCTTCCATACTAAGATAGCCAAGCAGGGCCCCTCCTTACAGCTCTAGGGCAGAGGGAAGTACTGTGGTCATCTATATATCAAAGAACAGGCAAGAGAGCATAAGACCTTGGAGGAATAAAGGTCCCAGAGGGATGTCCCCCCAAAAAAACCCCAAAGCCTTGGAAGTGCTGTAAATTATTCTTGGGCTAAGGAAATGAGTAAACAACAGAAAAAGAAGAATCTGACCATGGAAAATTACTTTAGTCCCATGGAAGATCAAAGCACATACTCAGATGAAGACAAAATCGAAGCTTCCATATCCACAACCTCCAAAAGAAATAGAAAATGGGCTCAGACTATGGATGAATTAAAAAAAGGCTTTGAAAAAGCAATTAAGGGAAGTAGAGGACAAATTGGGAGGGGATATGAGAACATTGCAGAAAAAACATGAAAATCAAATCAACAGCTTGGCAAAATAAATACAAAAATATACTGAAGAAAATAATATGTTAAAAACCAGTTTAGGCCAAATGGAAAAAGCAAAAGACAAATGAGGAGAAGAATGCCTTAAAAAGCAGAATTGGCCAGCTGGAAAAAGAGATTGAAAAGCTCTCTGAAGAAAATAACTCATTCAAATGTAGAATGGAACTAAAGGAAGCTGATGACTTTACAAGAAATCAGGAAGAAATAAACTCTTCCTAAAAAACCAAAAATTAGAAGAAAATGTGAAATATCTCATTGGAAAGGCAACCAACCTCGAAAACAGATCCAGAAGAAATAATTTAAAAATTATTGGGCTACCTGAAAGTCATGACCAGGAAAGGAGCCTAGACTTCATTTTTCAAGAAACGATACAGCAAAATTTTCCTGAGATCCTAGAAGCAGAGGATAAAATAGAAATTGAGGGAATTCACCGGTCACCTCCTGAAAGAGATCCCAAAAGAAAAACTTCCAGGAATATTATAGTCAAAGTCCAAAACGCCCAAATTAAAGAGAAAATTCTAAAAGCTGCCAGAAACAAACAATTCAGCTACTGAAGCTCCATTGTCAGGATTACATGGGATCTGGCAGCATCTACATTGAGGGCTTGTAGGGATTGGAATATGATATTCCAGAAGGCAAAAGATCTTGGTTTACAATCAAGAATCAAAAACCCAGCAAAACTAAACATCCTCTTTCAGGAGGAAAGATGGACTTTTTTTTTTTAGGTTTTTGCAAGGCAATGGGGTTAAGTGGCTTGTGCAAGGCCACATGGCTAGGTAATTACTAAGCGTCTGAAACTGGATTTGAACCCAGGTACTCCTGATCCCAGGGCCAGTGTTTTATCCACTGCACCACCTAGCCTCCCCTGAAAGATGGACTTTCAATGAAACAGGGGACTTTCAAATTTTCCTATTGAAACAACCAGAGCTGAACAGAAAGTTTGATCTTCAAGTACAGGACTCTGGTGAACCATAGAGGGGGTGGATGAGAAGGACTAACTATGAGGAACTTAATGATATTGAACTGTATGTATTCCTGCATGGGAGGACGATATTGATAACTCATATGAACTTCCTCATTTATAAGAGCTGTTAGAAGGAGTATATATTGACAGAGGGGGAGAGAGAGAGAGAGAGAGAGAGAGAGAGAGAACATAGGAAGGTAGGAAGGAGTGGAATATAATGGTATAATATAGTAAAAAGATGGAGTCAATGGGTGATAAAGGAAAGTACTGGGAGGAAAGGATAGGAGATGAAGAAGAAGCTAAGAAATTTCACATAAGAATCAAGAAAAAGCTTTTTCAATGGAGTGGAAAGGGGGAAGGCAAGGGGGAATAAGTGAACCTTCATTCTCATCAGAAATGGTTCAGAGAGGAAATAATACATACACTTAATAGGTTATAGAAATCTATCTTACCCTAGAGAAAAATGAGAAGAAAGGGATGGGATAAGGAGGAATGAGATGAGGGAAGGGGGGAATAGGTGATAGAAGAGAGGGAAGATTGTGGGAGAAGGTACTCAGATACAACACACTTTTGGACGGGGCCAGGATGAAAGGGGAGAGAGAGAGAGAGAGAGAGAGAGAGAGAGAGAGAGAGAGAGAGAGAGAGAATAGAATAAATGAGAGAATGAGAGTGGGGAGGAATAGAGTGGAGGGAAATACAACTAGTAATAGCAACTGTGGGGAAAATATAGAAGCAACTTCTCTAGTGGACTTATGATAAAGAAAGCAACTCACCCCAGAGACAGAGCCATTGGAATCTGAACACAGCCTGAAATACATTTTCTTCTCTGTCTCACTATTCTTGAGGTTTCTCATCTTCTTGGGGGGGTAGGGGGGGGTATGTTTACTCTTATAACAAAATTATTGTAATATATAAAATAAATAAATCTATATTTGTGTCATTTATTTATCTTGGATATCAGATATTTGATGTAAAAATTATTAACTTTTTAACAGTTTCTCTTCTAATTGAATTGGTTCCTATAAAAGTTTTTTAAGGATTAAAAAAAAAAAAGAGTTGCCCCAGTAGTTGCATTTGGTTGGTTCATCTTTACTCTCACTTGTGGTTCTGCAGACTGACAGGGCAGGACCTGAAATACAAGATCATATTTGTTCTAAACAAACAGCTGGATAACTCTGTTTCTTTTACTTACTACTATGGCATCCAATAACAGCACTTGGAGCAAAGAAACATGAGTTCAGGACATGACCAGAAACTAAGCATGGCAGCTCTTAGCATCATTGTTATTGATGTATAGATTGCACTTCTAAAGCATGAAAATGATTTACCAAATGACACACGATATAAAATGACATGCATAGACTTGTGAGTACTTCCTTAGAAATCCTATTTCCCCAAAGCAAGTACATTTCTTTTTCTTCTCAAATATACCTTTTCCTAAAAATGTCAGGATCACCATATGTTAAACAAGAATAAACTGCCTCCTTTCACCCCCATTTCTGCTGATCTACACAATAAATAATCATTTTAATTTCTCTAATATCATTACCTTTGAGGAATCCAGTGATATGGAAGATAGAATGGTGCCCCTGGGAGAATGAAGATGAGTTCAAATTCAACCTCAGACTCCTACTAGCTGGGTGATCCTGAACAATTCACTTAACCTCAATTTGCCTCAGTTTCCTCAAGTGTAAAATGGGAATAATAATAGCACCTATCTCAAAGGGTTTTTGAGATGATCAAATGAGATAGGATTGTTAAAAATTCTCAGTACAAAGTCAGTAGTTACTACATAAATACTTATTCCCTCCCCATTCCACTACTACCTTGAATCTTTTCAGTCGGGTTTTGGCTAGGACCCCAGACTTAAGAGTCTAAGGCTTAGGTTGAAATCTTGCTTACAATTCTTGCTAGCTATGTGACTTTAGGCAAGCCACTTAACCTCTATGAGTTTCAGTTTTCTCATCTGTAAAATGGGGATAATGACACCTTTAATATGTACCTTGAAGGTTGTTGTGAGGATCAAACAAGATAATACATGTAAAATGCTTTGTAAACTTTAAAGCATTATGTGTCAGCTATTATTATTCTCTCCTTCATCCAAATTATCAACAAATACTAAAAGAATAAGATTTAATTAGAAAATCTCTAAACTCAAGATGTGACTAATATAGTTTTCCCCATTCTTTTACATGTAAAACACTACTTTTCCTTCCTATGTTAATATGTAATTTCTTTCTCATATTCTGAATTTCTTGCTATTTTAACCACCATCAATTCAATATATACATTACTTTTCAGCAACAGAGAAAACAAAATTTTAGATTTTTTTAAAGTTGTCTGACTTTAACACATATTTTCATACTTATATTTTAACATATATTTCTAATGATTCATAAAGCAAGGGACTACAGCTTCATTGGCATTAGGAAGGCTCAGGCAAGAAAATCTCTACTACTGATGCTAGCTTATACTTTCTCTTCCAAACAACCTTAAAGATTTAACTAGAGCAATGGTATCAAACTCCAATAAAAACCCTTTCAGGCTGCATATTGACTTAGAAAGCCACAAATCAACATTGTCTATGTCGTGGTGTATTTTGTTTACTTTGTTAAAATTTCCCAATTACATTGGATGTGGTTCTGCTACATTCTCAGTAGACCTGGAGTTTGATGCCTCTGAACTGGAGCACTGAGAAGTTGATTTGACTTGCTCAGGATGATTTGGTCAGTATGTCGAAAGTGAGTCTCAACTGAAGCCCATCTTTCTGACTTCTAGGTAGGCTCCTAAACACAACAATTTATAATCAGCATAAGACATAAAGTCACATTGGGAAATTAAAACATAAGAGGAGCTGAAAAACTCAAAAGTCTTTCCACCTCCTTACTTCATTACTGGGAAGATATAGCATAACCTCAGTGACTTCAACAGAGCCCTAGTCTGAAGCTGTTACAAACCACTCCACCCACTTTCTATTTTTTTAGTCTATATCTGTGATTTCATTGACATAAGAAATTCCTAATGAGGACTTTTCATCCATCAATGCAAATAAGCAACTCTTCTCTTCCTTACAATATGAAATTGCCTGGGACATTGAAAGGTGGGCTCCAGCTGCTACCCAGTGTCTTACCCAGTGTCACATAAAATGTATGTATCATTGTCAGTCTTCCCCTCTTTGAGGCTCAGGCTCTCTACCCACAATACTATCCTACCTCTTTTTATCCCATAAGGTACATAATTAAGTAATTAGATGTTTTAGTTTACATATCTTCTCTTCCCAGAATTTTTTGAAACTATTTTGAACAAGCTTAGACAAAAACAACAAAGGGTTTAATTAAGCAGGGTAGGCAATAATCTCAATAAGAAAAGGATTATTATTAACAAAATAAAGCAGTAAAGAGAACATCAATAACTGCTCATCCATATGCCTGTTTCTGCTTCTCTATAGCACTTCATGTTCTGCATAAGAACCTAGAAATGCATTCCAGAAGATAAGTAGCACAACAGTGGACTTATTCAGGAGGTTGTTATATTTGTTATTATTGCTGTTGCTCTTGATTCATTTTGCAGTCATGTTTGACTCTTTGTGGTCCTATTTGAAGCTTTCTTAGTAAAGATACTGAAGAGATTTATCATTCCCTTCTTTTGTTCATTTTACTGATGAGGAAACTGAGACAAGCAGGGTTAAGTGGATTGCCCAGGTTCATACAGCTAGTGAGACTGGATTTGAATATAGTCTTCCTGATTACATGCTGATGCTTTTATCCACTGTGACACTTACCTACCCCATGTCAAGAAGACCTGAGTTCAAATCCCACCTCAGACACTTATTACTAGAAAATTTAGCTTTTCTCAGCCTCAATTTTCTCATCTATAAAATGGTAATAATAGTAACTAATTCATTGAGTTATAAGAATCAGATGAGACATTTGTAAAGTCTATTATACATGTTAATTAATAAACCTTATAAAATGTTATTTAAATACAAGTCATTGGTTGCTATTAATTAAGAGCAGTTGAATCAGAACAAGAACACTTTCTTGAAATTAACAGAGTTTTTGAAACACTGAGGAACACCAATCTTCACGACAGTTGAAAGAGAGGAAGATACCAAACTTTTGGGGGTGGGGGGGTAAACACACAGATGGGAATATTACCCAGAAAAGATGATCAAGATGATATCAATAACTACTGACCATATGCTTACTTTCCCCATCTCTATAAAATCTTTCTGGAAATGAGCTATGTGTGTATTGAGGATTCCCTTGACTGTGTATGAGAGCACAAGCAACTTTCTTTAAAAGAATCTCTGCAGAAAATTGCATCTTCACAGTCATACATCTCACTGCAAAGCATAAAGAACACAAAATCCCATTGTGTTTACTGCTTGTACACTATGGTTAAAAGGGGAGCATTTGACTCTGACTTGGTAGAGCAAAAAAGCAGCCTTGAGGGCTCTCTTCCAACAAGTTGTCTCTCATGCATATGTTAAGATCATACAAGATTCTTTCATAGATGCAACCAAGATAACTTTTTTTCAAAGCTACTCTGATTATCAACATTAAGTGAGTCACAAAACAGATACATATATGTTCGCCAAAGGTTTTTTTGATCCTTTCATTAAGAATGTCCTTTGCAGAGTCCTAATGGAAAGGGGACTTTCCCTATGGATAGTGAGGTCCTCCAGATCCTCCTGCTTGCAGATCACATTGTACTGATTGTATCAAGCCTGAGGATACTGTTGAGGCTCCTCCATTAGACTAGTGATCATTTAAAGGGGGTTATCTTAACAGTACACACAGGAAAATCACCATATCTATGAAGAAAAACTACTGTCTAGACTATTTATTTCATACTGTTAAAAGGGAAGTACATTGAGCTAGATTTTCCTAGACCTTGAAAAGGGACAATAAAATGGAACCAGAATTGAAGAGGAGGAAGAAAGCAAGTTCAGTTTCATTAAGGAAATTGTTCAGTGCTTTCAATGATCCCAAGTTGATTCCTAACACAAAAAGCAAGTCTTTTTTAACACTGATATTCTCCTTACAATGCTATATGGTTAAGAATCATTGAACAGCACAATCTATGAAGTTTCAAAGTTCAATGGAAAGATACATGGAGTACATAAGGAGTACAACATTCAAGATTGTATGAGAATAATATATATGTAAACATATCCATATATGTACATATATCATACATGAAATGAGATATATCATATATATCAGAAAATGAGGTATATCAATTATATTGAGAGCAAAAGTTAAGAGATGGATATACCAAGTGTTGCTCAAGTACCCACGGAATGTTCAAGGACCTTGGAAAGTCTCTAATGTATTAGGTAGATGCTATGTAGAAGACTGATGGGAAAATAAAGAAGTGAGATTGAGAAGGTATGGATAGATTGTGATCTATATCATTTCCCCATTAAATTGTAATCTCCTTGAGACCAGAGACTATTTTTTGCCTGACACATAGTAAACACTTAATAACAAATGCTTGTTGACTTACTAACTAGAGGGATCCTTCATCATTATAGGAAAATTCATTGACATATATTTCAATCAATTAACAAAAACAATCTGTGAAAAATTAAGATTGATTTGACTCTGTTTTCTTTCCAATCATTCTGATTTTTCATGCCCCTTTCACAAATGCACTTGAGAATATGCATCTTGTCATTCCTAACATGTTTTCCCATCCTTAATCCATTCTTTGAGCTCCCTCTGCATTAAACCCATCCATGACTTTGCCCTCAATGTCCTTCAGAAAGACTTAGAGTAATCAAACATTTGTCACTTTGATTCCACTTCTACCTATAGTTCCTTCATATTCCATGAATTTACATGCTATCACTTTGTTTCTCACTGTTGCTACTAAGAAATTTTGCATGCCAATTCTTCCAGTGTGACCAAAACATTAATCTGTCCAATATCTGCCAAATTGCCTCCTTCCTTTCCTTGTCTGTTCTGGGAAAGGTACAAAGGTTCAAATCCACAGTCAGTTCTAGCCTGCTTAATATACACTTTTTTGTTAGATTGTCAACTATATACAGTTATCGTAATTATTTTATTCCTTATTGAAGATAATTCTATCAATCGTGTTGCATTTGTGAATTAGTCCTTTGCTAAATTAATGCATGGTTTTGCATGGTCTATCTCAATATTTAATAAGTGACAAGCATTATAGTTTAGTACCTATCTTGTAATCTCTTCAAAGATTTTAAAATTAGTTACAAAATCATTTTTATATGAAGTTAAATTTTAAATTGTAAGTAAATCACAGGTTGAAAGGGCATTTGTTCTAGAATCAGAGGAGCTGGGTTTGAATTTAAGTTCTGCTACTTACTAACTATATGATCTTGGGCAAGTAACTTATGTCTCTGGATCTTTATTTCCCCATCTTTAAAATGAAAAGGTTGTACTAAGTGGGTCCCTTTCAGATCCAAAGTCATAAAAGCAAATAATACCAAAACCCAAGCCTCTAGACTTTCTACTTTAGTCCCCTTTACACAAACCCATGAAGACTATGAACTGAATGGACATCATAGCATTGTCCCCTTAGTAGTGCCATAGGTGATGGATGACATTAATATTTCAATTGCCTTCTTTACAGAAGGAATTTGAAACAATTCCTAAAGGAGAATTGCAGTGTGTGCGTGTGTGTCTGTGTGTCTGTGTGTCTGTGTGTCTGTGTGTGTGTGTGTGTGTGTGTGTGTGTGTGTGTTTGAAAGGAGTGGGCAGTGTTCATAGGTTCCAAGCATAATTTTAGTCCCAATTAAGGGTATTTTGTTTCTATTCCATGAGATTCCATATTTTCTTTACCAAATATGGAAATTGATTCATTGTTCTAAAGAATCTTCTCACAGTGCAGATTTGAGTAACAACAGTGGGCAAAGTGGCTAGTCAGAGATTTGGAGTCAGAATTATCCAGCTTCTCCTCCCATTTATGGTATTTATCAGCTATGTGACACGGGCATCTCCCTTAACTTCTTTTATTCTCAGACCACCTACCCCAGACTACAACTGCAGTCTTTATAACTTTATAACTAAAAAAAGCAGGAGCCAGATTCCAAGAAGAATATTTGTTTTTTTTTCTTTATCTTCACCTGCAGACTTGCTCCCCTAGGAAGTTTATGTCGAAGGTGAAAGGGAAAGATAAAAGAGACAGGCCATCTCTAATCTTCTGGTATCAAAGACATAGAAACTGGCTCTCCTAGCCCAACCCTATAACCCTTGTTTGGTTGCAGATAAACTCAGTCCTAGGGGTAACATGGTAGTATAGGCATCCTTTTTCTCTTTGCAAGCTATTTAAAGGTTGCCTTCTCTGGCTCTGTGGTAATTTACCTTGAAGGCCTGCTTTCAAGTGTCAATGGGTGGGAGTTGAATTGGCACAGCCTCCCTCCAGATCTGCTTTTGTCATGTAGAGGTGAGTCTTGCCTGCCTCACACTGAGCTCTCTTTGGAGACTCTAGTTTCCAAGATTGCACATTTTCTGCACGTGTCCTAGGGACAGAGTTGGAATACTGCTGGGAGCTGGGAGGAGGGAAGTGTTTGCACTCTTCTCTTCTCTCCTCTAATTATTTCTGACATTCCACCTTGAGGCCGCCTTTCCTTTTCTTTCCCAAGGCAAAAAAAAAAAGCCTAGTTACTAGTCAGGGATAGTTTAAACACACCCATCTGAGAAAAGGGTAGGAAAAACTATAAAATAAGCATTCCAAACAAGAAATTCAGGTCCTCTGAGCCTGAAGCCTGTGAGGAGGGTCTTGCTATTGGTCATATTCTTAAAGGGCAGAAGAAATCATAACATTGATCAGAAGTCATTTTCCTCAGGTTTGATGTTTATACTTAAATATTACTTAATCTCCACTTCAGAAAAGAAGCACTCTCCACAGGTAAGCCTGTGCTGAGGAGATCCTCTCATTTTATTGCTGCTTCTGGAAGGGATTTCTACAAAGCAAGTGTATTGAGATGTTGTTGTGCTGGGCTACCTTTAATGTGGCCTGTTGAAGAGGCCCTTGAGGAAAAAGAGGAGGATCAAGAAACCAATTTGGGCAACAGGGGGCCTAAGATGAGAAAAGAGCAAGACAAATGGGAAAATCTGAGTTGGCTACTGAGTCTGCTTGAGTTGTTTGTCATCTTCTTACTCCATCAGTCATATGTAAAAGGCTCACACTGGTATTGGCTGCACACAGAGAATCTAACTAAGCTTGTCTTCCTATCAGTTCTATGACCTGGGACAAGATACTTCACCTCTCTGAGGCTCAGTTTCTTCATTTGTAAATCCTATGAATTATGAATCACACAAGACTCAGGGGAAGCCTTTCATTGACTCCCCTCTCTCTTTAAGGATTTCCTTCCCTCCCTTTCACTTGGCTTTTCCTTCTAGTACCTTCCCTTCTCCCTTAAGCTAACTCTATCCTTAAGTCCCAAAATCTGACAGTATATGGAACTGAGATTTCAATTGTGCATAACCTTTCTAAACTCTGGCAATATCATGTATGGACCTATGAGACAGAGTAGGGGGAAAGGGGGCCTCTTTTTAAGTTTATATGTAACTGTGAGTGCATTCAAGCATGCACAGGCATGCCAGCCTAGTGTTTAAGGGGAAAAAAGAACTGGTAGCAATAATGTTTTCCTGCTTTAAAAAAAAAAGTGGTTCTGGGAAATCAGAATCTTTCAAAACAGTATGTGGAGTCAAGAAAAAGGAGTAACAACACTACAGCCCTCCCCCCACCACTTCTCCATGTTACACTTCTGATACAAACAGCCCTCCTGCCTCATCCCCCTCTGAAGTTGAAAGCACCGACCAAAATTCTTTACTTGGAAGGTCATCCTCTCATAGCCAAAAAGGCCTGTTAGCTTTTGTCTTCCCACTTGTTTTCAAATGAAAATATGATACCACAGACCATCTCACTTTAGTAGATCCAAAATGAATCCAGAAGTGAAGCTTGTGAAAAGTTATAAATGTATTAGGTGGTTACATTATGAATTCCAATCACTTTTACATGAACGCACTAAAGCTCATTCTGAACTTGACCCAATCAGCTGTTCTGAACAGTATGGTGAAAAAACCACAGGCACACAGTGTCCACATCAGAACCTCACTGTGCTCATTCAAAAGCACACTGTCAAGTACATTTTTATCATCATCGGTGGTATTTATTTATTTTCCATTGTTTGTTGAAATCTCCAAGAAGCTTGAGAATAGCATTTCTTACCCTGATGATTCCAAACTCATCCATCGACTAGCCATTATTTCTTTTGCCTTGTGCTTCTAATAGACCTTGAAATTAATATTGTCTTCCTGTTTGTTGTGTGTGGCATATTTGTTTGTGGTGGGGGTATCAGCTTGCTTCATTTGATCGAGCCTCAGAGTATAAGAAATAAGTAGCCAATGTGCCCTTCTCTGCTACTCTGGGCAGGGATCCAACCTAGTACTCAGGAATACAGAGGTTGGCTAACTGCTTCAGTGAAGAGGAGAAAGAAAAGGACAATTGTTTGGAGCAAAGCAGGACAAAAGTGGTGTCAATGGTGAGAAAGGGGGTATTTTATTGAACATTGTTTAGAAGTGGGGACTTCTGGAAGAGCTTTCATAGGTTAGTGCACAAACCTTCAAATGGGGTGAGAATGGAGTGAGGAACCAGACAACCGAGGAGGTAGTGGTCCCTCATCAATATCTCAGCACCTATTTATCAAATGGCTTCTAATTTGATGGCAGCTCATTGGATTCCTACAAATCCAATTAAATAAACATGTATGAAGTACTCACTATGTATGAGGTATGCACTGTGCTAAGCTCTGAGGCTAAGAAAAGCAAAAAGAATTCTCACCTCCCCATCCCCCAAGGAGCTTATACTCTAATGAGAAAAGATAAAATATAAAAGAAAGTTGAAAAGACAGGAAGAAGTGGGGGGGGGCATTGCCTACTGAGGCAGGATATTCAGTAGAGTTGTAATCAATAGGAGTCACTGATAGAAAATGAAGAGACAAAATGACAGACAGAATGATGAGGACTTTGAGTCTTATCCTCAAAATGCTTACACTCTAATAAAGGAGGTAAATGGCACATAACCAAAAAAAAGATAGAGTGAAAACACCATTGTTTCTAGAGTCAGAGGGGTCAAATCATACCACTGATGTTTGTTACTGTATGAACTTGATTATATAACAACCTCACGGGATGTCAGTTTCCTCATTTGATTAGGGATTTTTTGTTGTTGGTTTTTGCAAGGCAATGGGGTTAAGTGACTTGTTCAAGGTCACACAGCTAGGTAATTATAAAGTGTCTGAGGCTAGATTCAAATTCAGTCTCCTGACTCCAAGACCAGTGCTCTATCTACTGAACCACCTAGCTGCCCCTCAGTTTCCTCACCTGTAAATAAATGGTTTTATAAGATGACCTCTGAGATTTCTTCCAGCTCCAGAACTATGAAACTATGAATTGAATTGCCAGAGGTAATAAAAACTAATGACTCTATAGTTATAATCCTTTGATCCTAATACAAACTGGAGTCAGATCAGCACATTAAAAAAAAAGTATTTTAGCACAATGATTATCCACCATTCCAGAGAACTAATGAAGGGGCATGCTATCCACATATTGACAGAGAAGGGATAGATAGATTAAAGGTATAGGATGGATTTTTTCTAACATGGCCATGCTTGAGTATACATGTTAATTATACAGAACAATTGTTTTTTTTTTTCTTTTTTCCCCAATGGGGTAAGGAAGAGGGAGTAAAAATAGATTTCTGTTAATTAAAGAATAAAAAAGAAAGTATTATGAGAATTCAATGGAGGAGAATTCATGTTAGTGCATAAAACTTGTTTAGAGGAAAATAGTAGTCTAATCTAGCCAGGATCTCGAAACATGTGAAGGGAGGATTGAGAAACAATATTAGGAAATTAGGTTGAGTTCAGATTGCAAACATCTTTGAATGCCAATCAAAGGACTTTATAGTATAGTCTATAGGGAATCATTGAAGGTTTTTGCAGTGATGAGAGTATTATAATAGAAAGATTCATGGGGCAGTAAAATGAAATAGGAGAGAGAAGATTAGGCAACTGATTTGGAAACTATTGGGATCATCTAAGCTATTGGTACCAGGTGAATTTTAACTAAGGTAATAACAATAGAAGTAAAGAAGAGGAAACTAAGGTATTAAGTAGTATTTTTTTTTAATTTCAGACCAAATTTGTGATTTCATCAGTATAGGGAAGTAAGACCCATTCTGAAACTTATAGTATTAAAAAGTTGCCTGAGGCATTGAGAAATTAATTGACCTCTCCAAAACATACCTCTGTTATGCCTCAGAGACAAGATGGGAACCCCTCTCCTTACTCCCAGACCAGCCCTCTACAGGGGTTCTCAAAGTGTGATCCAGAGACTTTCAAGAGATATAAATCCATAAACAAAACCTCTTAATGGGGAGGCAGGGGGAGAAGATTCCTTAATAATTTTTAAATGTATAAAGGAATCCTGAGACAAAAGGTTGAGAACTTTGCCTTTGCAAAGGATATTAGGAAGGTAAAGTGGAAAAGAGTTGGTAATTATTAGATATACTGGAATAAAATAGACTCAAATATGATGCCAAGGTTTGGAATATAAGTGAGTGGAAGGATAATGCTGCCACAGACAGAAACTGGGGAAGGAACAAATTTAGGAAGGAAGATGCTGAATTTGGTTTAGGTCAAAAGGATGAAACAAAGGGTATGAATTACAGCTAATAACACTGCTGAGAATCTGAACCAGATTAAGACATATCAAAGCTATAATATAATAACAAAAATATAATAAAACATAGATAATGTTAATATGTGAGTTTTAAAGTCAACATGTTGTCTATAGGAATCTTGGTATATAGTTTAGGGGCTCTGTTTCAACTTGAGTTTGATAACTACTCATTTAGGCCTCATTTAACCTTGAGTTAAAGGTCATCTAACTGAAGAATAGAGGTTTAGGTGTTATTTTCATGGATGTTCCATGGTGGAAGGGAGCAAAGGAAAGAAGAGCAGAATATCAAAAAAGAATATCATCAAGCTCTCTCCCAGTTTCCCTATTCTCTAGCCAAGGCATGTATATGATTGAAGTCAGATTTGAAAAATAGCCCACAATATGTCACTATTGTCCAGGGGAAGGATTAAGATTTAACTATAGGGGTGGCTAGGTGGTGCAGTGGATAGAACACCAGCCCTGGAGTCAGGAGTACCTGAGTTCAAATGCAGCCTCAGACACTTAATAATTACCTAGCTGTGTGGCCTTGGGCAAGCCACTTAACCCATTGCCTTGCAAAAACCTAAAAAAAATGATTTAACTATAGCACATGATCAGATTTATTACAAATGAATACCTACAGGCCATGCAGAGGCAAATTGTCCTCTAAGAGGTATCTGCATGTTCAGAACAGTTTTGATCTGGAATATATAGAATGGA
This sequence comes from Macrotis lagotis, assembly GCF_037893015.1. Taxonomy (NCBI): domain Eukaryota; kingdom Metazoa; phylum Chordata; class Mammalia; order Peramelemorphia; family Peramelidae; genus Macrotis; species Macrotis lagotis. The sequence continues at coordinate 150,382,157 of NC_133662.1, read as the reverse complement.
TGCTATGGGAGGTGGTGGGATAGAATGAAAACACCAGGTTTGGAGTTAGAGTATCTAAGTTTGAGGACTAGTCAGCTTGTTAAACTTTTCTTGTCAACAGTTGCCTCAAGTATAGAATCAGAGGATTTGGACTAGACCAGGGATATTCAATTCAAATAGAACAGTTAGATGGTATAGTAGATAGAGCTCTGGACCTAAAGCCAGGAAACATGAGTTCAGATCTAGCTTCAGACACTAACTGTGTGACCCTAAGCAAGTAAGTTAATCCTAGTTGACTCAGTTTCTTCATCTTAAAGTGTAAAGGCCAGCATCCATAAAGGAGAAGGAAATTGTTTCTTTGCCTAGAAAATCCCAAATTGGAGTCACAAAGAGCCAGACACGACTGAAATGATTGAACAACAATCAAATTCAAATAGAAATGGGGGTCACTAAATTGTTTATGAGGATCCCTGCAGATTGCATATTGACTTAGAAAACTACATGCTAACACTATATTTATTTTATTGTATTTTATTTTATTTTGTGAAATACTTCCCAATTACATTTTAATTTGGTTCAGACCACATTCAGGAATGTTGTGGGCTATATAGTGCCAACATATTTGACACTTCTAGACTAGATGACCTTGGAAGGCCCTTCTAACTCAAAATTCATGATCCTATGAACTGAAAATACCTGCTGGCAGAGTTACACCTATTAGTCATTCCTATCTTACTGTCGATTATAATTCAACAATAGAGATGTCTTAAGAAAAGGGAGTTCGAAAGGAGGTGGTAAGGAGGGTGTGTTAATTAGGAAAAGAGGAGATCATCTTGAAGCATGGAGTATTTTGGCAATTAGAAGCCAGGGTGATAGGGAAGCCTAGAATGAGGACTTTAGCACTTAAGGGACAAGGAAGAGGAGAAAAGAGATGGGAGGGGCTGGGAAAGAAGTTGGCCTCCTTTATAGTTTTTGCCCAGGGCCCATTGAAAATCATCTCTGTGTTAGCACTATAGATTGCTAATGCCTGCAACATGATGTCAGGACTTGTTGGAAGGATACAAAACACAGCCTACTGGGGTTGACTCCCCAGCCAAAACTAGTCTAGTCTTTTCCAGGGGAGCCTCTACAATTCAATATAAAATCTCCCCATCTTGCTTCTTCCTGCCAATACCATCACCATCCTAGAGTGGAGGAAATAAAGAGATGATAAAGGAAGAAGAATACACATGTGCCAGCTATTCCCCCCCCCAATGGAAAAATAAACCAGGTGCCTGCTCAAACCTAACCTTCCTCTTTTTGTTTCCCACTATCTTCTCCCTCTTATATCTTTAAGTTTGATACTGTCCCGTCAAACTTCAGAATTTAATCTCCCATCAAAGCCCAAGATAACTTTAATAAATTTTGACAGCTTAAATATCTTGTCAGATCTGTGGAATCAATGATATAGGGATTGTCTCCATTATCGTTGTTTTCAATGTTGGCTTACCTTATTTAACTCTTCTCCATGTCAAATATCTGTCTCTATAAACCCTCTATAGAGGAATCACTAAACATTCTTGGAAGCTTCCTTCAGTCCTCTTGACATTGTGTGGATACCAAAGAAGCATACCTGAGTGTATTCCTTTCTATCCTCTGTTGTTTCTTGGTCATATATCTCTCTGATGATAGCCTTTATTTCTTACATGTAATCCTTTGTAATGAGTTGCAACCTGCTCATGTGCCCACTATGAGCCTTTTCATTACCCTTTGGGTGGTCCTAACCTTTCATTCTTTAGATACTAGTGTTCTTCCATGAATCATAATCATAAATCAACTGAATAATAGTGTTGTTTAAAATGTCATTCTTTTCATGATTGGAGTTCTCAGATTGGTAACAATGACAAGAAAAAAATGGCACATGATGGAGAAAATGCAACAAAACAGAGTTGTCAATTGGTCCAATCATTCTGGAAAGCAATCTGTATCTTTGTCTCAAAAGTTATTAAGCTGTGCATACTTTTTAATCTGGAAATACTTCTATAAAATATATAACTAAAGAAAGGAAAAAAAGAGAACCTAAATGTATAAAAATGTTTTAGCACCTCTTTTCATAGTAGTCAAAAACTGGAAACCAAGGGGGTGTCTACCTATTGGGCTAAAATATAGTGGTATATGAATGCAATAAAATATTGTGCCATAAGAAATAATACAAAGGACAATTTCATAGAAAACTGGGAAGACCTCTATGAACGGATCCAAAGTGAAATAAACAGAATTAAGGTAACAATTTATACAATGACAATAAGAGTATAAAGAAAAAGAATTTGAAAAATTTTAGAACCCTCTCAAAAAAGTGAGAAAAAGGAAGTTCCAGAGAGTGGACTATGCTATTCACCTCCTGACAAAGAAATGATGAGTTTAAATGCAAAATGAAGACCACAGTTTTGGACATCATTAATGTAGAAACTTATTTTCCTGGAATAAGCATATTTGTTATGAGTTTTCCTTTTTCTTTTTTTGTTATTTTTCAATTGATATGGAGGAGGCAATGGAAGAAGATAATAAATGTTTATAAAAATGAAATTTTTAAAAATAGGGATTTTTTCAAGGTAAATTGACCACTAAAGATCTCATGTTGGAATCCGATCACTATCAATCTTAGAATAATCCCAAAAGAATTATATTAAAAAGTCTTGTTAATGAAGAATCTAAAACTACTTCAGTTATCAATGGAGCGTAGAGGAAAGAGAGATAATTCAAAATCTAAACAGATGACAATGTACACAAGTTTATCATTCACGAGGACTTTTTTCCCCCTCTGCTCTGATACATTTCTTTTATCTTCTCTTTGTATATGAATTCCTCAGGGAGGAAAGTTCAGTTCTGATACAAAGTTGAGCTAAGAATACAATAAAATTATATTACTCATAATTCAAAACAATTCCATTGACCAAATAGCATATGGAATACTACAGAATCCAAAATCTAGAAGCAGAATCTTAGAGACCCTAGCCTCCTACAAAGTAAAAAATAAGCATCATTTTTTTTCAAAAAAGTCTATCCTGATCTCCCACTTATTTGTATCTTTCCACTCCACCTAAAGTGACTTTGTTTATGTATTTTGTATTTATTTATCTGTTTATAGCACATGTTGTTTTCCCCTAACAGAATGTCAGTTCCTTGGGGGAGGTTCTGTTTCATTTTTTGTCTTTGTATTCCTAGTGCCTAGCATATGGCAGATATATACTTGCTGAATTAATTGATTGATGATAGAAGAGAACTCAAGAAATAATTTGGTTATACCCTCTATTTCAAGTCAGGAGTTAAACCACCCAAAGATGTTTGTCTTCACTATTTTTACAGAATAGGGATGTTGAAAATGTTGCAGCTTATGTAGTAGATTTATAAAAAAAAAATTAACCAAGAAGTTGCAGCTTTTGTAGTAGATTTATAAAAAAAGAAATTAACCAAGAAGCAACCTTAGAGACAGAAATATGCTGATCAATGTCCAACCAGCTCTCCAAGAGAAAAGAACAAAAAAAAACCCATACCCCTGTATATGTAATATATACTTTTAAATTTAACCTGCATAAGTAACATCTTTAGTCTAGACAATCTACACAGCAATAAATCAAGATCTAACTTGCAGTGTTTGCCAATTTCCAAGGTATAAATGCTCACATTGAAAATTAATAATTGGCTCTTGTGAGCTGGCCCAAACTGGCTCCAGGATGCCCCTGTTAGATAGATAGATAGATCATCTATCCAGTCCAACTTCCTCATTTTGCAGATGAGGAAACTGATGTTCAGAGAGATTGGTCAACTAATCCAACACTGCACAAGTTAATGTCAGAGCTCAGATCAGAAGCCAGCACTACTTAACTTCTAGGCCAAGACTCTTTTCTGAATTCCGTTTCACCTTTCACAGAAATAGCTCCTGCTGAAAAAAAAGTTTTGAGTATTAAACATGTCATGAAATCAGATTTAATATTGGAAAAGACCTAAGAAACTAAACAGTTCTACTCTCTCATTTTAGAGATGAGGAAGAAGGGTCTTGTGAAGTTATATGATTTGCACAGTATAACATAGATAGAAAGCTGTCCAAACAGGTTCTGATCCACCTCTTCTCACTCCAAATCCAGCATTTTTTCCACTGAACCATACAAAGAACTAGTCACTTTAGCTCCTATTTCATATAAATGTAGAATCTTCAAACTGGAAAGAGAAACTCAGATGTCATCTAGCCCTACAATTCTAGAGGCAGAATCCCCTTTTATGTAATGTTATCCAATCTCTATTTGAACATTTCTAGAAACCTAGAGCTCAATGTTTCCTGAAGCAACTGTGTCTATTATTAGTTTTACTTTCTAGAAAGTTCTTACATAGAATTAAACATCTGATCCCTATAATTCCTGAAGTATTTCTTAATTCTAGTTCTATCCCCTGAGCAATGCAGAATAAACTGACTTCCTTTTTTTTAAGCTCTTTAGATATTTGAAGAAAAAGTTCTGTGTCAAGTTCTTCACCCTTAACCTTCACCTTGCCAAGTTAAACACTGCCAGTTCAAGGCAGCTAGGTGGTGCAGTAGATGCACTGGCCCTGGAATCAGGAGGACCTGAGTTCAAATTTGATCTCAGACACATAATAATTACCTAGCTGTATGACCTTGGGCAAGTCACTCAACCCCATGGTCTTGTAAAAACTTTTTTAAAAAAAAGCACTGCCAGTTCTCTCAATTATTCCTGATAGAAGACAATATTGAGTTCTCTCATGATACTGATTGTCTTCATTTGAATATTTTGCAACTCATCATTTTGTCACTCCCACACTTACACACCATACTCTAGATGTGGTGTAACCAGTACAAGTAATGCTGGACTATGATTTCATATGATTTAGGTGCTAAAATTCTATAGTTTGTTAGATTTTTTTTTAGCAGCCACAGCACATTATTGACTTATAATGAGATTGGAGATAACTCCAATTGGCATTATTTCTAGTAAGTCTCAAAATTTTGCAATTTTTTGAACCTGTTTTGAACTTTACATTTATATATATATAAATAAATAAATATATATATATATATATATATATATATTCAGTTTCTTATTTCTGGTTTTAACCTACCATCACAGCTTATAGAAATAATTTCAAATCTTGATTCTGCCAACTACACACTAACTATGCTTCCAACTTGGTATCATATGCAAATGTAATAAGGATATGATAAACCACTTCATCCAAGTTATTTACTAAAAGATTTAAAAGAACAGAAGGTCTCTTGTAACTCTTTATAAGAGAAGTTTTTCCAGATTGACAACAAACCATTAGTCAAAAGACATGGAACATGGTTGCTCAGATAGCAACACATCCACCATACCAATGGTTTAAGCATATGGATCATATTTCACAATTTTATCTACAAAGATCATAAAATTATTAAATTTAGAATTGCAAGAAAATTCTAAGGTCACTTACTTCAGCCTCATTTTATAGAAGAGGAAACCAAGGCCCCAAAAATGTCTGTATGATTTGTCTAACACCATAGAAATAATAAATGGCAGAGTCAAAATGTAACTCACTTCTGACCTCGGATTTAGGAAGCTTTCCATTATATCATGAAATGAGGAGATTTTGTCCAATACTTCACTGAAATCAAAATTCACTCGACCCCAAGATATCCTGACCTATCTAAATTGTAGGTCTGCCTTCTGTCACATATGATGAAAGGTGTAAATGGCTAGAAGCTACAGCCTGAGGGCCCTGGTGCTGGGGAACAAAGAAAGTACTAAGATAGGATTCAAGAAATTGCATATCCCAGGAAATAGACAAGAACAATAATAAGAACATGAACTTTGCCTGAAATAGAAAGAACTCTAGGAATAGTATATCATGTCAGATGAAATGGAGATAGCAGAAAATTAGAACAGAGAAATGAAAACAGAAAATTCAAGAGATGGTCATAATTACATGAAATTTGATTGATCACAGAGAAAATAAATTATTACAGATCAAGGGTCCCTATCTCTGGAGTCCTAAATATCCCCCTTTGTAGTAAAATTGATATAATGTTAATAACTTTTTTTAAAAAATGACAGAGGAGTTTGTCACTTCCTAGATGTTTCCACACCATGATACTCCAATCACCCTTCTCCCTTCCTTTTATGAGCTATGTCTCCATTAGAATATAAGTACCTTAAAGGCAGGGACTACTTTTTTCCTAGAGCTTGGTATAGTTTGGTAAAGTTTGACACATAGAAAGCACTTACTAAATGCTCATTCTATCTCTCTTTTGATAATCAACCCATGAAGGCTTAGAATAATCACATTTTTGTTAAATTTTATAATCCATCTATTTGATAGTTTAGTATTTTGCCATTGAGAAGCTAGTCAAATGGCTGAACCACTCAGTGCTCCCTGGAAATATTCTAAGCCTACAAATTTTAGAATATTTACTTATCTAAGTTGGGAAGGAAAGTTTCCTCACAGGAAGTTTTCTATTACAAAACTATTTGAACCCATTCCTTTATTCCCCCAAAAGTGACAATGATAAATATCAAATTTACTGATCGTAAGATTTAAAAATTCATTTTTCCTTCTTTGACAATATTAGGACAATATGTGTCAAATCTCAAACTAGAAATTATCAGAACTTTCTTAGAAATTATTGGCAGTAGTTCTGAGATTATATCTCCCAAGTTCCTTTAGTATTATAAGATACAGCTCAAATAGATCTGGAGGCTTGGAACTTAACTAACCCAGTCTTTGGATAATTAGAATAACATCCATCAACAGGCTGTCCTAAAAGTCTTTGTAGTTTAATGGGTTCAATAAAAAGTTATCCTCTACTTCAATAACTTTGGAAAACCTACCTTGGAACCATTATGAGATATCAGAGCAGAACCTGATGGAAGAACCAATATCATGATTCCCAAACCAATTATTCCTTTTCTGTCCATTTTTCTTCATCTAAATACTATATAAAATTGGGATACTGTGGTATAATGGTAAGAGTACTAGGTCTGGAATCAAGAAAGACCAGGATTCAAGTCAGGAAAAATGTTTTGAATCTAAACTTGTCTCTGCTACTCAATACCTTGGACAAGCAAGTCATTTTATTGCTTTGGGCTTCCACTTCCTCATCTCTACAATGATAGTGTTAAAGTTAAAATTGTCTAATGTCCCTTCCAGTCCTAAAATCAAATAATACCAAGACCAAGAAGAATGTATTAAGCATTGTCCTAATCAAGAGTGCCACAAACTTTTTGTTCTGGAGAAAAAAAACATGCAAAACTAGATACTCTAGGTCCAAAAAACAACAGAAGTGACACAGAATAGAGCAATATGTTAAAGGTGATGCTTAGTAATTCTTAAGGGAAAACAGTAAACAGTTGTGACCCAAACCTATAGCTAAAGGCATTTACATAACCTCACACAGAGTATTGATGACAAAGTAAACTAACTGTTTTAACATAAGAAGGTAATGTGATTTCACAAAGATCACCCAGACTCAGTGAAATGGGACTAATGACTTGAATATGATCATGGAAAGTACATGCTGTAAAATAAGAATCAGTTATAATAACAGGGATAAGTAAGAAGCATTCTAAGGAGATTTATACCTATATAGAGATCCTCAAGTTTGAGAACAGAAGCTCAATAATAATTTACAGCTTAAAATATTATCTCCATTTTGCTGATGAGGAAACTGAGGCTAAGAGTTAGGTGAGTTGCTCATAATCTCACAGTTAATAATTGTCAAAACCAGTTCATTTTTCTGGTTCAGAGTCTAGAGCTCATCCCACTATGATACTTTGCTACTATGAAATAATACTTCATCTCTTGACATTACAGCATTGTTCTCCATGGTCCAGGAAACCAAATTATTTCCTTTGACTCCTTCAAATAACTAGCTTTTCACTTTCTGAATTCCCTCTTTTCTCTTCCAAAGTCATGACTCAACTAGAAGAGATGCATTAGATCAACTAGAAAATCTCTACCTTAGACCCTCTAATTTCTTTAATTTTCTACTCCAAGTTTCAAAATTTCTTCAGAATTCATGTTAATTTGTTGATGAATAATACTATTCTTATGCTTCAATGACTATAAATTGATCAATAAGATTTTCCTTCTAAAAATTCAGGTCCTACACCTCAATCAATTTCTCTACAACTCTTGTCTATGTCTTCCCATAAGTTCATCAGAGTGGTCCCTCTAACATTGTACAGGACCTTCTTCAGTGTTTTGCATTAAGGGTCGTTGGAGAACACTGATTATCTATTGTTTATACTTCAATCTCATTCTATGACCAGTCTCCTTTTAATTTCTGGTCATACATTTTGAGAGAATCCTTTTATAACTTCTCTTGCATAATCACTTATTTACAATATGTTTTAGTCTACTCATACCTATGTGAATTTCCATTATTTTATGGATAGTCCTTTACTAATTAGCATGCAACATCATTTGAAGATGAGCGTTTCTTTAAAATGAGCCCTTGTTTCAAGGGAAAAGTCCATATCATTGATAGAACTTTGCAATTTCTTGAAAATAAATTAGCCTACTTTACTCTCTTGTATGTATACATATGTTTGTGTTTCTGTGTGTATGTGTGTATGTGTAGGGAAGGTAACTAGAACAAGATCTCAGCAATCTTAATCTGAGCTTTGGAAGTCCATGACTGCCTTTTCTGCTTTGTGTTTCTTTCCCGGGTCATAGATGACCAAACAGTAAATGAGATGAATTTGTTAATTGTAGCTTGTGAGTTCAAAAGTTCTAAAGCTAACATGTAGCAGAAGAGTTTCTAAATTAGAGAAGAAGACAGTAGAGAAGATGAGATTAGCCCCTTGCTTGGTTTACCAAAAGATACAGCATTTGAGGGAATTGTTTGATCTGTATAGTCAAGGTGAAATAATAAATGGTGATTCAGAAGCCCCACGTTTTAGACCATATCTTAATGTTTTAAATAACAACCTCTCACAAGAATATAATTGTAGTTATATTATTTCTGTTGCTTCTTTATATTAATTCTGTTGTTTTGAGGAATGTATACTTATCTGTTTTTGTTGCTTATGGCTTTCCTTTTATGTAGCAAAATCACCTGTCCTATTCTTGATCAAGAAAGTACACTGTGTACTTTTATATCCCTGTCTTTGGAGAGTTCTTAAATATGAACCAAATTTAAGCTTAAACAATTTTGCCAAGGGCTGAGTAGGTGTGTAAAATACCAGAGAATTTGAGACAAAGAAGCTAACCCGTCTCTTTAGAGGACAGGCTCCTCTAGCAACATTCTAATTGTAAGACTGTAGCTAATCCTGTGAGATAGGTAGTATGAGTATCAATAATTTCACTTTATAGAGGAAGCAAATCATCAGATGGGTTTTGTGGGTTGCTTAGCTAGTGAAGTAAGGAACCAGAACTCAAACCCAAATCTTCAGATGCTTTATCAGTTCACTGATATTGTTTTAGTAATATGAAACAGAAAAAGGGGATAGCAATCAGTGTTTTAATAAGTCTAGACATTCCATCTCACATTCAGGAATGATGCTTCAAGAAGAAAGGACATCTGCCACTCCTAAAGTCTACACATGGTCCCATACACACACCTTAATAGGGAATGCCAATCTTCATGGCATAGTAACAGAATTTCTCTCATCTGCTAGTTCATGTGAATAAATCCTCCTCAGAGCAATGAGGATCAGGGCTTATTTGGTGTGTTCTGAATCACGTTCCATGAAAAAACCTCCCAGCTGTTATGCCACTAAGTCAGTGAAAACCTAGAGAGTCCTGCCTTCCTAGCCTCTTCCCCCTTGGAGACTAATATCAACTCTCTTTTCTTGGAAGGAGAGTTGAACTGAAGCTCAACATAAAAATTAAACTGAATCAAGTGGTTCTTGACAGTTCTATGGCAATAACACAAGAAAAGGAGAAAATTATCTGATTTTCTATCAAATCTGAACCCACTGCTGTCAGATTCTGGGCTAGCTTCTTTGGGTTAACCCTTTACCTAAAAAAAATCCTAATAATGAAGACATTATTTTTCTCTCATTGAAACTTTCACAAAACTTTGCCTGTATCTTCTTTATGGTAAATGTTGAAGGCAAATTTAGAAAACAATCTTCCTTATTCTGTTTCCAGCATTCTATCTCTCTTATTAATGTGTTGTTGTTGGGTCATTTCAGTCATGTCTGACTCTTCATGACCTCATTTGGGGTTTTCATGGCAAAGATACTGGAAGTGAATTGTCATTTCCCTCTCTTCAGTCCAGTGTCACACAGCTAGTAAGTATCTGAAACTGAATTTGAATTCATGAAGATGAGCCTTCCTGTTTCAAAGCTTGGTGTTTTATCCACTGTACCACCTAGCTGCCCATATTTATTAATTTTTATTCTATTTTATAATACTTATTTGTATTCATGGTTCTCTAGTAGACTACAAATTATTTGAGGGTAAGGGCCCATGTAACACACACACACACACACACACACACACACACACACACAAAACACTGACTTTGGAGCCAGAATCCCTGTGTTCAAATTCTGTTTCTTGCCATAACCTCCATGGGCCTTAATTTCCTAAAAGGTAAAATGAAAGGAGAACTGAACTAGATGGTTCCTAACTTTCCTTTTGTGATATAATCATCCTGTCTTTATATTTCCTATAATACCTACATGTTTATTACATTTAATTTAATTGTTAAATGAATGGATGGATGGATGGAAAGATGAAAGAATGGATGGATGGATGATGGACTGAGTTCTTAAAAGACAGGGACAGTCTTTTGAATGTCTTGTATCCTCAGTACTTATCATAGTGCCTGGGATTGAGTAGGTGCTTATTAAATTTGTATTGACTGGTTTAATAAATCATTGATAGATTCAAGCCATCCTCAGTATTCATGACCAAGGATGTTGAGCCAGTCAAATTCCATAATTTTTTTCCTGCTGCCTAAGGATTGATTAGTGAACTAGCTGGCTAGTATACCCCCTGGAGATATGGAGTTAATTCTGCCTTAAAAGAGCTGAAGATAATAACAAAATTCAAATGAACTTCAGACTGTCTGCTACTACTACCAAAAGACCTTTTCAGGAACTACTAATGGTTAGATTTCTGAGGTAGTGTTTATTTTTTCAACAAAAATGTCCAGTTACAACATCGTGCTCTATCATGATAGTGGACCCAACACAGAATAAGATAGGGACCAGCAACTAAACCAGTAAATATTCTCAATGGCATTCTAAAATTTCTAGCTCAACTTCTGGCTACCTAGCAAAAGAGGTTAGTTTGCTTGAGAATATAAAGGGCCTTTCAAAACAGATCAAATCTGGGGTCTAACTTCTTCAGAAACTTTTTCTATAGGATTTGAAGTAAAATGCTAACTGTTCCTGATGAAATTTGGAATGTGGGCTTGTGATAATACTAAATAAAAAAAAATCAATTATTTCATTTACAATTGGAATTTCAAATAAATATATTCATGCTTTAAGCCACTCATTCAGGGCAACAAGAAACTTCAATAAGACCATTATATAACCATTAAAAACTTATTTTGTTGAAAACACCAATAATAATTAAGCATGTTTCAAGGTCACATTAATGAAGAACATCTAAAAAGGGGTTTTGATTTATCTAATATTCTTGTTTGTCCAAGCACAACAACTGAAGCTATAAGGTGTGCTCAAGAGCCCAAAGTCATTGTGTGGACATTGCAAAGCAGGAGGACCTTTTACAGGGATTCTGAATTCCTGAGGAGGGAGTTTTTTTCTATAGATCTCAGCAAGTTGATCCAGCATGGAAGAAAGGACTGACACAGCAAAACAGCCAGAGTGAGAACAGAGGAGCTACAATGGGGGTGAGAGGAAAAAAAGGGGAGGGGGCAAGAAAAGTGTTACCTTTCTCCTATTTTCGTTTTATGCCCATATGAAAGCATTCACAGAATTCAAAACCAGGTGAGGATTCAACTAAATACCTGTACATATATCCCACCTTCCAAAACAAACCCTTTTTGCATATCCAGCCTAATTATGGAGATAAACTGCATTTCATTTGTATTTTGGGTTCCCCCATGAGAAATAATAAATTCTTGGTTATTAATGACATTTTATGCACTCCTGCCATTAAAAACATTTTCTGCTCTTGACTCATAACGGAAGCGACAGCTTGAATTTTATTGTTCCATTTGCTTTTCTCCTTTCCTGGGTGAGCTGGCACTGGATGTAGAAGTTGAAAGTTTATGGAGTCAGCAGAACCCCAAGAGAGTGAGAAGCAAATCTGAGCCAATGAGATTATTTCCAAATGTGTACCTCTTTGAAAATAGAGTGGGGGTGGGGGGAAGGAGGGAGAAGAGAGGAAGGAAGAGAGGGAGGGAGGGAGAGGGGAAAGGGAGAAAGAGAGGGAGGGAGGGAGAGACTGACTTATGGGAAAACATAATTGGCTTCATTTGATAGTTTGCCTTTTTTAAACTAAAAAAAAAAGTTCCCCTGTTGACAGTTTCTTAAAATCCTTCTTTTTTCTATTTTTCTTGGCATCCTCTTGAAAGGACAAGCTGATGTCCTCCAAGAGTACTAAAGAAGTAAGGCTTCTGTAGATGCTCAAGAAATTGTAGTTGGCAGGTATGGGGATGGGATTGAAAGATTGGCAGTCATGAGTTGGGGTGGGGAGAAGATAAGGAAATATTGTTTACAACTATATCTCTGCTTCTTTTCTTTCTTTCTTTCTTTCTTTCTTCCTTTACTTCCTTTCTTCTTTCTTTCAATTTTCCTTTTTTTCTTCCTTTTTCCCTTTGTCCTTCAACAAGTCCTGTAACTTGTATCTTAGATCTTGACTAAATAAAGTGTAACATTTTTATTTGTTTTGTTTTTAAGCAAAGTTTAGTTGCACTTTGAAAATTACAATGTTGCTTTGTTGCAAAAATGACAGTGCCTTTGGGTAACAATGGAGAGGTCATCACAACCTGATTTAATTTTCATCAATCTTGTGCTTATGGATTTTCAGTCTTATTAACTCTGTTTCTAAATTCAGTTTTCTTCCACAATAGAGAACTGGGACAACCATATTGAATCTCAAATCTGTATAATCCATGATGTGTTGAGAGACAGCTTCTAAAAGCTTCTAAAATGCAGTAGCTAAAAACTATCTTTTTCCTCCATTGTTCCTACTTAATTCTCCCAATTTCTGAGCAATCTGGGTAAAAAAATAGTAATACTAATGCTTAAAATCCAAAAGTCTTACATAAACTGATGCATAGTGAAGGGAACAGAACCAGGAAAAAGCTATACATAGTAATAGCAATATCGTTCAATGAATAACTGAATGATTTAGCTATTCTCAGCAATATAATGAGCCCAGACAATCCCAAAGGACTAAAGAGCTGATATTGTCTAAATATTTTGAAGCATGCTACTTTCCACTTTATTTTTTTTCTTTTATTTGAGTCTTCTTATATAAATGACTAATATGGAAATGTATTATACAATTGAATATCTATAATCTATATCTGATTGCTGATCATCTCAGGGAAAGATAAAAGAGAAAGTAAAAGAATTTGAAACTCAAAACATTGAATGAAAAAATGTTAAAAATTGAAAAAAATGAATTTTTGCAGCATCTTTGGAATTTAAAATATCATTGTTTTTAGATTCAATCCTAAAATCTTGGTCCTAAAATTTTAGACAAATGGTTATGTTCTCCAAAGCAAAAGCCCATGCAGTTATAGAACCATAAAACAAAGCCAGAAAAGATTTTCAGTATCCTCTACCAATAACTGCCTCATTATAGGTAAAGAGCAAAAGAGATTTCCATCTATTTGCCTGATTTCTCCCTTTTGGTACTTGGTAATGGTAGCAACCTTACCTAAGGAAAGGTTGTAGCTAATTGGCCTGATCATAGACACATACATCTGAAAGATACTTTAGTGACTATGTAATCAGCCTTCAATACTTTACAGAAGACGAAATTAAGGTACTGAAAATTTATGTGATTTTCTCAGGAGCTAAGATTCAAACCGAAGTCCTGTGATGTCAAATAAAAAAATTTCCTATATTTCCTCCTCTAAAATTCTGATTTCTAATCTTCTTACCTCTACCTCATCTTCCAAACTTAGATGTCTCATATACCTTTTATTCTCTATGCTCCAGTTTCTTCTGTTGTCAAAAGAAGAGCAAAAAAATTCATAGCTACCATTCCCTTTCTCTCAGTGACTTAGAAAGATGAAGTCAAAAAGGCTAACCTAATTCAAAATGAGGAGCTCTCTGAATATTTCTTCAATAATCAATGAAGAAGTCAAGTACAGCCCACCCTCTAGTCATTTTGAGGTTTCTTTTCTTTTCTTTTTGATATTCAATTTTAACTTAGCAGCTTTTAAACTTTCTTGGCTTAGACAATCATCACTTACATGGATTTTTACAGGAATTTTATAAATCTGAATTTCTATATCCATTATGACAGGTAGCCTGTTACTGTCTTCTCACTTGGCCATATTTTTTTAAGCTTATGTTTCTTTTCCTCCACCAATTCTTCCTGCCCCCACTAATTTTTACACACACACACACACACACACACACACACACACACACACAAAACAAAAAAAACAAAAAACAACAGAACACAAGATTAAAGAGCTCATAAGAGATAAGTAGCTTGCTTTCTTCATTACTCTCTTTCTAATGAGACAGGTATTTTTGAGTGTAGATGGGGAGGGAATGACCCAGAAACTTTCAACTTTATTGATTCTAGGAGCCAGTTTACCTAACAAGTTAAAAACAAATTCTAGCCCTTTGCCAGTAAGCCCCAGTTAAGAGTCTGGGGAGTTTGCATAAGGATGAAAATGATTAGAAAGCAAAGGCCCTCATTTTGTTGTCCTTAACACAGAAAGCAAATTACCTGCTTGTTTAGGCCACTCGGAGCAAATTGCATCCAAGTTCCTTACTACCCTTGATGTGACCCTTCCATAAAGTATATCCCTTCAAACATTTGAATTCTGTGAGTTAGCAGTGAAATTGTGAACCTTTCAGTCAGTAGATACCTCTCCCCTCCCCCTTAGTGGCCTCTGCCTTTCAAAACTTACATGAAGTCTCTTACTTTTATTGTAAATTTTGCCAGAACATCCAAGCTTTATGAGATACCTTGGCAGGGCCCAAGTTGGAAAATAAATGGAAACAATTCACTTTTAGCCTAGGAGCCAAAATGAGTGCCTGTATTTTTTTCAGCAGTTTTGCTTGTTTGTTTTCTCCTTGTAACCAGAGGTATTCTTCACACACACCCCCATTAGTGAGAGAGAGAGAGAGAGAGAAAGTGAGAGAGAGAGAAAGAGAGAGAGAGAGAGAGAGAGAGAGAGAGAGAGAGAGAGAGAGAGAGAGAGAGAGATCTTTTTCTCCATTGGGGGCCTCATTCAAGGGGAAATGGAGAATGTGGAAGAAAAGGAAAGTGCCCCTTCTGGTGTTAAACTAAAAAGGAAGAGATTTCTTAGAAGTATCAAATTTCTCTGCCAAACAAACAAAAAATAAAGGGACTTAGTTTACTGACATAGTTGGGGGGGGGGGGATGGCTCATTAAAATGGATGACTTCGAAGATTCCAGGACTCTCTTCCTTTATCCAGGGCCACCCAGCCAAGAATCCGCTGAGCTGTTAAAAACATCGTGTTACTGTAGTGTTGTAAAACATGGCAAGGCTGTTGCCATTGCACACTCGCCAGGTCTTTAGTAGCAAAGACTAGAGCCTGAAGATAACTTGAGAATTCAGCCTACCCTTTGGCCATGGGTAATTATGAGGATGGGTCCCAAAATGTACCTCAGTATTTTCCATTCCCTGGCCCTTGTCCCCCAAAGAAAGAAATAGAGCCAGTTCAAGCATGGGGCGGAGTTCTGTTTTTCTTAGAAACCTGCGACTCTGCAGAAGTGTGCCTTTATTTTTGGCACAAATTGCTGCAGCAAATTACATAGCTTATCAGATGTGGTTTGTTAGGCTCAGTGGAGAAACCACTGCAAGGGCTAGTTTCTCCTTGTTGTCTGTTTCTAGTTGGGAACTGGGTATAAATCAGTGTCCTGCTATTGTACAATAACACAGTCCGAAATAATAAATGTGACTAATGTGTGCCCCCTACACAAGCTAGCATCATTCCATATTCATCAAAAAGACCTAGATTGAAAAAGAAATTATGATTTGACCTGGGGGGATTGGAGATACTGAGCTTGATTCTCCAAACCACAGATTAGAGACTGGGCCATGTAAACCCACAGAGGGAAGTAAGCCACCAAGTCAGTTCAAGGGAAGAACCAAGGAAAGTTTCAGAGGAAAGATTTTCCCCATTTGGTTGGTTGGGGAAGACACAAAACTGGATCCTCCCAAGAGTGGCAGGGAGACAGGAGTAAGTAACATGTTACTTTTAACTCCACCCTTAACTATTTATATGTTGTCTCAGGTTTTTATATTTTACTCCATTCATTCCCTCAGATAGAGGATAAGATTTCATCACAAAATTAATTTAAGAAAAATCAGAAGTTTCTTGAAACAGTTTTATGGGACTCTTTGAAAATAATTTTGAGGGGGAGTCTGGACCTCTGTATTAATATAGGGAATTCTAGTAAGAAAATGCCATCTACCAATGTAAATCTGCAATGCATAATCATAAAGAATTTCTTAGGGCAATAAGACATCATCAGTTAATCAATAAACAGTGACTATCCCAAGGCCACATTGCATATAATTGTCAAAAGAGGGATTTGAACCCAATTCAATATTAAGCTAACAACTAGGCTATGCTGCCATCCTTTGAAAAAAATTATAATTATAATAATTTAAGTGATTTGTATGGGACAAAATGTTTCAACATAATATTATTCCTCATTTAAGATATTCTATCTTCTTTCAAAGCGCAGGTCAAGTACTATCTTCTAAAAGAAGGCTTTCATAACCTTCACTTTAACTGTCCCTCCAGTTCCTAGTGCCTTTCTTTCTCTCACCATCACCTGGATTCTGTTTTGTATTTATTGTGTACATGAAAACACACAGAGAGAGAGAGAGAGAGAGAGAGAGAGAGAGAGAGAGAGAGAGAGAGAGAATGACAAAGAGAGAGAGAGAGAGAGAGATAACTTCTTGGAACAGGCTCTAAATTCCTTGAGGACAGGGAATATTTAACTTTGCCTTTGTATCCTAAACACCTAGCATAAAGTAGATGCTTAATAAATGATCGTTGATTAATTTTATTCTTACCTTAATAATGGAGTCTTTGTTTATATAGCTCTTACATCCTAGATCTCATTCATTCATTCATTCATTCATTTTTATTCAAAAACATTAACTTCAAGCTAAAAAAAACTATAAAGGGTCATATAAAAGAATTTTTTTCAGGGAAAAAAGATGTCAGTGTTTTACAGTATAGTTTTAAAAAAGTTGCTATATGGGCATAATCATAAGAGCATAAAGGAGACCTTACCAGACACTTTACTCCCTTCATTTTAGAAATAAGGAACTAAGACCAAGAGAAGTTATAACTTGACTAGGGTAACCCAGGCAGAAAGGACCTAAAGCAGGATTTAAATCCAGGAACTTTGATTTTAAGTTCAACTCTATCTACTACATAGGCAGTAAGATCTCACAGTGGATAGAGCACTGTCTTAGAGTCAGGAGGAGAGGAGTTTTAATCCAGTCTCAAGACACTTGACACCAACTAGCTGTGTGATCTTGGGCAAGTCATATAATTCTGATTGCCTCACATCCAGGGTCATCTTTAGTCTTCCTGATTCATATCTAGCCACTGGATCCAGATGACTGGAGGAGAAAATGAGGCTGATGAATTATCACAGCATCCCTTCACTCAAATCCAGTTCATGTGTCTGTCATGACATCACCTCATGTCCTCTTCGAGAATAAAGGACAACCATAATCATCTACTTAATCAGATATATAGAAAAAGAGACAGAAAGACAGATATATATATATACACATATGTATATAAACATATAATAGACATGATCAGGAGAATTCCTAATTTGCTTAATTTGGATACCTTCCATGAAGCTGTCATTTGCTCTGAATTCTTGCTAAGGCATAGGGATATGATGAGCTTTGCTAGAATGGCACAGCAGCTCCTGATTTGTCTCCAAGACCAAAGGTGTTTCATGGAGAGTTGATTGGCAATTAAATAAGTTTTATGGGGATGGATTCTATGACTGATATTCCTCTCCTATTCCACAATCTAAAAGAAGAGTTGTAGAAATGACTCTGCTATTTTCTTAGGGGAGTTTTTCAATGTTTTCTCTCCCTTTAACTTCCAACTATGGAGGGTCTCTTCTTACTATTGCTCCTCACACATGATACTGTACCTACCTCACATCCCCATGTCAAAACTCACTCCCTTCTCACTACTTCATTTTTTAAAATGTTCTAATTCCTTCAAGACTAAACTCAACTACCACCTTCCATAGGAAGAATTCCTGTTCACACATATCTCAACAATTGATTCCCTCCCCAAAGCACCTTGTATTTATTTTGTATATATTCTATATATCCTTAAATTGCAAAATATTGGAGCATGCCCAAATTATCTCACAAGGAGATCCCTGCTTCTCAAAGAAAATAGCCTGTGTTTCTTTCTCATAAAAGGATGGCAATAGCCTCTTTCTATTGACTGCCTAGATGGAACAGGCTGTCTTTTACAACTACAAGAAAGAGATACTGATGAGGAGGGGAAGGCCTACTTTTCCTTCTCTTCCCCTTTGGGTTCCATAACCCTGAGAAATAAGCCTAAGGCTTTTGTTCGTTTTATATTATTTATCCTCAGTTTCAGATACAAGAAGGAGAATCCTGCCTGGAATCAGAATCATCAAGCCACAGTAACCATCCATTCTGGATGTTGCATTAAGTCAGCTTGGCAAAGAAGCCCTGAGATGCCAAAATGCTTGGGATTCAAGCCCAAGACAAGCTTTGGACTTATGAACTCATGACTTGAAGCTGTGATATATAGGAACTGAGTTAAATCACCTTCTCTTCCTCAGATCATAAAGTGGTATAAGGGGGGACTATGTCCCACACATTGGGAACCATGTTTGTATATTTATTATTAAAACTTTGGAATGATTTTTTGTTGGAGCTTCTTCAACATAGGTAAATGGAACTGGGGTTCAGAGGAACTCCTACAATTGAAAGAACAGCATAATTGGGAGGCTGGAGTCAATGATAGAAAACCTAAGGATACCAGAGGATCCTGAAGGAGAGGTGAAATGTAGCACACCTGAACATCAGATATTGCTCACACACACACACACACACACACAGTCCCCACCAATAGAACATGTCATTTTGTTTCTATCCTTGAATTCCTACTTAATAAATGCTTATTGATCAATTAAACTCTGCAAATTGATGTAAAAGGGGTACAGAGGCAGAAAATAAACATTTTTATGGCAGCCACTATGTGCCAAAACACTGCTCTAAAAACCTCTTACAAATATTATTTTAATTGATCTTTACAACAACCCTGAGAAGAATGTGCTATTCTGATCCCTACTTCATAGTTGAAGAAAGTGAGGTAAATAAAATTAAGAGATTTACCCAAGTTTATCTAGTCTGAGCTTGGACTTGAATTCAGGTCTTCCTGATTCTGAGTCTAGCACTATATTCACTGTGCCACTGACTGCCCCTAATTAGAGCACACTCACATTTTCCCTTCTTGGAAGGTTATATGGAGAATGTACAAATAATCCCTGCTGATTTCAGTTTATGGTATGGAACTTTGGAGGTCTGTTTATGACCAGGCATGACTGAGGATCTTGCATTCACTGATGATTAAAAGTTCACTAGTTGCTAAGTTAGAAAAATGTATGACTCAGGAATTGCTGAGACAGAACTTATAGTTATATAAAAGGGGTAAGCTCCCCCTTTATTCTTTCCTTCCTTTTGATTTTTTGAAGGATGAGAACTGTTTTGAGAATCTAGAGAGCTTTGTTGTTTTGCCAAGTCTCCTACCCAATCACTATGTATCAGTAAATACATGGTCATCAATGTACCTTTTTGTTTGTTCTTTGCCAATCTTGGACAAGCTAGTATCCTGAATAGAACTGTCTAGTTAGCAACCTTGTGAACTTTGAAAGATATGAAGATCTGATGCCATATCAGTAATGGCAACAGCACTGTCAAATTGGCTAATAGCAGTGGTACTGCCTCTATCAGGAGTAGAGGAATACATGGATGATCTGGAGAGACCAAAGGATGGTGACACCTTCAAGAAACATGACCTCTCAAAAGAAGAGAAAAGTTCCAGCTATGCATTGCAGACTTAGAATCTCAGAAACCACAGTTAAAGGAAACTTTGTTACTCCACCAAGACAGAAAGGATTTGGAGGTGTTATTACTTTGTCTTCAATATATACCTTACAGGGGCAGCTAGGTGGTACAGTGGTACAGAGCACTGACTCTGGAGTCAGGACGATCTGAGTTCAAATCCGACCTCAGACATTTAATAATTGCCAAGCTGTGTGACCTTGGGCAAGTTATTTAATGTCATTGCCTTAAATTAAAAAAAAATAAAAAAACCAATCATATCAGTTTGAATTCTTTACCATTGTCTAAAAGAAATAATTCAGTAACAATCATTTACCCAAAGCAGGATTCTATGCTTTTTTGGTTTTTGCAAGGCAATGGAGTTAAGGGGTTAAGTGACTTGCCCAAGATCACACAGCTAGGTAAATATTAAGTGTCTGAGATCACATTTGAACTCAGGTCCTTCTAACTCCAGAGTCAGTGTTCTATCCACTGCACCACCTAGCTGCCCCAGCAGGATTCTATCACCTCAATGTAATCTGTAACATAAGAACCATTACTGTAGACCCAACTAAGACTACATGAACAGTTGAGAGTTGTCAGTTGCTCTCCAGGAAGGATCCAAATCAAGGAGGTGAGTTCAAATTGGAAAATGGCTTTGATTGGAGGTGAGGAGAGAAGACATTTCTACATAGACAGTGGATTAGGCCCAGGAGAAGGTGAATGAACTGGATGAACTCTGGGACATCTCAAAGTTCTTTTTAGAGGACCATGAAACAAGATCCATCTTTTTTAACAATGATATTCTTCCAACAATTGTTGGGTTGACTGAATTCTTTCTAGTAATGAACATAGATAGTAAAGAATCCAAACTAAAAGGTATACATTCCAGGGTTATTGCATTCCTGCAAATCTTAGAAAACTATACTACCTTAAAAATTACAATTAGGGATTACCCAAAAGCAAAAGGAATATGATGAACATGGTAGACACATGCTGGTTGCAACATATTTAAGCAAGAATTGCATAAGAGTAGTGGTGTAAAAGATATGATAAAGGGAATGCATAAGACAGCCTAATCATGTGGCAAGAGTGAAAGCCCATGTGTTCCACTGGTATACTCAAAATGTTGAGAACCTAACGAGAATTCTCAGTATATTGGATGAACTCCTCTGGCAAATTTAGGGAATGAGATAAAAGTCATGGAATGAGCAAACATGGATGAATTGCCTTCAGCATTATTGGAAAGAGTATCCTTGTCTATGCAATCACAGATTCATTTAAGTACTAATTTAGAATTTGTGACAACCTTTATATTTGTGGAATTTCCCCTCCATTAAGTCTCTAATATGGTGGGGAGAGTGAGGGGGTCAAACTTGAAACCCTACACCACCACCTTCCCCAACCCCTGTCAGGAGTGTTTACCAAAATTAATTAAAATATAATACAATGTAGATAATATTAATTTGAAATTTTATAAGTCAATAAATTTCAGGAATCCTTTTCTATTTGTTTGATGCCCCTGCTAAAGGTAATATACAGATACAAAACAATGAAGTGACTTATCCTGAGCCATACAGAAGTTAGTTTAAATATATATATATATATATATATATATATATATTCATATACATATATATATATATGTCAGTTATTTTAAGTGCAGTACTTCCATACTGTATCAATAAGATTCTGGTATTATTTTTTAAAATTGCAATGAAAATATATTCATTTAAATTTTACTTTTTCATATTTTGATTTATACAAGTAAAAACTATTTAAAAGTTGATTAGTTACTAGAGCTAACAATAATATTGATCTAGCTGTATTATAAATACAATTACTTTCAATCCTTTTGATGTTATTTTTAATAAACTATAAGTCCCTTCAGAATGGAATCTATGTCATATCTATCTTCATTCCGCAGTACTTTGCACATAGCAATACTTAATAAATGTTTGTTGAATTAAAGGTCCCTAAATGAAGCATCATAGCTTCATAATTGAATGAATATTGAAAGGTAAAGAAGATGGAGGAGGTAAAAAAGAACTATGAATTTGTAAGTCTGAGATATCAGATACCATTACTAAAATGTAGTACCTTGAAGTAGATGTGTGTGAGAAGAAAAGAAATATTTTTTCAGGCAATAAAGTCAAGCTAATAGAATGCTGGGCTTGCCACTGATAAAACCTGGTCAATTTGCTTCTGACATTTTCCAGCTGTGTGATCACAGGCAAATCACTTACCTCTCTGAGCCTCAGTTTCTTCATCTGTAAAATGGGGAAGATAATAACTGCAGTACTTACCTTACAGACTTGACTTGGGACTTAAAAGAAATGATGTAAGGGGCAGCTAGGTGGCACAGTGGATAAAGCAGAAGGACTTGAGTTCAAATATGGCCTCCAACACTTAATACTTAGCTGTGTGACCTTGGGCAAGTTAACCTAACCCCACTTAACCCTATTGCCTAGCAAAAATAATAAAAAGAAAGAAATGAAAAGAAAGAATATATATATATATATATGTATGTATGTATGTATGTATGTATATATAAAGAATTGTGTCATTGTCAACTGGGCAGCTAGGTGGCATAAGGCCCTGGACTTAGAGTATGGAAGGTTTAGCTTTATGAGTTCAAATCTGTCTTGAGACAAAGTCACTAAGTCCTGCTTGCTTTGGTTCCTCATCTATAAAATGAGTTGAAGAAAGAAATAGCAAACTACTTCAGAATCTTTGCCAAGAAAATCCCAAAATGGGGTCACAAAGAATCAGATATGACAGAAATGACTCAACAATAGATGCATTAGTATTTTGACATTCAGGTAAAAAAAAAATGAAAGTTTCCCCTTAGAGTCTGTTCTTGAAAAGTACCTAATATTCAGTAGAAATAAAAGTCAGTAGATTATTCACATGAGCCCATGACTTCTATAAAACATGTAACAAGTAGCTTCTAAAATTTCTCTATTTCCATTAAAAATCATGTTTACATGGTTTTTAATTTTTTTAATTACTGGTAACTTAATTTAAAAATTTTCATTATAAAATTGGTTAATATTTCTATAGTGATTTTCAGTTTTATAAGTTATCTTTTTTCAAATAACCCTCTGTTGTAAGTTGAACTTATTTAAGGATTCTTATTCTACAGATGAAGAAACTAAAGCTCAGAAAGTTTGAGTGATTTGCCTGAGATCAGACAGACAGTAAATGGCAGAGCTGGGATTAGAACACAAATCTGACATATCTATCTCTCCATATATCTCTCCACATCTAGAAAGATTTTGTGAAACATCAAAAAGTTCAGGGGAAAAAAAAGACCATTCATTTAAAATTCCTCTCACATGATATAGGTATAAAGTGAAACCATCAGTCTTTTAGGAATACTGAAGATTATCATATTTGGTTTAAGAAACATCTAAAATATATGTACCCAAAGACTAATAAAGCAAGGGTATATTTGTAAAAATTAAATTAACTTACTAGTTAAAATATCCTAGTTTTGATATGTAATTCTAGAGAGGTTTGTTCTAAGAGAAAACACAAAGAAATTTCTACCTTGCTTATTTCTACTACCTATTAAAAAGCAGATATTTATGATAATATTCTTGTTCCCTGATAGAGTAAATATTATTTCTTAGCTAGTGAGACCTAGAACAATGAAAAAAACAATGATAATCTCCATTGGTAAAAAGAACATTTACCAAAATGTGAGATACAACATTTCCAAAAAGGAAAAAATGGATTATTGCTATTGTATGAGCAGTAAGAGCCTCTGCTAAATACTAATAGCTAGCATTTATATTATGTCAAGGTTTTCAGAGAATTTTATTAGTATTTTATCCTAACAACTCTGACAAATAGCTGTTATTATTACCCTCATTTTGCATATGAAGAAACTGAGGAAGAGATTAAATGACTTTCCCAGAGCAATAGAGCAATAAATGTGTAGGGCATAGTTTGAATTCAAGTCTTCCTGACTCTAGGTCCAGCACTATACTATGCCATCTAGCTGCCTTTAGATATTCAATGCCCAAGACGACATTATAATTCCCCCTTTTAAAAGAAATAGGAAAAGGGAAAGACATGGTGACCTAAGTATCTTCATTAACCTTTCATTAAGGGTAAATTAGCACCTTCTAATGATTCTAAAATTGTGAAGCTGGTTGGGACAAACTAATCTAAATGGGAATTAGAGGATTTTGTAGGCATTGAATGCCTGGTCATTGTGCAATAATATATCCTTGAAAGAGTTAAAAGAGTCAACAGAATAATAGAAACACATAGAGTTATAAGATGATGGGTAGGAAGCTGATATCATCATTGTTTCCAATGACAATTCATGGCAGAGAAGTAGCAGAAAAAGTATCATCTGATATGTATGATAAAGGCAAGCCCTGGAGGCAGGGACACTTGATACTAGCTGTGAGTCCTTGGGTAAGTCACTTAAGCCCACTGTGTGTGTGTATACATATATGTAATATTTATATATTATATATGCATGTATGTATGTGTTTGTGTATATATGCACATATGATAAGAAAAGAAGATGAGCTAGTCACACTGTGAGAAAGAAACATAATGTATGGATAGTCTGAGGGACACATTGGTATAACCAGGACATTCTTTTAAAATAAGAGGAAGATCTCTTTAGCATTAGTTCTATAGGATAATTTATATAGAAATTAATAATACATAAATAAATTTGTATTTATTTATATAACAAAAAATTTAAAATAAAATAGATATGAATAAATTATTTTTTAAAAAATTAGACACAAAAGGATACTTCACAGTATGAGAAGGGTTGGATGTACCAGGATCTCTATCAATAGAATGACTACCCATACCTATGATCCATGCAACCAAGTATATGAGGAGATTCCTAAGGGTAGGATAAGGCTAGGCAGGTTGTTTCAGTTTCCATTTCATGGCTTAGAAAGGAAAATCCCAAAGGTGAATGAAGATAAGGATGGTATTGCTTCTGGAGTGTCACCACCAATATATCCTGAAACCATGTGACAGTTTTCATTCCCTACCTCTATATATCACTTCTTTTTCCATCCTAACAATCTAGTTGACCTTGAAAGTGTCATGAGGAACACAAATACCCAGGGGGCTAAACAAATCAGGTCCAAATTCAGAGTTATATAGAATTCCTATTGTGTCCCATGAGGCAGTCTAGTCTCCAGGGACTGACACTATCCTTTAAAAACATGTAAGAAAAACTTTTCTGCAAAGCCACTATAAACACCACTACCCAGACTCATCCTGTATCTTGTTCTTCTTTCTTCTTATTTAGCATTTTATACAGAAGCAGTTAGGTATTCTGATTTGCCATTACATATTAATGAAAAAGAGAGTCCCTTGCAGAACAGGCTTTTTTTTTATGGTATGAACCATGTTTTTGTCTTAGTGTTGGTTTACTTTCATGTCTAAATTTATCTTGAACTTTACTCTTATTTATTTTATTTACTCTTATTTAAAAATTACATCCTGAGGCTACCCATTTGCATGGACAAAAGTGTAAAATTATAAACCCAAGGAGAGAGAAGGGCAGGAATCAAGCCTTCTTGCTTTGTATCACAAGCCCATCACTGTGAACAGCAACCAGAAGCAATTGTAATGGGCACTACTTATTCTTTTCCTTTTTCCCCAAGGCACTGAACCCTTCCTCACCTCTATCTCTTAAAAACCCTGCCTACATTTGAGACTCAATTCCATTGCCTCTCTTACACAAGTCTCTCAATCTCCCAGTTGCTTGAATCATCTCCAAAAAATAAATAAATAAATGAATGAATAAAGTTTTGGTGTATAGTTTGTATTTCCTTATGTTTGTATATGTTATTTCTACCTAATGGAATGTAAGCCTCTTGAGGACAGGGGCTATTCCAATTTGTCTTTGAATGATGAGCACATAGAACTATATGTGACACATAGTAGACATTTAAACTTAGTAGAAATTCTTTATTATGAGGGATAGCTTAAGAGGAGAGAGGAGAGGTGCAAAGGGAAATTTAGGTTACATAAAAACAAAAGATTTCAATAAAAATTCATATTCAAAAATACTTAGTGAACTGGAGTGATTGACCAGACCTGAATGTGATCACCCTAAATAAGGAATGGGGACCAAGAGCAGGGAACAGTATTTCTTCATCAAAAAGAATTATTTTGCAAACTGGAGGCATTTTGGTAAATTTGGAGAGGCATTATTGAAAAGACACAAGCCACCCTTAATGAAAAAGAACTAGGAGATCCAGGAGACAAGAATGAGAATCCTGGAAAACATCCCACTCCCTTTAGCTAAATATGGTAAACTGTAAGATCTAAACAGTGAGCAGGAGCCTAGTCTGCAAACAAATTATGCCCAATAGTAGACTTCCTTAACTACCAAGAAGCAGCCAAGTCAGACTCCAAACACTGGTAAGCAACACATCGGTTTCATAATGTACCACTTTGTTATGAATTGGAATGTAAGACCTATTTCTAGTTCATAAGAAGCTTTTTTATGAGGTTCTCTTTTCTAAGACTATTTTTTTTAATCAAGACTGAGGAATGAATTTAGGGTTCAGTTTGAGTCCACTTTCCTCCCAGTAATTCCTGGTATCTTTTACACTTGGTAAATAGTGTGTTATGATAGGTTGAATTCACAGGAATATATAAAGTCCCCAGTACATCCTACAAGGTAGTTTGTCAGGGTAGGTTCCCAGCTGGAGAGGTTCTTAACAAGGGGTCTGTGACATTTTTAAAAAACTTTGATAACTGTCTTTCTTTGGGGGGGGGGGGAGTAATTGCAAGGCAATGGGGTTAAGTGACTTGTCCAAGGTCACACAGCTAGATAATTACTGTCAGAGGCCAGATTTGAACTCAAGTCTTCTTGACTGGAGGGCTGGTAGCTGGTACTCTATCTACTGCACCACCTAGCTGCTCCAGGTTAACTATCTTTCAACTGGTTTCCTTTGTAATTCTATGTATTTTATTTTTTGCATTAAAAAAAATATTCTGAGAAGGGAACATAGGGTTCACTGGACCACCAAAGAGTTACTTCACACACACACACACACACAGTTTAAAAAACCTAGGTCTAGGGAAACAAATATATAATCCCCACCCTCAAAAAAAGTTTACATGCTCACTGAGAAATATAATATAGGACTCAAAGTAAAGGGTAATACAAACATACCAGATCAGGCTTTCTAGGCAAACTTAAAGAAGGGGAGAATATTTATTTTTAGGTTTTTGCAAGGCAAACGAGGTTAAGTGGCTTGCCCAATGCCACACAGCTAGGTAATTATTAAGTGTCTGAGACTGCATTTGAACCCAGGTACTCCTGACTTCAGGGCCAGTGCTTTATCTACTACGCCACCTAGCCGCCCCTTGGGAGAATATTTTTCAAGAGATCAGCAACCTCAATAACACAGCCACAATTTTACCCAAGAGAAGAATATTTAATAAGGATTAGTATGCATATGGATTGTCAGTAAATTTCTAGTTCAATGCAAACATAAATATCTAAAATAAATTCTACAAATTAAAACTAATACTCAACAATAACAGACATGACTTGTTATAAAGGAGATGCAATGAAAACATACTACTCTTACCAATTGGTTCACTTGACATGAAATAACAGGCATCTCCTCCTCTCTTGCCCCCACTCCAAATAAAAAAACAAAATGAAGAAAGAAAACAAGAAAGAAAAATCATGATCTGGCTGGACTATAAAACTGAGAAAAGAAGAGAGACCAAAGATCTCTGAGCCCTTAAAGTCCAAATCCTTCATCCAGCTCAATCCCATTGTTCACCAATGAGGAAACTGAGACCAAGAAGGTAAATCCCATAATCACATAGGTTATATTATTTTTATTTTGAAATGTTCCCTATTATTTGTGTGTTCCTCTTATCTTCTCAAATGGATCTTAATGTTCTTGAGGGTTGGAATCATGTCTATACCCCTTCTGCAATGCCTAACAAATAGTACTCAAAGATTCTTGTTGATTGAATGCATTTCACGTGGCTGTGCTTTCTTCCACACACCCATACTTCCCTCCCCACCCCAGAAATAGAGTAATGTTAAAAACACACAAAGTCCTATCCAGAGCTGACACCCCACCCTTCCCTTGCAAGGAGGGAGGGGGAGGGGAGGAAGAAGAGAGGGATTGGCCTTTGCTCAGGGGAAGAATAGGAAGGGTTCACTAATCCCCTAAGGGCTAAAATCCCTCAATGCAAGGCTGGATGGACTCAACCATTAAACTGGGTGTCATCACATATTGCAGGGGAGTACTAGGAGCCTAGACCTAAGAGGTGGGGGAGGCTGGCAGGAAGGATTGTTCCCCAATGTTCTCTTTTAAAATGTAAATGTATCTGAAAAGCTGAAGCCTCCACATATATTCTGTTAATAATTTACCATCTGAAACCATTAAAGATGTTGACAAAAGCTTTTCCATTTGCCGTCTATGGGTGATTTGAAACCACTCATTACCTTTATTAGCTACTGGCTTATTTCAGTGGAGCTGGAGAAGCAGCCTGGCCAAGCAGTGGACAGAGCTTTGGCCTGAATGTGTAACTGAGCTGATTCCAACTCCATTCTGAGACCAATTCCCTGAGTGATCTTTGGTCCCTGCACCCCTATAAAGTGGGAATGAATGATACTTGCCAACAGATAATGTTTGTCAAGTCAGCCTGGGAGTCCTGTATGAAAAGGGGCATATCAAAAATGAAATATTATTCCTGAAAGGCCAACATCAAGATGGCACAAGTGCCTGACCTTCTGTACACAGTGAGGGCCAGAAAGAAGCAGTCTTAAAACCTCTTAATCTTGTACTTACAGATGATTCCAGACACATTTTATCTGATATCTCTTCTGAGAAAGGAGCAAGCAGCTCACGTGTCCATGAAGCATGCACACATTACCCCTATGGGGCCATTATTAGCAGCAGTAATGATCCTTTACATTTAGAGAATGGTTTTTATTTTTAGAAAGAAAAATTAGACCAGAAATTCAAAGATCTGGGTTCAAGTCTTTGCTTAGTTTCAAATTTGATGGATAACCTCACACAGATTACATGGCTCACTCTGTACCTCAGTTTCTTCATCTAATTATATAAAAGATCAGACTAGATGGCTTTGAAGGTCCCTTTCCAACTCTGAGTATCTATTGTAATAATGGAGGGGAATAATAAAAGTCTCCCACCCAACATCACAGGAGCTGTTGAGGGGATCAAATGGAATAATGAAATTGTATTGAAAACCAGTAGTGGTCAGGAGGAATTAATGCACCTCCATGAAGGAGAACACTCTCAGGATCAAGTCTTTTGATCTCATTAATTCTGACAACATTTCTTCGAGGTGGGCAAAGGCAGATAGGATTATCACTCTTCTATCTTACAGAAAGAGATAAATGGAAGCAAAGAGAGCTTTAATGATTTGCCCAAGGTCACAAAGCCAGCCACTGGCAGAGGCAGGACTAACTCTGGCCAGAATTCACGCACTCCCTGCACTCAACCACACCTGCAATTTTCTTTCCTGCTTGGTGGCATAACAACAAACACCCTTAGATTCTCCAGGAGGCTCAAACTATTTTGATAGTTTCACTTCTCCCAACCAAACCAGAGAATGACAGAATACCAGTAACCCCACTGGGGGTGGGGGACAAGAAAAGCAGAAAATTTATTGTGCCAATTTGAAAGTGGAAAACTCAGATAGGGATGTGATTAGAGACTTTTCCCTGCTTAGCTGTCTCTACCCCCCCCTTCCTGCCCCTCCCCCATGCCTAGAAATTACCCTGTATTCATTTTCTTCTTATTTTGTACACATAGTACCCCTGGAGTATATGTTTGCCATGCTGGATTGTAAGTGGCTTTTGCTTTTGTCTTTGTAATCCCCAGCTCTTAACACTGTACACAGTACACAGTAGGTACTTAATAAATGTGTGCTGGTTGACTGATTAACTAAATTAAGCCTAGACCTTCCTGGCTCCAAGCCTAGCTGTCTATCCAATAGGCATAACTTCCTTCAGGTGAAAACACACTTGTAGACACACTATCTCAACCATTTTAAGTCACACTTTAATCCCCAAAACAGCAATAGCTCTCAATTTCTCAGAGCTGATCCTCTCATTTGTCAGACCAACAACCTTATCTTTGTCCTTTTTTCTTTTCCAACCTCCTTACATAACCCCCAAATATATATATATATATATGTATATATATACATATATATACATATATATATATATTCTCTTCCCTACCTCTCTCCCTTCCACCTAACACCAACCACTTTGAGAGAGAAGGAAGAAGGAGGAGGAGGAGGAGGAGAAGGAAAAGAAGAAAGGAGAGGAAAAGAAGAGGAAGAAGAAAAAAAGAAAGAAGTAGGAGAAAGAGAAGAAAAGGAGAATTAAGAAGACTGAAGAAAGGAACTCTGTGTATCTGTCTTTCTGTGATTGTTTCTGTCTTTATAACACTGTCTCTGTGTGACTAACTCACTCTGTGGCTCTGTCTCTATCTGTGTCTGTATATCTCACTATTTATCTCTGTCTCTATGTCTCTGTGAATGAGTGTGTGTGTGTGTGTGTGTGTGTGTGTGTGTGTGTGTGTGTGTTTAACAGCCCTTATCTCCCTCCAGTGCATTTGTGGCTCCTGGGGCTTGGATTGGGAGTGGTTCATGAGCACCAGGAATGTAGCTTCCCCTGAACTATAGTTAGCAGCCTATCTCCTTAAGTGCAAGAGCAAGAATGTACTGTCTGTCCATGAAGCCTCTGAATTGGTGGAAGGTCCAAGACACACTGGGTTGCTGAGGAGGCAATGTGGGCTGAAAAAAACCCTTTACAAAATGTTACTAATAGGCCCAGAATTTCATTTTAAATCACTGAATGTCCAGACAAATTTTTTCAAGAGAGGCAAGTGTTTGTTCAAACTGTGCTTTAGGAAAGTAGTGACCTGCAGCTGAAATTCATTAAATGAGTCAGCATTTTTAAGCCATACCCTGAGAGAAAAGGCTGTATTTTCTACCCAAGAGAGGGGCTGGTTGCCTTTTGTTCTTATTTCCTCCTTCGTTTTTCCTCTTACAAACCCTTTCTTCAGTATTCAGAAAGAGTTCTGAATTTAGACTAAAAAGATCTAGATTCAAATTAACTCTGCCTATTACAACCTGTGTGACCTTGAACATATTGCTACCCTCAGATATCCCTCCCAGCTCTGGAGCCATAATCCCACCTTCCCAGAATTCAGCTCAGCAACAACACACTGGGCACCTTGCTGAGGACTCCCACTGGATGTAGGTCATTTTTGTCCACAGCTTTCCTGTCCAGACCAAGTCTGTGTGCTATGTAGCATTAAAGTGTTTTTTTTCCTGATGTTATAAGAGGGAAAGTAACAAGTTAACCAGAATATTCCTACAGGAGGTAGAGAAGGGCAGAGAGGGTTAGAGCTAGGGTTAAAATATTTTCTTTTTCATTTTCTCCTTTTTTTTTTTTTTGCAAAGAATAAGAGACATTTGCCATCAAACTAGAAAGTTTCCGAGCACTTGGAGTTCTTACTCCCAAGCAGGTGAAAGAGTAATAAGTATTGAGAAAACAAGTTAATCTGTATCCAAAGCTTTTTAATAGGAAGGTTATACAGAAAAAAAAAAGAAAGAAAAATTCCTGTCAACTGTTGTTTGTTGTTCGAGTTAAGCAAGAAAAGCTGGAATTTGAACTTAAATTGTACAAAAAATACCATGTCAGGAAAGACAGTGCCACTTTCCATCAGCTTTGTTGGGGAGGATCAATGGACAGAAAACTACCACAGCCACAGCTGCTACTGTATTAAACATTAACAAATTTATCTGAAGCCAGAAATAGACATTCATTTTAAGAAGTATTAAATATAAAAAGAAGAAAAGCTATCACATACCTTGGCTTGCAGACATTTCTTCCCCTAAAACACATAACCTACATCATTAATAAAAATAGAGATTCAGCGTCCCTGAACAGGAAACTTTCTTTCTTTTTGTTCATTTTCTTCTCTTCCACTGGAGGTTAGCTAGGGTACTATGTGGATTCAAAAGCTATCCCAAAAAAGACAAACGGTGAAAAGGAAGGTGATGAACTGCAAAGAAGGGCAACAGTCATTTCTTAGCAAATTTCTTTAATTGTGAAAAATATGATATATGTGTGAAATATACATAAATATATGTTTCATGTTATGCAGAAGTGATGATGATTGAATAATATAAATTTATCTATGTTCATATACATATAAATTTAATAGAATTATTTGTTTCAATTGTTTTTTCCAAATATGCTTTAATATACATGTATATAAATTATACACACACACACACATATATGTTATCTAAAGCAAACATTTATGTTGACTGAATTCCATAGTCCCCACAGTCCCAGGGACCATTGTTTCTAGGCCATGAAGAAGCATGGGCCAGTAAGAGTTCTATATATGGTACAAGGGTTCTAGTTAGATACCATCAAAGAAGGTTTTAAAGATTAAACAAGAGTATGTTGTTTTCATTGACCTTTCATTCCTTTATTATGACTGTAGCCAGAGGATTGGAGGCAGAGGGGAAAAAAGACGGGGGAGGGGAGAAAGTATGATAAATATTTTCCTAATTCTGAGCATTTTCAAAAGCTGCAGCTTTAAGGTGAGTAACTTTTTTAACATAATAAATAAGAGTAATAAGGGAAAGACCTCCAATTGTAATCTCCAATGTATTTCCTTTATGATATTTTGTAGGCTGATTTTGCCAGTAAATAAATGTAAAGGAAATAAAAATCCATAAATCATCAGTCCATGGATCTTTTCTTCTCTTGACTATTTTTTTCTTTTATGGCAACCTTTCTCCTGCCCTTTACTATTGTCTGCTTGCCAAGCAGAAGGAGGGGGGAAGATTTAAGTGCTGTTGGGCAGAAAAGTGAATGTTGCTGAAATTTGGGGATGAAAATTCCCTAAGTTATAACTCTCTTTTGTTGCTGCAATAGCCACTTTTCCCTGGGAATAGCTCTCAAGGTTTGACCACTGACCTTGTTTCAGCAAAATGCACGTCAGTGTCAAAACAAGGTCCTTGTGGTCAGGTCACCTGACATCTTTCATTGAAACAAACTGGTAGGAGCTGTGATGTCACAGGCAAAATTTCAGTCAAAACAAAGGCATCCTATTTGTCTTTTATTAATCTTGTCATTTCAATTGGAGATGGCATTTTGGAGGCAGTGTATTATCATCATTTATTATTTGCAAAGGCCATAGTCCCTGACCTCAAGAAGTCTATAGTCAAAAAGATAAGAAATGCCATGCAAGAGGGACACACATTCACAGGGGAAAGGAGAAAAAGACAATTGCCTTCATTTTCTTTTTTCCACAAATGGATTAATTTGATCATAAAGAAGCTGTAGATCTGTACAGTTTGTCCCAAAGTTTTAAGTTTTTATAAACATCTAAAATTGCACCAAGACTTTTGGGATACTCTGTATACTTTCTAGGCCTTGTGAAAATCAACAGAACTCAGGATCATGATCCAGTTGTGCCCCACTAAGAGCAATATGGTTGTTGTTGTTGATGTTTGTTTGGTTTTGGGTTTTGGTTGGTTTTTTGTTTTTTTTTTTGCTTTTTGAATGGATCCATGAGCATAGGTGATGCAATTTCAGCATAGGGACTCTTTTCCTGCATTATTGTTAGAGTTTTCTAGTGGAGGTTCATGAAGTCTCTATCTATCCAATACCCTAGAGATTTTCCTAATCTAGCTTCTACTTTTCTAAGTATACTGGAAAGCAAGAAGGGAAGAGGAGGTAGCATGACCATACCACACAAGTTATACTTTTTTTCCCTCTTTCATTTTTGTTACAAGATCAGTCTACATCCTTTTTTAGTCCTAACTGGACTAACAATCTTAACTGACTTTCCTGGTCACTTAACAAATCTTTCATGCATTTACTCACAAGTCACTATGGCTGCAATTTTATTATTCCCTCCATGAATCTTTCCATTGCCCTTTGAGTTACCTGTCATTTTAATTCTACTGACATAAAGGTGCCCTATGATTTGTATTCATGTGATAGAACTGGTAGGATATTGTTATTACAAAGATGGACTTTTTGGCAGTGGTAAGCAGTTTAGGAACATCAAAAGTACTAAATGTCTCTAATGTGTTCTAGTCTGATGTACTATTCTTCAATTCTGAACCCAGCTCACCAGTCACTTGTAATTCTTGTCCAAGATATACACATTAAAGGATTAATCTGATGGGTTGCACCATTTCATCATCCAGTCAATATGTAGATTGCATCCACCTTGTTTCTCTAACTTGGATGGTAGTCTGATTTCTTTTGCATTGCTACATATTTTTCTGTAAACATTTATAGTGTTCTAGAGCCTGGTGCAATTAGTGCCCTTTATAAATAGGAGCATTTGAAAAGCTTCCAAGGTCCATAGAAGGACATTTTGATGGATACATATGAATTTCTTTGGGAAATATATGTTGAATAAACACCTCAACTGATGTCAGTACTTGAATTGGTGAGGTAAAAGGTCATCTTGATATGTTATTATCTGACACAGAGTCTTATATGATTTTGATCACTTTGTTTTACCTTGGAAGAGCCTTCAAGGATGCCTTTTTAAAACAAACAATTGACAATGTGCCAAATTATAGTCTCTAAACTGTTAGTTATATGAATGAAAAGATGTAGGCAGCTATGTAGGTAATGGTCTCTGGAAGTCTGCTTGACCTTGACAAAGCTAGTGGGATGAAAGTACTCTATAAATCTTATAATACTTTATAAATAGAAGTTATTAGCATTTCCATGAGTGTCAAATTTCCATTCAGTAGGGCTTTCATACATGTATTTATTGTTTAGTCATTTTCAGTTGTGCCTGACTCTTCATGACTTCATTTGGGATCTTCTCAGCAAAGATACTGGTATGCTATTTCCTTGCCATCTTTTTCAGCTCATTTTATAGATGAGGAAACTGAGGCAAACAGGGTTAAATGATTTGGCCATATAACAAGTGTCTTGAGGCCAGATTTGAAATCAGGAAGATGATGGAAAGGGGTAAAAACATCACTTGTACAAAAATATTCATAGCAACCCTGTTTGTGGTAGCAAAGAATTGGAAATTAAGTGAATGTCCTTCAATTGGGGAATGGCTTAACAAACTGTGGTATATGTATGTCGTGGAACATTATTGTTCTATTAGAAACCAGGAGGGATAGGAATTCAGGGAAGCTTGGAAGGATTTGCATGAACTGATGCTGAGCAAGATGAGCAGAACCAGAAAAACATTGTACATCCTAACAGCAACCTTGATCAACCTTGATGGACTTGCTCATTCCACCAGTGCAACAGGCAGGGACAATTTTGGGCTATCCGCAATGGAGAATACCATTTGAATCCAAATAAAGAATTGTGGAGCTTGAACAAAGACCAAAGACTATTACTCTTAATTTAGGGGAAAAAATATTATCTTATTTTGTAATTTTGCTATCTCTTATACTTTATTTTTCTTCCTTAAGGATATGATTTCTCTCTCAAGACATTCAACTTAGATCAATATATACCATGGAAACAATGTAAAGACTAACAGACTGCCTTCTGTGGGGGGTGGGGGAGGGAAGCAAGATTAGGGGGAAAATTGTAAAACTAAAAATAAATAAAATCTTTCTTAAAAAAAAAATCAGGAAGATGCTTCCTGACTCTGGACCTAGCAATCTATCACTACATCACCTGGTTGCCCCTTATACATGTATATACAGCTGTAAAAATGTCTTTCAAAATAAATGATGAAGTAGGCATATGGGTCTGTAGTTGCTAATGATTTCTCAGTTGTCTTGGGCAGGGAGAAAGGCATAGTGGGCAGGAAGGAAAAAACATTATCAACTTTTCCATTCCTTTGGATTACTCTAAAAGGAATAATAAGAGGATTCAATTGAATGATGTCTGGTAAGTCCATTCTATTTGTAGGGTACCATACGTACTAGCTTCTGGGGATACAGTTCCAACCCTACAGAAAGAGGATTAAGATATAGAAACTATAAAGAAGATAATATTAAATTAAAATATAAGTATAAAATGTTTCTTTAAAAATACTATGAAAAATTTAAGGAGTAAGGTACAACTTTCATTTGAAGGAACCAAGAAAGATAATGAGTTGGGTCTTGTGAGAAAAAAATTTCACTAACATACATATGAGAGTAGTGGGAGAGTTGGTTCCAGAAATGGGGGTGACATGAGCAAAGATAGAAGGATGAAATAAGGAGAAAAGAGAACAAAAGGTGATGGCTAATCTAATTTGCCTAGGGTATCATACATAAAGTAGTAGTAGATGAAGCTAAAAAAGTAAATTGAAGTCACATTATGAATACTCTTGAATGCCATGCCAAGGATTTTAGACTTGTTAAATTATTGAATAAACTCCATATGATTCTCTGCCACTTCCAGATGAAATATAAACTCTTAAGTTTCAAACCTGTCCTCATCTTTCCAATCTTCTAACACCTTTCTCTCCTGTACATACTCTATAATCCAGTAACACTGGTCTTCTTGCTGTTCCTCCCAATCAATAATCCATCTCCTGACTCCAAGCATTTTCACTGATTGTCTCCCTTGCCTAGAATTCTATGTCCTCATCTTTATCTCCTGGCTTGCTTCATTTCCTTCAAGTCACATACAGGGCTGCAAGAACCCCTTCTCAGTCCTCCTTAATTTCTATGCCTTTTCTGAGACCATTCAGGATTTATCCTCTGTATATGTCTTATTTGTACCTAGTTGTTTTCATGTTGTCTCTCCTATTAGACTAGGTACTCCTTTTATTTTCCCCTTTTGCATTCCCAGTGCTTAGCATAGTTCCTAGCAATTAGTGAGTACTTCATAAATGCATGTTGACTGTTTATTTGTTGGGTATTGATAACTACTTAAAGTTTTTGAGCAGGAGAGTAATAATTAGGAATGTTAATCTAGAAGCAGTGTGAAAAATGGTTTGGATTTGTAAGAGACCAGTTAGTTATTCCGATGTTTCAGATGAGGGAACATTAAATCCTCCCCTAGGATGGTGACTGTGTAAAGGAGAAAGGAGATAGATTTGAATCATACTGTAGAAATGAAATCAGTAATTCATGCCAACTGATTAACCACTAAAATGAAAAACAGGGAAGTCTCAAAGATTAATTCTAAATTTTGCATCTGGGTAACTGGGAAGCAAATGATATCAACAGAAATAAATGAATTAGAGGCAGAACAAATTTAATGGGTAAAAATGAAAAGTAAAAATTTTGACATGTTTAGTTTAAGATGATGGGGAGACATTCAAGCAGGCAACTGGAGAGGAGTAAGCAAAGCTTGAGGGTGAGGTTAATCTTGGACATACAGTTTGGAGAAGTAGTATCAAGCTCAAATGGAATTGGGGGTCAATAATCCATGCTTAAAGGTCCCTACAGGGTACAGGCCTACTTGGCTTTAAATATATTATATTTTATTGTATTTTTATTTTGTTACTCATTTTGTTAAATATTTTCCGATTTCATTTTAATCTGATTCAGGCAGCATTTGGGAGTGTTCTGGACCACATGCAGCCTGCAAGGCAACATTTGACACCTCTGGTTTAAAGGGTCAATGTTCATCAAAGGCACAGAAGTAAATGAGCACCAAGGGAGAGAATATGAATGAAGAGAAGGAAAGCAGGGCCAAGTATTGGAGGCCCACATTTAGGGAGTGGGACCAAGAAGAGGAGTCAGTGAAGGAAATAGATATCTGGTGATCAGATGAATAGAAGAACCATGGAAGTATCTGTAAATGAGTTTAAGATCCTCAAAGAAATATGCTATTAAATAAAGGTATATTTTCTCATTGGTTTAAGAATCCCAAAGCACTTTTTTTTTCTTTTAGTTTATTTACATACAAAGGTAGTTTTCAAAAGTTGGCAAACTTTTGAATTCCACATCTTTCTACCACCCTCCCTTCCCTCTCCCTCCCCCCACCACCATGGCAGAAAACAATCTAATATAGGTTGCACATTTACAATCATGTCTAAAATATTTCCATATTAGTCATGTTGTGAAAGAGGAATTAGAACTAAGGGGGGGGGGGAACATGAGAAAGAAAGAAAAAACATTAAAGAAATTTTTAAAACAACATTTGTTCTTCATTCAGCTAAATTCCATATTTTTTTCCTCTGGATGTGGATAGTATTTTCTATAACAGGTTTCTCAGGATTGTCTTTGATCATTAACTAAAGTCCTTTTCTAATATTAACACAAATAGATGTGTATATATTGTATGCATATATATATATACACAAATATATATGTGTATATAAAATCACAAAGTAAAATAAGATCCTCATAAGCTTTTAACCTGAGGTAAATTAGTTTTAAAAGGCACAAATTTTTTATAAAGTCCATTTCAATGTACTCATATTATTTTTGAATTATTGAGTATTATTTTAAAAAGCATAGTTAGGCATTGTCTAATGATGAAATTATTATAAGGAATTATTACATTAGGTTGCACTCATGGTCCATCTGAAGTCTAGCATTTTGTTGTTGATATGGAAACTAAATTTTTTTTTATAAGAGAAGGCTGGGAGGTGTATGGGGGAATCTTAAGAAGCATAAAAATGAAAAATAAATACAAATGCTTTTTTTTGATATAAAGAAACTTTAGAGACATGCTGAAGGAGGATGGAATTGTTCTTGTTGATATTCACCTAAAAGGTTCAGTCCTTTATATATTCCTTCCCTTATATATTCCATCATTCAAAAATTTGTTAAAAACTCTTTATATATCCATTTATGTTGTCTAGGTATAGAATTCCTAGGCTTACACATAGCTCTAATCACACTACTTCTCAGCTCAAAAATCTTCAATGGCATCCCATTGCCTTTAGGATGAAACATGAGTCTTCAGTTTGGCATTTGTGACCCTCACACTATCTACCTCTACCCCTCCTTTGATATGTACTAAATTTGCCTCATTCCAGAGGCAATTATTTGAGAATTTGCTGAACAAATCTATGCTCAATTCATCTATGTCTTTTGATACTTTCAATCTTGTCTCTCTCAGATTTGTCTTTTTATAATGAGGAGGTTCATATCTCTTAAATCTATCTTCCTATGGCAGTCCCCCATTCTGCTGATCATTTTAATTGCTCTTCCTGAGTCTTCTCTAATTTCATTCAGTTCCATTCAGTTAGAGTAATCAGAATTACACAAGCTATTCCAAGTACAAGCACCAGAGTTTGCTTTGACAATTAAATAATGTATTGTTTCAGTTTTGGCCACAGTAGTACTATTAATTAGTCCAATGTCCTAGTCAAACTTCTGTAATGATTCCTAGTTTACCCATAATAACTTAAAAGTTTTTCATCTAATAGTAAGGTATATTCATCACTAACTGCATCATCTTGGATTTATCCAACATAATATTCATCATCACTTTTTTTCCCTATCTATAAGGATTACTTCTATAAAATCTCATTAGCTTGACAATCAAGAGATAATTGTCATTAGCAAATCTTGGAGTTTTTACTTTTGCATTCTCTTCAGATCCTTTATAAATCTTTCAAATGAGATCAGTTTGGGTATCAATTCCAACAAAATGTAAAATTCCTTGAAGGCAAGAACTATGGCATGTTTTACAAAATTATATAAAATGTTACCTCAACAAACATTGTCTTTTAGCTGGGTTTAGTATGTGGATCAAAGAGTTGATACAGCTGAGGTGGCACAGTGGATAGAGCTCTGGCCTTGGATTCAGTAGGGTAGGGAGTTCCACTCCAGCCTCAGACACTTGTCATTTACTAGCTGTGTAACTATGGACAAGTCACGTAACCCTGATTGTCCCACATCCAGGGTCATCTCCAGTCAATCTGATTCATATCTGGCCACTGGACTCATATAGCTCCAGAGGAGAAACTGAGACTGATGACTTAGCATAGCACCCCTCATTCAAATCCTATTCATAGCTTGTCAGGGCATCACCTCCCTGATGTCATAGTCTACTTCAAAAATGAAGGACAAACATTTGTTAGTCCCCATCTTGCCTTAGTTTTGAACATAAGGATACTTTCAGCCATCAGATCCTCAGAGAGAGAGTGAATAAGTAGTAGGTGAAAGAGATAATAAAAGAGTTCACATCTCTATGCTAGGGTCTCCATAATTCTAACTATACTGATGACTACTCAGTCAAAGTTGAGTTTCTATAGAATAAACCACAAACACCATACCCTCTCCCAAAAAAACATATGGTACATTTCACCATGATGAAATAACCTTATTGAACTGATTTCTAAGAAATTCCATTCTTTTTTCTCTTCTATCTAGAAAAATGTCTATTACCCAAACTTTTAAACCAGTTCCTGTCAGGGACCAAATGATTCTCAACTTCCATTTTGGCTCCTTGTCAAAGTGTTTTGAAAGTTTTAAGGTATTGCTTTTATTTGACCCCTTTTGTCCAAATGCCTATTCTCCTTCAAAAAATTCATCAGTCATAATTTTCCCTAGCATAACCAAAAGGTATGTTTGTCTAAGCTTATGGCAATTTTAGTTTTTATAATATAGAATCCAAAAGGCAATATAGATTAGTGAAAGGAGCACAAAACTTAGAACCAGAAGGCTTGAGCTAGAACTATAGATCTGATGAATATTTGACAACTCATTTTTACCTTATTGAGTCTTATTTTCTTAATCTGTTAAATGAGGATAATAATTCTTGCCCTATCTCAAAGGATTGTCTTGAAGAAAGTGCTATGTGGCTATCAGCTATCCCATAAGTTTCCTTGGTACAAAGATAAGACTCAATGAATCACAATTATATAAATCTCTCCTGGAGCCTTTATGGGACTGTATGAATCTTCTGATATGATAGCCTTTTGTAACAAAGTAACACATTTTGGCCAGGAGTTATTTTTATCAGACATTTTTGTCAAGTTCCTGTGAATCTCTCTGGTATTTGCATTTTCTAGCTTAAATTTGCTTCCTTCCCATCCAAGCTTTGAATGTCAGTATCAAGATGGAGAAAAAAATTAAACATGAGAAGGAAAAAAATAAAAAAGAATTCAAAAGAGAGCTGAAATAAACTCTCCCAGCATTCCCTAGTACTTTTAAGATTCAATTCAGGGTAAAAACAGATGATATTTCTATTTTTTCCTTAGTCTAAATTTTAGTAATTTTTCTCTCTAAGAACTTAATTCTTATTTTAAATTAATTATATTAAATTTTATTTATATATATATATATATATTATATTAAAATTTTCCTTTTCTTCTATTCCTAAGTAATTTCCCATACAACAGAATGGGATTAGTGGGTGATCAATTTGGAGGGAACCATTTATAACTGGAATGAGTTGGAGCCTTTGATTTAATGGTCCTAAAACTGGGATAGTAGACTCATAGAGAGAAATGGCCAGAAAGAATTGTGCCAAGGATCAAAAAACACAGATGTCATCAGCTAAAAAGTTACATGAAGGTAGATCGGCCAGATATATAGTCTTGAGGCAGTAGCAGAGGTGAAAGAATGCTCTGCACCTATGAATAAATAATATTAACTTATGACTGGATATGATTTACTTTTCCTAATATATCCTTAGAATAGAGATGCTCATTTCACTAACTCAAACTGAATGTAATGCTGCTTTGAAATGCAGTCTACAGCTATTCAAGATCCCTAATTTCTGGATGACAATATTATTTGGTGCACACCACATCTCCTAGGTATTTTCAAGAGAATGTCAATTCTTGGTGTCATCATTTCATTTTATTGTACTTGTACTATCTAGAGTCTGGCACACAGAAGATATTTCTTAAATGTTTGTTGAATGAATAAGTGAATTTAAAAGCTTGTTTCAGAGCTGGAAGAAGGAAGGAAAATGTTTTCTACACCTACATTTATAGGTTTAGTTACATACATGTTTTATAATCTATCAGTCCAAATTCATGATTTTATCTGTGTAAGGAATTTCCAAGGCATAGAAACTTCCACCAATGATGAAGTCAACAACTCATCTGTAATTTATAGTTTTAGGAAGATGATTGGGGGCACTGAGAGGTTGTGACTTCCCCAGTGGTCACATAGCTTATATGGGTCAGATATAAGATTTGAACAAGGCTGTCTCAACGCTGTCACTTAGTGACCTTATCAGCTTCCGTGGTTTTTAATTGTAGTTAATTCACATTGTTTTTAATTGCAGTTAATTCACAGATCTATAAACTCAGCTCCATTTCTCCTCTGAACTTTAGTCCCACGTTACCAGCTGCTTGTTGTTATATATCCTATAGAAAAATCTAAAACTCCAACACAGAATTTAAATACTGAATCTCTCTTTCTCAAACAAGCTAAAAGTGAGGTGACTCATAGACTGTCCCAACAGCTGATCAATATGGAAAATTTTAATCAATTCTGCTTTTCTAGTCTGGGTCAGTTAATCCTACTGAAGATCAGAACTTTCAAATTCAACTGATCTGCCAGCCTCAACCTCTCCCAGTAGCAGTAATCACATGTTTCACTCTTTGAATCATTATCTTTTCCCCAAAATCTACCCTTTTCCAAATTTCTCAATTCAAGACAAAGATAGTACTATTCTTTTTGTCCCCAACTTTTTTAACCTTAGTATTATTCTTGAATTCTCATTTTCCCTCAAGCCATATATCCAATTCATTGTCAAATCTTGCCAACATCTCGCATATCCATTCCCTATCTTAGCTCAGATCTTTATTATGTGTCACCTAGAGCAGTAGTAGTCTCCAAAATTTTGGATTTGAGTACCCCTAAAAAGTAAAAATGTTTGAATATATTCTTGAGATATATATACATATATATATATATATTTACTTTTAGATAAACTACATGCATGTACAACTAAACAAATATTTATACATACATGATTTTTAAACATGCAAAAACAGACATTTTTAAAAGGAAGAGATAAAGATGAAGTCATATTTAATCCTAAATTAATAGGGAGTCCTTGAAGTTTAGGCAATAGGAAAGTGGCAAGGTCAACTTTATGTTTTAGGGAAATCACTCTGATAGTTGAGTGGAGGATGGATTGAATTGGACTGATATTTGAGATAGGGAAACCAAATGGAAGGCTATTGTAATAATCTGTGAGAAGAGATGAGTTCTTGACCTAAAGTAATGATTATCTAGGTAAAGGAATGATGGAGAAATACTGTGAAAGGCAGAAATGAAAAGATTTCTCAAACTGATTGATGTATAGAGTAAAGGAAAGTGAAAAATCAAAATTGCCAAATTTGGGAATTTTACAAATGATGTTGATATGCTCAATAGCAATAGTAGATCAGAAGAGGAGGCACTTTAGGAGTAGTGATGGTGGAAGTTCATGAGTTGGGGATTTTTTTTTAGATATGTTGAGTTTGAGGTACCTACAAGACATCTAATTTGGAATGTCCAACTGGCAATCAGGGCTAGATATATAGATGTGAATATCATCTGTATGGGGATCATAATTAAACTTATTGGAAATGCAATCATCAAGTCAGGACAGAACCCTGGGGATATAGAGATTTTTATGCATAACATAGATAATGATCCAGCAAAGAAGATTGAGAAAGGTCTGTCAGATAAGTAGGATAATTAAGAGAATAGTCTCAGTACAATCCAGAGATAAGAGAAGTAAAAGAGAAAATAAATGATAATTGTCTAAAGTTTTGGAAAGATTAAGAAGAATGAAGATCAAGAAAAGGCCATCAGATTTAGAAATAAAGAGATCATTTGATAATTTAACTAAGGAAAATGCTGAGAACCTGGTACAGTGCAAGGATAATAGTATCCTTCTGGGAAGTAGGAAGAGGCAGGAATATTAAGGAAAGATCTTGAAAATACTTTTCAATCCATTTATTCCTGCTCATTTATTTTATTTTATTTTTTGCTACTCACTTTTTCCACCAAATAATGAAAAGTTCGATGGGTGGAGTGGGGAAAGGTCATCTTACTCACCAGCTACTATTCCAAAGTACAGAGTCACACTCCAGTGGTTATTGTTGTTTAGTCATTTCAGTCATGTCCAACTCTTCGTGACTCCAGTTGGAGTATTCTTGGTAAAGATATTGCAGTGGTTTGCTACTTCCTTTTCCAGTTCATTTTATGGATGAGGAAATTAAGGTAAACAAAGTGGAGTGATTTGCCCAAGGTCACACATCTAAGGCCAAATTTGAATTCATATCTTCCTGACTCTAGACCTGGTGCTCTCTCCATTGCATCACCTATCTGTCCCTAGATATATGTAAACATGCATACAGACACATGTGTGTGCACACATTTCAGATGCATTCACATATGTGTCCTCTGCACCTAGGACAGAGTCTAGCATATAGTAAGTGCTTGATAAATGCTTATTGATTGATTTCTGACTCCAGGACCAACTCTGCTCACTGTGCCACATACTCTACTTCATTAAAAAGAGACAGACAGACTGACCTAAATATAGATATATAGATATAGAGAGAGAGATACACATACTCACAAATATAGAATATATAAATAAAAATAATATATATAAAGTATGTAAGTAAATATAATTATATATAGAATATATAAATAAAAATAATTTTAAAATTATAAATGGAGTCCTATTTTCAAGAAAACTTTTTTATAATGTACTCAGAAGAA
This sequence comes from Macrotis lagotis, assembly GCF_037893015.1. Lineage (NCBI taxonomy): Eukaryota > Metazoa > Chordata > Mammalia > Peramelemorphia > Peramelidae > Macrotis > Macrotis lagotis. The sequence goes on along the minus strand of NC_133662.1, from coordinate 150,337,330 downwards.
AAAATATTTGAAAAAGCACAGAAATGAACAATTTTTAAATTGTTGATTCCAATCCATCCAAAATCTCACCTTGAAAAACAGCCATGTTACAATATTTCTAGTGATATGTAAACAAAAATGCAAACCAAGGCTTTCCCATTTACAGACTTTTCCTCACAGAGAGCCCAGGGAAAGATTCTAAAGAGAAACAAGAGAACATTGAGTTCTTTCTGAACAAAGATGAACACCTCAATCCCCAAAAAAATTTTCTTCTAAGTTTACATTCCTATCTCTCACCATGGTCATTTTCAGGGCTTATATCCACCCATATGCAAGAGTTAGAAACAGTGTTTTTGTAAAAAACAATGGTTCATGGATAGTAGGAATAAAACCAAAGGGGCAACAAAAAAATGAAACACTGATGATGCTGTAATATGACATAATAATAATAATAATAATAATAATAATAATAACAACAAGGCATCTGTGTGCCTTGTAAAAAAAAAAAGTTCTAACCTGAAGTCAGAAGTCCTGGGATTTTTAGCACTGGCTCTATAATTTATTAGTTTTGCTCTCTAAACCTCCACTTTCTTAACTGTTCAAAACAACTACAAGCAAACACAAAAAAGAAAAAGAGCCAAAAGTACTATGTAAACTATAAATTAAACAAATTCAATTCAACAAGCATGAATTAAACACCAACAATGTATTTACCACAATATAAACAAATCAAGGGTTACAGGCAAGCACAAAGGGAGGATCCTTTCAACAAACCTAAGGTTCCCAAGAGCCATATTGGGACCAGTCTCAGTCAGTGAAATGCCTCCTCTAGGAAGCTCCAAGGAGTAACTCTAGACTAAGTATATCATCTTGGGGCAGCCCAGTCACTGAATCTTAAGCAAGATTTGTCTTTTATTCTCTTAACGAGGTGCCAATGGGCATATCTTTATTCTCTTCAGGGAGGTATATGAACAATCAAAGATTCCAAACACATACCTCCAGGAAGCTCATCAAATTGATTAAGTCGCTCTCCTGATCAACCCCCCTTTTAGCTAATAAAAGCTATTTTTCTGATCCTAGCCTCCTAGCTGATAGTTAAGAAACTTTTTCACAGTCCCTTCCAGAAAGATAATCATGCAAAATTCACAGTGAGCCAGAAAAAAAATTAAGCAAGGTATAAAAGAAATTAGCATGTGATTAAGCAAGAATGTTAATATTTATTTCAATACTTTAAGGTTGTCTGATTTACATGGAATGAAATGATTATGCCTTCCATCAACCCAGATCACAACCCTTCTATGACTTAGTGGAAACTTTTTCATTAAATTTCTCTCTCCAGAAGGAAATCATTACCGAAGCCTGCCCTTGGATAACAGGTGCACAGTTCCTCACCAGATCCATTTCTAAATATTTTTCCAGCTTGGTAGGACTTTCTAGAGCTTGTTCTCCAACACTGGCACCTCAACTCAGAGTTGCATTATTGGAGGAATTTGAATGGAAAAATAAATATAGCATGAGATGTCAGTCCAATATTACTGTGAGTTCCTTAAGGATAGGGACTGTCTTTTGCCTTTTTTATCCTCCGAGCTTAACTCAGTCCTGGCACATAGTAAGCACTTAATAAATGTTTGTTGATGGTTGACTATTCTTGACTACTATGTCAGATTAATTTTGTTCACTGTGGTAAGAAGGGTAGAAATAGAAGTGTAGCTGTAAGAATGCAACACAAAGGTAATCATCTCTACCCTTCCCCTCCAGTGTTGCTAAATTAATCTCTAGGGAAATTAACATGACCTTGGTGCTAGTTGCCAAGGGCATCATGAGAGCTGAGAGAAATTTATTCACCCCAAATTAAATAGCAAGCAGACCTGAAGGAGCTTTTATTAAAAAGAAAAGAGATGAAGGAAGGAAGGAAGGAAGGAAGGAAGGAAGGAAGGAAGGAAGGAAGGAAGGAAGGAAGGAAGGAAGGAAGGATGGATGGGAGGGAGAGAGGGAGGGAAGGAGGGAGGGAGGAAGGGAGGGAGGGAGGAAGTAGGAAAGATTTTGTTTAATGAGTTCCTTTCTATGCTGACTAAATGCAGTCTGACTAACCAAAATCTAAAATAATCATAAAAATAGGAAATCTCTCAAAAGAACAACAATACCCGCTTTCGTAAAAGAAGACCTACAGCAGATGTGGTGGCTGCAGATAGTTTGACAAAGTTCAATGAAGAAAAAACCAGAAATAAATAATGAGTCTGTTAGAAGCTGGAAGAAATAAATGATTTTGAAGTCTAATAAAGGAGGCTCACTCTGTAGCATTAAACTACAATGGGTTACTTAGAAGCTGAGCCAATAGACTCTTGAGAAGTGGAGTTGAAGTATCCCAGGAGTCAGTTGTCCAGGTTGCATCCCCTCTTTCACTATGGGATCTATGGAGAATCAATATAAATCTGTGAGGAATTATGCCCCTTTTGTCTGTGGAGAGCTTTTCTTTTTTAATGTATTTACCTTGCTTTCCTGTCTTAATTACTATTACTATTTGCTTTGAGTGTATATGCCACCTCTCTCATAGTATAGTGAGATTCAATGGAAATGGGGGCTCAGAGCTGTGAATTTGAATAGATGCTGACCCAAAGAATACCTTGAACCAAGTTACAACTTTGAAGAAACTATATTGAGAGGACTCCTTAGCCACATTGTATCAGAAATATTTCTTATATGACACTAGAATATGTATGAAAGACAAAAAAGCTAACACACACAATACATATGAGTGGATGTGAAGTACTTGAAACCCCTGTATTTGCAAGACCTCTCTCACAATGCCTATTTTATCTTTCCTTTTCTAACTTTTCTTTTTGCTATAACTGAAACAAATTGTAAAACCCTGGTGTCCTTTATTTGACAGACTCTCATATAGCAAGGCAACAACAAAATTTGTAAATGTTTCATTTTAATAAATTTGGTTTGGGTACATAGTTAATTCTTAATTTGTATTAAAAATTCTATACTGGCAGCAATACAATTTTTGGAACTTCTGCATTTTAAAATAAAAACAAATAGCAAGAATTATGTTATTATTATAATTCCCTGTTCATGATTCTTATTGGAGATTTTGACTTTTTTTTAAATAATTTTTTAAATAATTGCCTTCCATTGATACAGGAAAATTTAATTGTTATTATAAAACATTATCATCTTTAATATTAAGAGATCTTTCTAAACATTGTTAGGCCATATGCCTTAGAAAAATCAAGTTAACAAGAATAAACATCTACTAAAAACCTACTATATGATCATGCCAGGGATATAAAGGCAAAAGTTATCCCTGCCTTTGAGGAGATCACAATGTAAAGGAAGTTCAATGGATACTATACCTGGCCTCAAAGTATTTATAAGGGAAATTGAACTATATAGGAAATAATGCAGGCTAATGGATTTATGGTGCTTACTTTCAAATATTAACCCAGTGCCAGTCACTCACTCACAGTCCTACTTTTTTTTTAAGGTTTTTGCAAGGCAATGGGGTTAAGTGGCTTGCCCAAGGTCACACAGCTAGGTAATTAAGTGTCTAAGGTCAAATTTGAACTCAGGTCCTCCTGACTCCAGGGCTGGTGCTCTATCCACTGCACCACCTAGCCACCCACAGTCCTACTTCTTAATCCATAATACTGAATACAGATGTTCTAATGGGATGAATTCTGGCCTTTCCATTTTTTTTCCCAAACCATATTCAGATTTATTTCATTAGTGGATTTCATGGAAGGCTTTATTTTTACTTTCAAGCATAGATCTTCCTTACGTGCAATTTATATTCCTAACTGTCTAGCATATAGTCATCTGCTTGGTCACACTGGCCCAGTCTCAGGAGAATTCACATGGGCAGTTTGCCCTGCTGGAATTTTTCCTTTAGAATGAAGATAATGCTGGTATTCTTTGGCTCTTCATATTTCTCATGGATCTTCTTTGACCACTTCTAATTGGTTATGAGAAGTATTATTAGTAGTAGTGGTATAATATTAGAAGTAATTAGAAATAAATAATAAATTAAACTATCTTCCTTTTCAGGAGTCAATTTCCCCTTTCTTCTGTTCCAGAGTTAGAGAACAGTGGGATTCTAACTACTAGAAGTATGGAGACTTTGGGTGAGTTCTATGCAATTCTTTACCACTGCCTTGATTCAGACCAGCTTGTTATGTAATTCTTTATAGAGTGCAGCATTGACCCCTGATTTTGCAGGTACAATCCTCTGGCTTGTCCATTCTTTGCTCTGGTTACTTTTTGACACTTTGGATTTTCACAGTGAGGACACAATCGGTCTTGGTGTTCTCCAGTTGGTTCTGGCCCAATTAGTATTTGCTCTTCTTTCACTTTCACTTTTAGCTTGCATTGTCTTTTTAAACTTGTGTTGTCTTCAAGCCAGTTGTTAATGGAGACTACCCATGGTGCCCCTGGACAATGAAAAGGAATCATTCTCTCCTCCCTTAAAAGAAAAACTAACCATAGCTATTTAAGAAAGTCACAACCTACAAATCTTAAGATTTTGAGATGTTAAAATATAATAGAGGCTCACTTCTGAATGCAAAAAATAGTGATAGAATATTGAAAAGAAGATTTCTTAGAAGCACTATTTTACAAGATTTTAGGATTTTGAGCAGGAAGGCACCTTTGAGGTCATCTAGTTCAACCTCTTCATTTCAGAGATGAGGAAACTGAAGTCAGGAGACATTACAAGACTTACCCAAAGTCACACAGCTAGGTTGTGCCAGAACCAGAATTCTTTTCAGGAACCAAGGCCCCTTGGTACATAAATCCTTATTACATGAACATCTGAGAGTTTTGCATCAGCAGGCATCTCTAGAGGAGATCCTCTTGCAAATGGGAAAGGTGTTCCTTACCAGCAAAAGCATGCTTTCCTTTTACAGAAACATAGAAGATTGAACCCAAGAATGATTTATAATTGCTCAGTCCAAGCAGAAGAGAGAGGGGAAAAAACTTCAGTATTGATTCCCCAATTTGGAACTCTCCTGAGATTTAATTTCTATATAGTTTTCTTCATAATTAGAGTATGAGGCATACCTCACTCTTGCCTGCCAAAAGATCATTCTCTTAGATGAGAAAATTAATTCAGTTGTAAACATTTATCAAGCACCTACTGAATATGGTGAGCAGTACTTTAGATGTGAAGAATACTATATTTGTTTTTATTTAGATATTTTTAAGTTATGTCTTTATGTAACCCACTTTGGGATTTTCTTGGCAAAGATACTGGAATGTATTTCCTTCTTCAGGTCATTTTACACATGAGAGAAGTGAGGCAAACAGGGTTAAGTAACTTGCTCAGGATCACACAGGTAGTGTCTGACAAAAGATTTGAACTCAGGAAGATGAGTATTCCTGACTCTAATCCCAGCACTCTATCCACTGAGTTAATTTATGTACCTCAAAATTGTAGATACAAGGAAAAAAAACACATTTCTTGTCATTGAAAAGCATAGAGTTTACTAGAAGGACCAAGCATGTACCCAAATAATCATAATGCAAGTTAAAATATGATAAATATATAGGAAGAAAAGAAATCAACATGGGGATTGGAGGAATGGAGTTAAGGAGTCAAATCTTGAAAATTTTTATATTTTAAAAATGAAAACAAAAACTCCCTAGATATCTCCCCAGTCTATATGACATTTGGTTCTCATAAGGAGATCTAGGGTTGTTGGTTTTAATATTTCTCTTTTGAGGCTCCACAGAACTACCACTATGCTCATATTATTGAATGATAATGAAGAAATTTCAATGTTATATTTTTGTTAGACACAAATTTGGGACAATAGCTGATTTTGTTGTGAATTCCAAAGCCACCCACTGAGTTTTCCCCACATAAACATGAACTTCTGGATTTACTGGTCATATAGCTACAAGTTATGAAATTCCCCCAAAGGGAATATACACAACTTAGTTTTGCTGTGTTTTTAGAGCATTAGAGGAAAGAGAGGAAAGGAATAAGAAAGCTATAGTGCCTATAATATGCCAGACACTATGAGAAGGACTTAAATAGTATCTCATTTGGTCCTTAGAACAATCTTATAAAAAAGACTTGAGGAAAGTGAGATAAACAAAGGCCAAGCAACTTGCTCAGGGTCATACAACCACTAAGATTCTAAGGCTGGATTTCAATTCAGGTCTTCCTAACTACAGATCCAATGATCTATCCTGTGCTTTGTTTGCACATGTGTATTAATATTTGTGAATTTTACTCTGGATTAAAACTATGATTTCATTTCCCTACAGAATTCCTGATGAAGAAATCTACTATATAAATGGACTTTAACTCCACAACTCATAGCTTTAGAGAATTGCCTCAGAGGGCACTGAGAAGTTAGTGGCAAATGACTTGACAAAGTCATATAATCAGTATGTGTCAGAGATAAGAAAAAAAACCCAGGGTATCTTGCTTCTGAGTCTCCACTACACCATTAATTCATATATTAATAGCACCAAAATTTGAGTTCAGCAAAATAAGGAATTAGAACTACTAACTTCATCACAAAGAAATGAATGCAAGATGGCAGTACACTATTTTCAGGCAATGAAACTTTGACTATTTATTTGCCTAGACTCCAGAGGAGGAACCAATTTAATATTATAGTCAAAGAACCTTGTGGAGACAATCATTTAACCCTGTCAATAAAGGCTGGTTTGTATTAATTACATTGCAGGTGTAGAATTCTAGTGATTAATGTTTAAAGCAAACTATTGTTTTCTTGATGCCACCAAAATCTTATTAAAATTAATTTGTACTTTCATTATTGCTTGTCAATAAACATCATCCAGAAAATCTTAATTCCCTTGTTGTTGAGTCATTTTTCATCATGTCCTACTCTTCATGATCCCCTTTGGAGCTTTTCATTACAAAGTTACTATAATGGTTCACCATTTCCTTTTCCAAATGAGGGGACTGAGGCAAACAGGATTAAGTGATTTACCCAGGATTATACAGGGAACAAGTGTCTGAGGCCAAATTTGGACTCAGGTCTTCTGGATTCTGGGTCCTGCACTCTATCCACTGTACTCCTTAGCTATTCCACTTTACCTAAATTGTCTACACCTAACCCAAGGATCCATGCCTCAGAGAAAGGAAGCAGAAAGACATAGATTCAAGTTCTACCCCTAACCCTTAAAACCAGTTTGACTACTCAATCACTTAAATTCCCTTGGCCTCATTTTCCTTATCCAGAAAATAAGGTTTGGGGTTTGACAGTTTTTAAGATTCTTTCTTATTCTAATTATAAATTTCTGAGAACCTATTATCTCTAGAAAGAAATCCAAGAGGAGATAATTCTGTTGGAGTGCCATCAAAGAAGGACAAGGTTACCCCTAAATTTTTATACTCATGCACTTAATTTTGTATCATAGTTTTTTGTATGCATGTTTGTTCCCTTAATTCAAATTAGTTAGGTAAGGTAAAGTTTTTGAAAGAAGGAATTAAGTATTAGATGTCTTTATAGATCCCTTGGCACCCAACGTAGTATCTTGTTCCTACTGGGTGCTCAGTAAATATTTGTTGGGTGGAATTGACTTAAAAGACTCAGAGAGAAAAATAATTTGACTGAGGCAGGACTCTTTCTTTGCCATACTCTGATATAGGTCATAGCCATGGGTGGCACTTCCAGGAGAGAAGGAGTAGAAGTACAATAGAGCCTGCTGCCACAGGGGAGCGGGAGACCTTCCTCACAGTTTCAAGGTAGAAAAGAGTGTTTGTGGTCACTCAAAAACCAGGAGAGGAGTTAACACCTCTCCTTAGATCATACCACCTACAAAGAACTAAAATATAAGTCCCTAGAGGAATCTCTGACAGCTGCACAAAACCCCTAAAACTTAGGCCAGTGAACCTTCCAACCTAGAAGTAGTCCTACTTTAACAAAGACTTAATAGTCAAGTAATAGACTGAAAAAAAATGAGCAAACAGAAAAAATTTGACCATGGAAAGTTACTATTTCAATCCCTTATGGACTGGATAAGGAAAATGAGTCCTGAGGAATTTAAGGGATTGACTGAGAGTTGGTCACACAGGTTTGTAAGAATAAGGGGTGGAATCCTTATCTTTCAGCTTCCTTTCTCCGAGACATGGATCTTTGGGTTAAAGGCAGGCAATTTAGGCAAGTCAGCTAGGTAGTACAGTGGATATAGTGCATGGTCTAGAAGTAGGAAGCCTGAGTTCAAATTTGACTTCAGACACTTGCTACCTGTGCAATCCTGGTCAAGTCACTGAACCCTGTTTGCCTCAATTCTGTCATGCGGAAAAGGAAAAAGTAAAACCACTTCAGTATTTAGTCATTTTTAGTGAAGATGTTGATAACTGGTTTAGAATGAACTCTAGACACTAATAACTGAGGTCAGTGGGAGAACTTACTCAGATAACTAAACAAAGTGGATGATACCAGTATATCTATACACTTAAACCCAGGTAGTGATGATTACATAATGCTATGAGAAGAATGCTGGCTCTAGAGTAAGATGTGACTTTGGATAATTCACTTAACTTCTCTGGGCCTCCGTTTTTCTCATCTGCAAAATAAGATCTGAGGTCCCCTTCAGTCTGAGATTATGAATCAGTCTGAAGGAAGATCTTCCAGTTGGCAATTCCCTGAACATTTTTCAGAAGTAAATGCTTTTATTAAGTCTTTCTCATTTGCCACAGAAACCATTCAGGAAAAAAGACATTTTAGTGCCAGTCTAGTAACTAGGAATATTTAAGAAGAACTCCAGTGGTCTATTAGCTTCATTTTCCTTCACATTGTAATACCTAGGAGCACCTAAGGATCTATCATCATTTCTTATGGCTACAAAAGTATGCATTAGCTCACAATCTCAAACTAGAGTTCCTTCTAAATCAGCTATCACCACCATCACTTAAAATTACTTAAATTATTTTAAATAGTTTAAAATTAAATTAACTCCAAGATAATCCTGATAATTTAAAAAACTTGAAAACTTCCTACCAAAAGTATATGAGAAGATAGAATACAAATTAGTTAATAGGTTTTATCAACAATTGGAAGAAGTAAAAGAATGAAAACTAATGGGTAAATCAAGTTGGGGATGGGGCTTCAATTGCCCTACCATACTTTCTTCCATTACTTGAAGAAGTTGAACAATTCTGAGAGCAAGATTTGAGCATAGACTTTAACATAGTATAAGAAGGTGCATTCATGAAGTTACTCATCTTTTCCCTATTGGTTCAGATTCATGGAGAATTCATATTTAAATAGTTAATGGTAAACCTTGATTATAACAGCTGCCTTCCTTAACAAAGGATCAAGTTCTGTGCCTTGGCACTCAATCTCTCAAATAAATAACCAAAAAGTAAAGGAAAATGATTCCATTCATTTCAGTGTAGTAAATTTATTCTGTGTCTACTACTTGCCAGGCATTGGTGATGGGAAGATAAAAATTAAATGGTTTCTCCTGCCCTCAAGGAGTTTATATTCTACTGAGGAAAACACCCACATTAAACAGATAAGGAGATACAATGTAAATTTAAAAGTACTGGGTATGGAGAAAAGTCAGATAAACTGGGGGAAAGGGGAAAGTTCCCTGGACAGAGGAATCACTTTTAATGAGCTTTGAAAAGAGCTAGGGACTTGAAACAACCAAGATTAAAAAAATATGAAAGCGAGGATGCCAAAGGGATGGTAGCACCATGGAATGGAATGTCTTGCCTGGGAAATTTCAAGAAAGCCAGTTTGTCTGGAACACTGAGTTCACAAAGGGAAGTAGTGTGAAATCAGTCTGAAAAAGATAGGCTAGGGCCAAAACATGATGGATTTTAAATGCCAGAAAGAGAAATTTGGGTTTTATCCAGGAAGAAATAGGGAGTTCCTGAAGTTTCTTGGACAGAAGAATGAAAATAGCAGATCTTTAGGAATACCAATTCAACACCTATGGAGAATGGATTGTGATAGGGAAAGACTAGAGATAGGGAAACAAATTAGGAGTACTGTGCTACATTGTATTACAAGTGATCATAGCTCAAAGTATACCCCATGAAGCCACAAAAAAAAGGGTTCTTTTTCTCTATAATAAATCTGTGTATAAATCCTTCAGATAGAGTTTATCAAGTTGGCACTTAACATAACAATGAAATATTCCCTCTTAGCAAGCACTCGTGTCTGTGTGTAAACTTTCTACATACATAAACCCTTACTTGGAAATTCCTCTCTGTGTGGTCATCACAAATGCCAGAGAATGAACCATCTTTCATTGAGTATTAATCTGGAGGCAAACAAATAGAACCATGATACCTAGTTAGGGCACAGGCTAATCAGTGGAAGTATTTATTTAGATTTAATTAAATTGAAAAAGTTTAATAGAAAATCCAGGTGCTATAAGAGCTGGCAAAGACAGTTAGATAGATTCTGCCTCCTCTTCTTAGGTGGCACAGTAGATAGGACACAAACCCTGGAGTCAGAAGCACCTGAGTTCAAATCTAGGCACAGACACTTAATAATAATTGCCTAGCTGTGTGACCTTGGGCAAGTCACTTAACCCCGTTGCCTTAAATAAAAATTTTTTAAAAAGGCAAGATCTCATGAACTTCTGGGTGACTGAAGTCTCCAGGTGATCAGGGAATGAGCAATAAGAAATCCCTTGACTTCCTCAAGAAGAAGAGAGGACAAGAACCATGGAGAAGAACCAGTCAAAGTTCTTTCCTGATGTCCTATAGGTTAGTCCTCTCAGGAATTGACTAGCCAATTGGCTCAAAATACCAAGGAATGGGGAAAAGATAGGAAAAAGATGACAAATATTTATGTTAATTCAAAGGAGTCTTATGATGAAGACAAGAGTTCCTAGGCAGACCTTTGGCTGCCATCAGCAGAGCAGTTCCTAGCTAAGGAAATAAGGAAGGAAGCTGGTATGGTGTGAGTATGTGTGTTCCCAAGGGTATGTTTGAATTGTATATTCAGTCTTTGTCACTGTATTATAAATTGTCTGGGTTACTCCTAGCCTTGGGGTTCTTCAGGATCTGTAGGGGAAGTCTGGAGATAAGCTGCGTAGTTTCAGAAGGTGGGAGAAGAGGAAGTAAATTACCTCCCTCCTGGAGTTTAGCCCCTCCTCCACTGAGCTGGCCAGAGAAGCTGGTAGGTGCAGTTGGAGAGAGAAGGGGTAGGAGGGCTTTTAAAGAGAAAAAAAACTGTGGAATTGGGAGATTGAGAAGTTATGGGAGGCAAAAGTTCTTATTCTTATGGCTGTCTTGGGGAATGACCCATGCTTTCTCCCCCTGTCAGGGAAGGGGGTGGGGAGTTGCATATGTAGTAGTTTGATACTACCCCCATCTCGATAAGACTTTAACTCTAAAATTAAGTTTAGCTGGAGGAGTGCCTCACCTGTGGAGAGAGGGAAAAGGGGGAAGGAGACTGCAAGTGTTTAAGCCTTAAGAGGGAAAGCAGCCATAAGTAAAGTGAAAGGAAGAAAATATAAAAACCAGGAGTTGGGAGACACATATTTTGAAAGGAAATCATGTTTAATGAATTTCCCTGCTCTGACCACGTGGCCTAAAAGTGCTGTACTCCTGACCCTCACCCTGTTTTTAAAATTAACCCATTTCTGAGCTGGATTTTTGGAAATCACTCTGAAGGTTTTACAGGAGTATTAGTATTATTAAATTCCAATAAAAATCTTTGTACAGAATGAGAGGAATTAAATAACCTAGATTGATAAATTGGTTTGGGATTTTGAGCTTTATTGAAACACTTCTGAGTTAAAGAAAAGTGGTATTGTGTTACTAAGAAGAAAAATATATAATTACGTTATCAAGGATATTTGCTGATTTCTTCTGGGAAAAAGAAAGTACAGGAAAGTAAAGAGTTTTATGAAGGGCATTTATGGAGTGGGCTTTTTAATTCTCTAACTTGTTTTAATGTTAAGCGTAATAATGATAATAATTGTATTATTTCAGTGGAGTTTTGGAATGAGTATGCTGGAGTTAGCTTTTATCAAACTAAACTTTTGGGAAGTTAAAATTGTATTGTTGCAAACTAAATGAATTGAGGTTTCATCTAATGACTTAGTCCTTTGCCATTGGATTAACCATGGCATAAATAAGAATTGCATTGAAGTTTTAAATATATCATGTATGAGACTGAATTCTTGAGGATCTGGGTAAATAAGCTTGGAAAGCAAAAAATGCAAAAGATATTGAGATATTCATTTCCCTTTTGGTCTAGGGGAATAAGATATAAGCATAAGAATTTTGTGTTTAATGTGAAATAATTTTATGTTTAATTTTAAAGAAGTCAAGATTGTGGACTGATTTGAAAGGATCCAATTATATTTACAATTATTTGGGTACCTGTTATAATATTAAAACCAAAATTAACATGATTGCTTTGAAGGGGTAATGAGGGAAATATCAAAAATTATGACCCCTTCTAGGATTCCTGAAATTTTTAAACTTGTGTATTGAACTTGGTATAGATCTGTGGGTTCATGTATAATGTAATAATGGAAAAATTATTTTGTAAAATTTAGTAAGCTATGTGATATTTAACTGTTGTTTTATTACATTGGAATTAATAACACATGTTGGAAAATTTGAAGTCACCTAAGATGTTCCAATGGTTTTTTAAAAATTCTGAAAGTAATGATTTATATTCTAAGCATGGCTGGTAGTAAACAGGTCTGATGTATAGAAATTTTCCAGTTATATATGTAAATTGGGATTATTGTAGTTATATATATCCCAAAATTGTGGTTGTTTGCTTTAAAGTTCAAGCACCTATGTATTTTGAGAAAGATAATTTGAGATTTTTCTGTGACAATCTTTAGCTAATTGTTATGTGAGAATTTAAAAGATGATAGGCAATCTCCTAGCCAGAGGAGGTGCTTATTTGTTGTAACAACAGGCTAGAAGGAGGGGTCTTTAGCCAAGAGACATCTGACAATACCATCTTTATATAGGGATAGAACAGATGATTTCAGACAAAGAGATGTGAGTCTGGAGATCAGAGGCTTAGAGGCAAGAGGTAGGAGATGAGGTGTGTAAGGACAGCCATAGTTAGAATTTCTGTTTATAGCAAACAGTCAGGAAGGATACTCAAAGCTTTGGATAGGGGATTCATTAATTGGGACTCCATCAATACTATATTGGAATTTAGTGAAATGGACTGACCAGAAATCCTAATTAGGTAAAATTACTATTTTAGATCAAAGAACTTTTAATCAATTTTCTCTTTTATGTCTGATACCAGGATGTTCAGCAAAGAGGAAATGCTAGTGGGCCACTGTGTTCTTGGAGCCAAGAAAGTCAAGGGGCTGAAGATTTTCCATGACAGGGATGAGGAATCAAAAGAGTGACTTTTCAGTGTGACCTGAGAGTAGACCCTTTCTGACTTGATTTCTCCAAATGTGACATTTGAATAATGTCTTACCTGGTAGAATAAATCAAGTACAAGACATTTGACTACTCACATGACCTCTGCCTGGACACTGACATTCAAAAATTATATCTATAAAGGAATTTTCCTTTGATATTCTGGATCTTTATAGTAATCTACTTTAAGTCAACTAGATAAAGAAGTTTTAGGTCAATTGGATTTAATAGCTGGATAGGTTAAGTGTGTGGCTCTGGCACCTGCTGTCAGCTCTTTGTTTAGATAAGGATTAAGATCCCTTAACTTTTTAGAGGAGATATTCAGATGAGAAGAATGGGAAGTTTTAAGGACATAAAGATATGATCCTGTATTATTAGTTTCAAGGTCTAGTTTATATTCAGGAAAAAAGAAAACATGTGGTAAATTTGGGAATTTTTTTTAATTCATTTTGGCTAAGGATGTTTGAGTCATTATTGTAATGAAAGCAAAAGGTTAAGACTGTTTTTAATTTGTAAATCACTGGATACTCTTAGTACTAAGATGATTACTAAATATATATTATAAGCTTAAGTTAATTTGGCAATTTTCAGTGAGTTCACTCATGTAGTGAAACAATTATGGAAGTTTATTGTGTTAAAGTGAAGTATGGATGTCAACATGACAGTGAGTAAGGCAAAATGTAAGTTGAAATAAGGTCCAGAATGTTATTGACTTGTGATGAAAACATGTGTTTTGATCTGAGTAAAATATTATGTTAATAAATTCCTTTACCAAAAGAGAAGGTCTCAACAAGTCATCCAAGTTGTAGAGAACCTCTTGGAACAGATTTAGAGCATGCAGGAGGCCATTGGATGTGTTCAGGGGAGAAGAGAGGAAAGAGGGAGAATGACTGGACTGATTCATCTCTACCATCTCTTGCCTATGTGTACACTGTTTAGTCAGGGGATCTGCCTCTTTTGATACCTGTAACTTCCTCTTGATTCTATAAGTGTGTCACCATCAACTAAGGAATGGTTGAACAAACTGTGGTATATGATTCTATAAGTGTATTGCCCATACTTATGTCCCTCTCCTTATGGATAGTGTACTAACCAAGGAGTGAAGATTTTGATGGAAAGGAGGAGAGGTAGGGTGAAGTTGTACTACATTGAAAGAAAAGGAGCCTGAGATTGTGGAGTGGCATGGTTACATTCTACATGAGTCTGTGTTTCCTATAAAAGGAGAGTCTAAAATATGATTTAGAGAACAGGGTATTAGTAATGGTGTGAGGGGGCTTCAAAGAGTAAGAAATTAGAGGAGGGACTGAGTGAGACTATAAATGAATGAAGCCTCCCTCATGGTTTCAATGAGTCTTCCTTTTTCCCCAAAGCCATGTCAGCAAGAGTTGCAAAATGTCCAGGTGGTAACAAAGATTATACAGCACTGTTCTGATTGACCCCCATATATGGAAGAATACAGAATTTTCTCTGATAAGGTAAAATTAATTATCTCTCTTTGATAGGGTAAAACTGAATCTGAATAATTATGCCAATAGGGCTTGAAAATGCTTTGTGCCTGTTGGTTAGATACTTGAAAAAAAATTGTGAACTCAGCTATCTAGCCAATAGGTAGCAGGTCAGGGGTTTGGGATTGCATTAGGGACTAAGATAAAAGGGGCTTGCATGCCCCTGAATTTTACACTCTTCCTAGAGCTATTACTCATGTTAGGGAGGTTGTATCCTCTTCAAGAGAGGAGCAAATAAACTTTTTGTTCCCTGGTCTGGATCTTCTGATTATTCTGACTAAGGAGAACCAAAGCTGTAACACACAGTTCTGATCCCTCACAAAGGGGATATGGGAAAACGATGACATCAATGCATTCTTGGTGGAGTTATGAACTGATCCAACCTTTCCGGAGAATAATTTGGAACTTCACCCAAAGGTCAATAAAACTGCATATCCTTTGATCTAGCACCTTGATCTATACCCCAAAGAGATCACAAAAAAGGGTAAAAAAAAATCACCTGTACAAAAAATATTTATAACAGCAGTTTTCATGAAGGTAAAGCATTAGAAATTGAGGGAATGCCCATCAACTGAGGAATGAACAAACTGTGGTATATGAATGTGATAGAGCACTCCTGTAAGAAATTATGAGGGACAGTATTTCAGAAAAGGCTGAAAAGATTTGCATGAACTAATACTGAATGAAGTAAGTAGAACCAAAAGAACATTGTACACACTAACAGCAACTATGTGTGCTGATCTACTATGATAGATTTGCTCATCTCAACAGTAGATAATTCTATAGTAATCTAAAAGCATTCTAGAATGTCATCCACATCCCAATAGTGAACTATTGAGTCTATAGAACAAAGCCTACTATTTTCAATTTTTAAAATTTGCTTTATGTATTACATTTTTCCTTCTCATGGTTTTTTCCCCTTGTCAATTTGATTCTTCTTTTACAATATGATTAATTTGGATATAAGTTTAACATAATTGTACATGTATAAACTATATTAGATTGCTTTCTTCAGGAAAGGGGAGGAGATAGGGAAGGAAGGTAGAGGGAAAAATGTGAAATTCAAAACTTTACCAAAAAATGATTGTTGAAAACTATCTTGGCATGTAATTGGAAAAATAAATAAATTGGGGGGGGGGGAACCTTACTAGAGTATAAGTGACCAAACAAGTGTTTGCTTTAGTGTTTCTTAAATAAGTATTACCCTGAAAAGCTAAATACTTTTCTCTTATGTTCAGGTCTAGAAGGAACATTCTAATGTCATGATACAAAATAAGATTAAAAGGAGTCAAGTAAAGCATACCCAAGATCATACAGCCTTATGGACAAGTACTTAAAAAATGCTTGTTGGCTTGTTGACTTGGTGATACAGAAGGTAAGTGATAGCAAAGAGAGTTCCTTGGCTCCAAAATCAGTACTGTTTCTATCACATTTCACTGCACCTTTTAGATACAGGATACAGACCTTCAGAATATATGGTACAGTTTATGCGTATGTATTTATATCTTAGGAGTAGCAAATCTTCAGCTTTTGTAGAAGGGATAGAATTAGGAAATAGCCAACAGTTATGAAGAGAAATGGGGGCAGCTAGGTGGCACAGTTCATAGAGTACTAGCCCTGAAGTCAGAAGGAACTTGAGTTCAAATCCAACCTCAGACATATAATAATTGCCTAGCTGTGTGACCATAGGCAAATCACTTAACCCCATTGCCTTAAATAAATAGTTTTTTTAAAAAAAAAAGAGAGAAAAGCATGAAAAATTAGGTGGGTGATCAAGCTAAGTGATTCTCATGGGTATTAAAAACAGGGCAAAACTACTAATGATACTAATTTTCCTGCCTAATACTCAAACTGGTTTTCAAGGTAATTAAAAGATAACTTTCAGAAATATAAGTAGTAACTACATCACTGAAATAATTCTGTAGCTGAGATGACCATCTGTTCCAGATTTTCCAGGATAGTACCAATTTCAAGAAAAGAACTTTTAACAAGGCTTTCCAAAAGGAATATCCTTCATCAGATTACATGTGCTGATTTTTGTTTCAGAAATTAAGGTCACAGTACATTTAGTTTCCCAAAGTGACTGGATACATTGATGGACAATAATCATTGAAATGTATTAAGTTCTAACAGAGAACATTATATGAATAACATATAGCCTGTTTTGTTCTTTTAAAGAGTAACTTATTGATAAACAATGTCTTTTCATATTTTGACTTTTTGAAAGATAAAAATATTTCTATAGCATTACAATTTTTAATATACTTTATATTATTTGGAAAATTAAAGGACACACATTGGGATCATATTAAAACTTGTAACAGCCTTTCAAGATAAGTAGTAATAACTACAGTTATTATTATCAACTTTTTAAGGATGAAGAAACTGAGATTTAAATCAGTTAAAGTGATCTGCCCATAGTCACATACTTAATAAGGAGGGTAATTCCTACTCAGGTCTTCCTGACACCAGTTTTCTGAAACCAGAAAAAGTTTAGAAACTCAAAAATACAGAATTATTATTTTTTAAAAAGACATTATATAGGGTAGAGCCAAGATGGCAGGAGGAATTCCCAGCAGCTCTCTTCCAGAATGCTCTAAAATACCCTAAAATTATGACTCTAACCAAATTCTAGAATGGCAGAACCACAGAAAGACTGAGTGAAACAATTTTCCAGTCCAAGATAACTTGGAAGATTTGTAGGAAGACTCTGTTCCACAGGGGTTAGAAGGAGCCATGAGCAACCAGAGCACCAAAGGGTGCTTGGGTTCCAGGCAGTGGAGGTGGTTTCCAGACCTCCCAACCCAGGGATCATCAAGGACAATTTGGAAGGTCAGCAGAAAAACTCTGCCAGGGTGAGCAAGGAGCCCAATGCAGCTCAGGCCTTAATGCAGACCCAGACCTGGGAAACAGAAGCAGGCCTGCAGAACTAGCCAGCCAGAAGCCACCCAGCAGCTGCTTCCAGGGCACTCAGCCCACAAATGGTAAGGGGTTGGGAGGAACTGTCGAGGTTTCTCCATTATCCTTGGGACAAAACTCTTGTGTTTTGCCCACATTCAGATTCTGGTTGCAGTCTGGATCCTTCATTGCCATAGCAGAGCAGGGACCCTCCTCATAGCTTCAGGGCAGAGGAGTGTGCTTGTGGTCATCCAGAGACCAGAGCACAGGCCTGGAGAGCAATCAGAGCCTCTCATAAAACCTTGAAGAAATTATGTCCTGGTGTGGAGTGGTAGATCCCCCAAAATACTCAAAAACTTGGAAAATTTGTTAAAGCCAGGTCATAGATGGGGAAATGAGTAAACAGGAAAAAAAAAAAGAATCTGACCACAAATAATTACTTTGGTCCCATGGAGGATCAAAACTCAGAAGATGACAAAGTCAAAGTTTCTGTATCCAAAGCCTCCAAGAAAAATAAAAATTGGTCTCAGGCTATGGAAGAGCTCAAAAAAAAGGTTTTGAAAATCAAAGGGAGCTAGAGGAAAAATTGGGAAGAGAATTGAGAGCAATGCAGGAAAATTACGAAAATCAAGTCAGCAGTTTGGTAAAGGAGATACAAAAAAAAATACTAAAGAAAATAACAGCTTAAAAACCTGTTTAGGTGAAATGGAAAAATCAGTCCAAAAAGTCAATGAGGAGAAGAATGCTTTAAAAAGCAGAATTGACCAGATGGAAAAGTAGATACAAAAACTCTCTGAAGAAAATAATTCCTTCAAATGTAGAATGGAGCTAAGTGAAGCTGTTGACTTTGTAAGAAATCAAGAAACAATGAAACAAAACCAAAAGAATGAAAGACAAAGAAAATGTGAAATATCTCATTGGGAAAACAACTGACCTGGAAAAACAGATCCAGAAGAAATAATTTAAAAATTATTGGGCTACCTGAAAGTCATGACCAGGAAAAGAGCCTAGACTTCATTTTTAAAGAATTTCTCCAGGAAAATTGCCCTGTTATCCTAAAAGCAGAGGGTAAAATGGAAATTGAGGGAATCTTGAAAGAGATTTCCCCCCCCCAAAAAAAATTCAAGGAATATTATAGCCAAATGCCAGAACTCCCAAATCAAAGAGAAAATATTACAAGCAAAGAAAATATTCAAATATTGTGACACTACAATTAGAATTACACAGGACTTAGCAATGTCTACATGAAGGAATCATAGGGCTAGAAATATGATATTCTGGAAGGCAAAAGATCTGAGATTACAACTAGGAATCAACTACTCCGCAAAACTGAACATCCTCTTTCAGGGAAATTTGTACATTCAGTGAAATGGGAATTTCAGACTTTCCTATTGAAACATCCAGAGCTGAACAGAAAGTTTGATCACCAAGTATAGGACTCAGGTGAAGCATAGAGAGGGTGGACAGGAAAAGCAATTTATGAAGGATTTAGTGATGTTGAACTGCTTGTATTCTTGCAAATACTGATAACTCATATGAACTTCTCACTTATTAGAGTAGTTAGAAGGAGTAAATATTGACAAGGCAAAAGAGGGAGCTGAATATAAAGGTCTAAAATACAGATGGAGTCAATTGGTAAAAAAGGAATGTACTGGGAGAAAGGGAAAGGAGAGGTCGAATGGGCTAAGATATTTCATGTAAAAGAATCAAGAAACAACTTTTGCAATGAAGTGGAAGCAGGGAAGGTAAGGGGGGGATGAGTGAGGCTTCCTTTTCATTGGAAATGACTCAGAGATGAAACAACATAAACATTCAATAGAGTATAAAATCTAAAAGAAAAAGAAGAGGAAGGAATGGGAGAAAGGGGATGGGAAGGGGAGGTGTTGGTGACACAGGAGAGGGAAGATTGTGGAAGAAGGTAGTAAGCTACAATACACTTTTTTTTTGCAAGGTGGTGAGGTTGGATGGCTCAACTGGGAACACATGGCTGGGTGATGATAGATGTGTGTCTGGGATTGGATTTGGGTTTGGGTCCTTCCGTCTCCAGGACCATTGCTCTGTCCACTGTGCCACTTGGCTACCCCACAACACACTTCTGAAGAGGGGCAAAGAGAAAGGAGAGAGAGAGAATAGAATAAATGGGAGTGGGGAGGAATAGCTGGAGGGAAATAGAGTTACCAATAGCAACTGTGGGGGAAAAAATATTGAAGCAACTTCTCTGATGGATTTATGATAAAGAATGTGATCCACCCCAGAGACAGAGCTAATGGTATCTGAACATAGACTGAAGTACTTTTTTTCTCTCATTTTATTTTTAGTGAGGTATCTCTATCTTTGGGGGGAAGAGGGAATTATGTTTACTTTTACAAGACTATTACAGTAATGTGTAAATAAATAAAATTTTAAAGATAAAAATGAAAGGCATTATATTATTTCCTAAAGGAAAATGAATGCTGGGATTTTATTTAAATTTTCTGTATTACAGGGGTGCCGCACCCCTAACCCCAGCAATATGGAAGTGATATCTACTATTCTGCCTCTCTGATCTTTACCAAATTCAGATGACCAATTTGGGATAGATTTACCCTTGATTCAAGTTAATGGATTTAGAGCTGGAAAAGATTGTTTAGAGATTATCTAATCCAAATACTTCATTTGGCATCAAGGAGATAATTCAGGCTCAAAGAAATTGTGTTTTGGGGGTAGCTAGGTGGCATAGTGGATAAAGCACCGGCCCTGGAGTCAGGAGTACCTGGATTCAAATCTGGTCTCAGACACTTAATAATTACCTAGCTGTGTGGCCTTGGGCAAGCCACTTAACCCTGTTTGCCTTGCAAAAACCTAAAAAAAAAATTGTGTTTTGCCTGAGATCACATAACTAGTTAAGTAGCAAAGAAACCAAGTGGTCCACAGATAGTTGAGGAGTATACACCCACCTGCTTAGAATACTATGTGATTTATAAATAATCCCACTTCCTTTACTTGAATTATGATAATGGGAAAAGTATACTTCCATTTAAAATTAAATGAATGTATTATAATCTAATATAACTTCTTTTCTTAGCTCATAATTAGTAGTGAATATTTAACCAGTCATTAACAACTTTGTATCCTGAATGAAAATACAAAATGTATATGTTAGGGGGTGACAGAATATAGGTCTGAAAATTGAGGGTTTTTAAAATAATAATTTAGTCTAATCAAAACAAAGATTTTCTTCTTGAAAAAGTTTTGTTTTGTTTTAAGATTGGCTTTCCTTATCTAGCTCAGACTGAAGTATGGTGGCCAGTCATCAGGACTTGGCCCTACCGCTGGTAAACATGGAAGTTATTTAACCTGCTCCATTTCTGACCTGGCCCAGTTCTTCCCTCTGTAGACAACTTGGTGCCCCACCCCACTCCTATTTCAGGGAATCAATGCATTGGTGCCAAACTTAATATGAATACCTATCAACTCTAACCCACTACAACTCAGACCTCTTGAGTTCAAGATCAACCGACATCTGTCTTCCCAGTAAATAGAGATTACAAGGATGTGCTATTTTATTTTTTAATAATATATTTAAATCTTCCTTTGTAGCAAAGAAAAACCATCAAGCAAAAACTGCTGGTTGATAATCAAATCTAACAATGCATAAAACATTGACCCCAGTGGTCTTCCTTTCTGAAATGAGAAGGAAACTGTAACATTATCTATTCCATTTACCTATCATTAATTTTTCAATTATACTGATCTGACTCCCTTTAAGTGACCAGAGATTACAGGTGAGCACCACCAAGCCAGGGATGAGAAATTGGGAGTTTAAAAATTGAAGGAAGCTGACTGATCAACAACTTAGGAAGCTTTTAAACATGTGGAAACAATGTCATACTTCACTACATAGCCTCTAGCACTCTCTCTTTCATTCCCATCAGGATTCTTGGGGATCCTGAGGGGTTGTATTTCTTTTCTCTATTATCATTAAGCTCAAGCCCATACAGTTAGCATTGTTACCCCCCCCCATCCCCTAGTAATGGGCTAGTGGTACTTGAATTTCATTTAACTTTGTTGCTGCTTAGTTCTATCCAACTCTTCATGACCCCATTTGGGGTTTTCTTGGCAGAGATACTGTAATGGTTTGCCATTTCCTTCCTTAGTTCATTTTACATATGAGGAAACTGAGGCAAACAGAGTTAAGTGACTTGACCAGTGTTACATGGCTAGTAAAATGCCTGGTCCTGATTCCTGGTTCAGTACTTTGTCCTCTTTGTCACCTAGTCTCATTCAATTATTTAACACCAACTATCTTATATAAATGGATATCTACTTCAATATTTCAAAGATAACTTCAACATTTGTTTTTCCATCCCCAACATATTGGAGGTATACACTTTCATATATCACCTGTCTCTGGGAAAAGTAGTTTCAAAATTTAGGTCAATTCTACATAATATTTATTCCACTAATTTCATGGCCATTGCCAACATGATTGCCAAATAAGTTCTCCTGACCAAGAGTTCATCTAATGTGGCACCAGCTTCAAAATCTACCCCCTGTTCTAACTTTCAGACTCTTGGGATTCACATTCCTAATCTTTCAAAACTCAGTAGGGCTAGAAATTCCATTCTCTTCATCTAAAAGGGGAAAAAACATAAAGATCCTAGACCATTACCTATTTTCTTGGGATAATATGACCTCGGAAGGGAGAAGACCCTAGTCCATCTTCCTTTTTTTTTAATTTATGAAATAACACAAGCATTTCCCTAACACAGAATTTTTAAAAAGATGACTGCCCAGAAACTGTAAATCTATCATATTTGACTTGCTATTCCTTTTAAATATATATATACATATATATGTATGTATATATATAATGTTATCATATATAAAGCCTCTACCATTATAGCATTGTTCCTCACCAGATGCTGTGATTGAAGATGTCCAGAAGACCCATCAAGAAGACTTCCAAAAAGCAAATTGTTAAACCTGATAGACCTAGATGAAGGCCTCCAAAACCAACAAAGAGCCTCCTCTTTCACCACTTGTTTAGCTGGACTGAACCAATTATACTTACTACATAGGCTCTTCATGACACTTCCCTTATATATCATAACTTTTCCAGAAGGCTCACTGGTATCTCCACATGTTCAGAAATGATACAGGACACTCTACACAAGTGCCAGATTCCATTTAGATTCCCAGCATAAATCATTGCATCTTAGATTTAGAGTTGGAAGGGATCTTAGAGGCTGTCTCCCAATTGCTTATTTCCAAACTAGGAAATTGAGATATTTCCAAAGATTCATACTCTTACTCATTCATACTTATAATATAGAAGACATGTCCATGTCTTCCATGGGCACCCAACGTGCTGGAGGACTGACTGCCTTCTGATATTATGCAGATACCAGTAATCTTTTGCTCTTGATTTTTGACATGCCATCTTTTTTTTTCTTAGTAATACATCTCCCTGATGCCAAGCTTAACAATGAAGAATTACTCTTGTTCCATTACAATACACAATTCAGACAGTTACTATATTGTTGCAAATACAAGCCAATTCCAATCAGCTCAGCTAACAATTCTCCTTGAAAAAAAAAAGAAAATGCATACACATAAACTGAAAAGTAACACCAATTATCAGCCACAACCAGGCTTTATGCAAGCCAGATTTGGAAAAGAGAGGGAGGGGAAAAAAAGAAGCTTAATTTCAGTTTAAATAGCATAGCCCAACTTTTTCCCCCCAGGGACTAAACTTACTCTTCCTTTCTACAAGATATTGAAATTAAATAGTGGTTGCTTCTTTTTTAAAGTGTCCAACCAGTGGGGATAAAATTGTAATGATATACATAAATGAATGAAATGCTGACTCTTATTCATTGTGTCTTTTAAAACAGGTATAAGCTCGCACATAGGTGTAGCTTCAGAGAGGTGTGTTTTAAGCATTAATGAGGCTGAATTGTGAGGATGGCTCCATAAGGTGTACAATGCATGAGTGGTAAAGTAGGTCAAACAGTGGAAGCTTGCCCATCTTTTAAATCTTTATGAATACAATAGTATCACCTCTTGCTGCCATTTCTCTTGCATAAGATTTCTCAAGAAGAGGCTCAAGAGGAATGGATGTGGGGCAAGGAATGAAGGACTACTAAATTTAAGTATCAATTCTTGTTGGTATATAGATATACATACTCTAGTAAGCAATGTACCAATATAGCCCTCTCTCCCTCCTCTTTTCTTTTAACTTTCTACCTTCTAGAAAAGAAGAGTCTTTACAGAAAGACTAAACTATTTTGAAATCTCCTTCTAACTTTAAATTCTATAGCCTGACAACAGCCCGGCTATTTCCCCATAACTGGAACTCTCCCTCCTCATCTCTGCCTCCTGCCTTTGTTGACTTTCTTTTAGTCCCAGCTAAAGTGTCATCTTCCATAAAAAAAAAAACAAACCTTTCCCAGGCTTTCTTGGGCAAGTGCCTTCCCTCTATTGATTCTATTTATATTTTAACCTTCTATGTCTTGTTTAGATATAGCTGTTTTCATGATGTCTTCCCCATAAATCTGTGCATTTGAGAGAACAGATACTGTCTTTTTGTCTTTCTTTCTATCTCCAGTACTGGGTAAATAGTAGATTCTTAATTGTAGGTGTTTCTTTAGCTTCAAATAATAGAGGATCTACTGGAAGGGAGTCTTATGAGAGCTCAGATATTAACTGGAAGGGGAGAAGGGGGGTAATATTTGTCTACAAATCCCTAATAGATATGTCAGCAGCAGCTGAGGAGTGAAGAGACAATGGCAAATCAAAATATATTGTCTATTGTTTCAATAAAAACTTTTAAAAGTAAGGTTGGGGGCATCTAGGTGGTGTAGTGGATAAAGCACCGGCCTTGAAGTCAGGAGTACCTGGGTTCAAATCCGGTCTCAGACACTTAATAATTACCTAGCTGTGTGGCCTTGGGCAAGCCACTTAACCCCATTTGCCTTGCAAAAAAACCTAAAAAAAAAAGTTAAAAAAGTAAGGTTGGACATCCCTAATCTAGTGGAAATTCAATGACCTGGGTTCAAACACCCTCTCTGTTGCTTGTGTGATCTTCTGTGAATTTTGACCCAACCCTTAGCCTCCCTCCACCAGCACAAGCTTCAGTTTCTACCCATAGAAGATTAATAGGCACATGGTAGATGTCAAACAAATGAGGGTTTGGATAAGTCAGTTTCTAAGATTCCTTCCTACCCCAGACCTATGATCTTTTTCTTCTCTAGCTCACATTCCTATTTTCTGCAAATAAACTGATTTCTTGGAATTATTTTGGTGGCAGATGTTCCCTTTGAGCTCGCTCATTCATTATGTTAACATTACACTTTGGAAAACAATGTGCAGGCCCCTTCTCCTATCAACACAATCAGCTATCACCAGTAGAAAGCAAGGAACTTCTTTACTGCTCTAGTCAACAACTCCCTTTGGGCTAGTTGCTTGACCTCTCCCCCCACCCAAGTATAAATTGGAATTAATAAAAAAGTACATTTGAGGTCTTTGGGTGAAAGATGAATTTTCTCATTTCCTGAGATTTATTCCTAGTCCTGCAATGTATTTTAGAATACATATTTATAATGATATACAAACTGGTATTCCCTTAGTGAAAGAAATATTTGAGGAACTTTGCTTTTTAAAATGTCTTTGAGGGGCAGCTAGGTGGCACAGTGGATAAAGCACTGGCCCTGGAGTCAGAAGTACCTGGGTTCAAATCTGGTCTCAGACACTTAATAATTACCTAGCTGTGTGGCCTTGGGCAAGCCACTTAACCCCATTGCCTTGCAAAAAAATAAAAAATTAAATATGTCTTTGAGTTTATTGTGCTTGGTTTTTGTTTTTTCTTTTTTTCCTATTTGATTATACCAGAGATTCAAATGGTTTCTTTACTATTTGATGATATAGAAGAAAGGCCTATCTTCCCAGTCAACCAAAATACAGTCTAGAGAATTGCCCGGAAGTACTAAAAGTACCAAAGCTGCTCCTAAGAGCAGCTAGGTGACACAGTGAACAAAGATCAAGGCCTGGAGTCAGGAACCCATGCCAAGAAAAATTTCAAAAGGGGTCACAAAGCTTAAAAGCTTAAGTGACTTTCTCAGGGTCACTGATAAAGTAAATTTTAGAGGCAAGATTTGAACTTGGGTCTTCATGGCTCCAAGGTTGGACCTTCTCTACTCTATACTACTACTACTGAATACAGTGTAGGCTTAATAAATGTTTGTAAAGTTGAATATAATTAATACTAGTTGACATATATATTGTAAAGTTTGTGGTTTGCAAAGCACTCCACAAATAATCTCACTTAATCCTTAAAAAACTATGTGAAGTATTATGGATATTATTATCTCTCTTATATAGAACTGAAGCTCAGAGAGGGTAAATGACTCACCTTTTGCAAGTGGGATTTGAACCCAGATTTCTCCTGATTCTAAGTCCACTACGGGGTACCTAGGTTGTGCAGTGGATAGAAAACTAGGTCTGAAATCAGGGAGACCTGAATTCAAATCAAATCCCAGACAACTTCCCCGAGGTAATTAAGGTCTATCTGCCCTACTTCCTGGAACATGGTAGGTTTTTAAACAATAGTTATTTTCTCTCCTTCTACCATACTTTCTATTATATCATGAAGCTTCTCATACTTCAATATGCTAATAATTTTTATTATTTTATAAATTTGTTAATTTTTAGCTGTCATTCAGATCTAAATGGATTACAAAATAATTTTGAAAATAGTACATTCATACTATAATTACAAGAATATAGTAAAAGCTCAGTGTATACTCATGTACATATTTATATTTAAATCTACATAGATGAATATATGCATATATATGTCGAAAAGTATATCTGGCAAAATAATGGACTATATTTTTTTTGTTCCAAAGCTACTTTGTTTCCAGAAATGCTAATTGATTTATTAAGCAAACATTTATATACTAAAAAGACTATCTATCTGAAGCAGACAAAACTGCCTGGAAACTACCTCCAGCAATGTAGATCTCAACAGTCAATGACATAGTAAGTCGATGACCCGAAGCTCCTGGGCAACTAGGTGGTGCAGTGGATAAAGTTCAGGGCTTAGAATCAGAAAGACCTCAGTTATTATAGACATTTACTAGCTATGTGACCTTGCACAAGTCATTTAACCTTGTTTGCATTAGTTTCCTTATCTGTAAAAGGAACTGGCAGAGAGAGGGAAATGACGACTCAATCCTGTTATCTTTGCCACAAAAATCCTAGATGGATCACAAAGAATCAGACATGATTGAAATGAAAGAAGAACACCTACAGGCTGATTTTGTATCCAAGGGTCACAATAAGTATCCAAGGCAAGATTTGAACTTAGTTCTTCTTAACTTCAGATTCATCCTTACAATCCAATATATGATTCTGTCTCATTAATTTTAAGATGTTGAGATATAGTGTATTATTGTATCATCAGTTAATGACATGAACCTATAAAAATATTGAGTTAAGAATAAAAGTATCAAAATAGATTGTAAAAAAGGATTTGCTGTTCTGGATAGAGTTTCATCTATCTATCCAGTTTCTCTCTTTGAAGCAATAGTTGCAATTACCATTGAAGGTATAGTACTAATCACTTTTCCATGCTATGAGTAAGTTTAAAAAAAATCCAGTTGTGCCACCTCTGATTCTCACATTTCAATGAAATTATTATATATTTTTTATTTTCTACTTCTTTTGAATTCCAAGAAAAGGATATTGATTTATAAGTATAATGCTTCCGATACAAGTGTAGTGAATTAAGAGACCAGAGTATATATAATGTTATAAAATGGCTTTTGTTGAAACTGGATTCATCTATATGAAAATTAAAAATTCCCTACTACCACATACAGCCCTCTTCTGTCACCTATAGTGAAAAATGAATCAAATTAATGTAGATTTAGTGCATTCTTAATACTAAGTATATTCAGCAGCTTTCTGAAGACAGGAGATGCTACAGGAACATGAGTTACAAGTCTTTCCAATTTGTTCTGTGTTCAAGACTAAGCATTCATTATAAGAGATATATTATACAAGGCAAGATGATATATACACATGCTCCAGAATGTCCTTTTTCAACAGTTGTGTGCTCAATAAAAATAATAATAAATGACCCATTTTAATGATAAATTATTCCAGATATCACTGGGTCCTAAATAATCTGCATCTTTAAAAAAAAAAGTAAAACATCTGAATTGCCCAATCCTAAAAGGATACCTTAAGTCTTCCTTTATTACTTATCATGTTATTTTATTATGATGTGGTGGTGACCTGGGTTGTCAAGGTCTATGTCAGCAAAGCATAGGCTTGGCAGAGATCCTTGTTAGGGGGAGTTGAATAAATCATGGAACTTGGGAGTTAGGAAGAACTGAGTTCAATTTCCTCTTTAGAAACTTACTTTTTGTGAGGCTCTAGGCAAGTCATCTTATCTCTCCCAGATTCAGTTTCTTCATCTACAAAACTGGAATAATGGCACCTACCTCCTAGCGTTGTTATAAAGCTAAAATGAGATAATATTTGAAAAGCAATTTACAAGACTTAAAACAGTTTATGAATGTTTGCTATGATGATGATGATGATGATAATATTTTAGAGACTGTGTGCCTGTTACCTAGAGACCACCATTTCTGAGTTTCAACCTACAACAACTCATAAAACCATCTACTGAAGCATGAATCATAGAATTACCAATTTAGAGCTAATCCAACATCTTCCTTTTGCAGATGAGGAAAATGAGATCTAAAATGCTGTTGACTTGCCTAACACCACACAGATAACAAGTTACAGAGGCAGGATTTTAAGCCAGATCTTCCTGGTCCAAAACTAGTGCTCTTTGCTTACCATGAAGGAGTTGTAGGAAAGGCAGAGGAGGAGGCATTAAAGGAATGCACCCATATTAATTAAATTACAATCTTTTACAGCATCATGAAATCTATCACTTTATGAGATGATCAAAACTGAACACATTTCTATTTTTCTTTACTCTCTGTTAAGCTACTGGAAAGCAAACTCGTTTTGTTCCTTGCATGGATGTCCTCCTTAAAAAAAAAATCCTGGGTATAGATATGTAAAGATGGTCAATTAGAGAGTGATAATTCAAAGTACTAAAGACTCACTCTTTAACAAAATGATTCATCTTGGAATTTCTTTAAATAGTGAACACTCATGGCACTGAAACTGTGATTCAATTTACCAAAATAATTGATATCCACACTAATTTTCAGCTCCATAGCACTCTAGCATCTGTCTAGTAGGGCATCCCCATGGTGTCATATGCAATCTACAAAGGGCAAACTCTGACACTCACCAAGGACCAAGCAGTGGAGATTCTAGCACCATTTCTAGCTTTACTGACCAATGTGAATCTATCTCTAATCTTCATGGTTTCTATATACTCTGAAACAGCTATAAAGTCTGGTTCTAGTTATTTCCCTGTCACTTCTATCAATGAAGCATTTAGGAGAGACATCCTCATACTCTCAGATATTTAATCAGTAAAAAAAATTTTTAAAGGATAATAGATGTATAGAAGTACATTCAATGATTGCATGATTTTGCACTTTTATCCCTATTCATCCTTCTTTCCTTGCCGCCAACTAAAGAATGTCATAGAGAAAGGGGAAATTGAGTGACGGCTTAAAAGATAGGTAAGCAGGGGAACGGCTAGGTGGCGCAGTGGCTAGAGCACCGGCCTTGGAATCAGGAATACCTGGGTTCAAATCCGACCTCAGACATTTAATAATTACCTAGCTGTGTGGCCTTGGGCAAGCAACTTAACCCCATTGCCTTGAAAAATCTAAAAAAAAAAAAAAAAAAAAAAAAAAATAAGATAGGTAAGTGGCAGTTGTGTGGCTCTGATTAGGAGGACTTGACTTCAAATCTGGCCTCACACACTGGTTATATGACTCTGGGCAAGTTATTAAGCCCCAATTTCCTCCCCCTCAAAAAAAATATAAACTAAAAAGGTAGTGAGAAATCAATGGGGTCCTAGTTATGAATATTAATTATTATTTTAGATGATAATAAAGTGAGACCCTTTAAGACTACTGAGCTACATAAATTGCCCCTACACTAAAAGGTTCCAGAATGCCATGCCATGCTCAGAAGCCAAAAAAGACCAAAAAAATAATTTATTTCTTAAGAGTCCTCTGTGTCTACACTCTGCTTTCAGCTGTTGCTTCTTCCTTATTCAGTGGTTCTGTTTCATTTTGCACATAATTATCTGAGTGGCCATCTGGCCTGAGGATGGCTCTACTCCCCCCACCCACCCCGAAAAAGCTCTATAATGTGACATGGCTAGTACAACAGCTATTTGAGATTCAAGAGCTTTTTTCACTTATCTAGTTTCATGGCCCCTTTTCAAATGTTTGGAGGTGATAGTATCTCTGACCTCCAAATAAGTGGGGTGTTTCTCCAATAACAATTACTCAAAATCATTGTAAGTTATGTTTCAATAAGAGTGAAGTGAAGAGCAAAAGAAATTTGGGGGAGATGAAAAAATAGCAATATCTCCAAATAAGGAATAATTGAGATACAATCTAAGCAGCAGCTGTTTGATAGCCTATCAAATTCTTCACAACATCTGCAGAAGCTGAAAGGGGGAAAAAAGAGAAAATGTGATTTAATGAAATGGAATTAGAACATGATCAAGCTATATATATTCAACACTGTCACTAGAACCCTGAGATTCTCTAGATGTTCTTTCCAGATAGTCCATACACTAGTGAATAGGCAGTTGAATGCCTCTGTTTTCCAACTTTTCCATTAGTTAAAATGGGGACAATAACACTATTCACTTCCTAAGGATAGTGGAAGGATTCATGAGGTAATGTTTATGAAGCACTCAAAGTTCTTTCAATGAAAGATTTTATGTAAACATAACTTTAACTGTACTATCCAACCATAACTAGCCTATGCTTACTGAGAAATGCCCCCCCACCCTTTGCCCAGAAAAGAAAAGCCATTGCATTGAATCCTTCCATGTTATTTGTAAATGGCTTATGCAAAGAAAGATGATAGAATAGTCAGTGTGGATGGAATGAAAATATGTCACAAGGACTTTGTTATTCAATGGTATCTATTCTTCAAGAGTTTGCCCACATTTCAATAACCATGGAACTTTTTAAAAGTTAATATTCTTATTTATTCATGTATCTCTTATTTGAGCCTCAGAGGGAAATATCAATTATCTGTACTCTCCTAAGAAACATTATTTTTCTTACTTATCCAGGAATGAGATACACAAGATTGTTGAGCAAGGAAGAGTAGCATGGACAAGTAACAACAGCATCTTTCCTTTCTGAAGTTAGCTATGCTGAAAATCAGACCCTTGATCCAAATGACCTCAGATGTATGATGGGAACAGAATAGTCTGTAGACTAATGGCCCACACCTGGCTTCTGAATTGGACTAAATTCTAAGCCACAGCTCTTGATTATAAGGTCCCATAGCTCTTCTTGGCCATACAAATGAGTCCCTGTCATATCTCTATTTAGCTCACAGGAGGTTTTCATTATCTTTCTGGTCATTATTGCTCCATGACACCCTGCCCCCCTTACATTTTAAAACCTCTCCCATGTATCTTCAAGGTTGAGTTGAGTTGAGTCTTCCATTTCAAATTTAAAATAAACTCAGAGACCATAAAGTATAAGTATGAATTTTTCAGGGAGTGTTGGCCCACATTTCTTTATCAGAATCTCCCTCCTTCAAACTTTAAGAACTAAAAAACTAAAGATTTATTTATATAAATATCATTCCATTTAGGAGTCCTAATTTTACAGTGTGAAACTTCTTTAATGAGGATAATCATAGTTATATCCAAATTGTAAAGGTCACTTAGTCTCTCTAGGATTTGTTTTGATTTTTTTTTTACTTATAAAGGGAGGGAATAGGGCTTAGGTCCCTACTGGTTCTAGTTATGGGATCCTAAGAAATAAAGAACTTACTACACATTGTATTAGTAGAAGAAGTGATTATTTTGATCATAGATTCTTCATGTCTTGAAATGACAACTTACTTGTCTCATGAATAGGGACTATCTAGATTGACCAAAAAGATTTTTTTTAAATGTTAACAGAACCTTATACATATTTAAAGCACAATTCAGTAATATATGTATATGAGAAGTTGGGGAAAATAGGATGGAAAATGCAAATTCAGTTCTATTTCTAGTCCTATTCACAATCAAAGGCTTTAGAATTACTTTGCCCTGTAATTTGGAGAAAGTATGAGGGGTATTCTGCAAAAAACCTTTCTACAAAAGACATTTAGTTGTCATCCTTAACTATCTCAGTTGAGAATGAATGATAGCAGATAGAATTGGACAGAGAAAAGGACATGCCATCTGTCTATACCATTCTTTATGATGGAAGATGAAACTGCTGATTCCATAACAATCAAAATTAATGTGTATCAGTTCCAACTGAGAATGCCCTACTCTGTTAGAGCAAGGTGGGCTTAAAAAGCAACCACCTTCCCTCCACCCTTGCCTTTTGGTAAACAATAATTTTCTGTTACCACTGCTTCATAGACTTCCCTCCAATTTATTGGGGTTTTCTTTTATATAATTCTTTTTTATTTTATAATGTTTTACTGATGTTTTTGTCATTAAATTATAGTCATTTCAGGAGTAGGGCAAAAAAAAGGAACCCTCCACACTTTCCAAATTGATGCTTCCTTTATAACAAAAGTAATCTCTCCATAAAATGTACTTTTGGGAGCAGCTAGGTGGTGCAGTGGTTGAAGCACCAGCCCTGGAGTCAGGAGGACCTGAGTTCAAATTCAGTCTCAGACACATATTACCTAGCTGTGTGATCTTGGCCACTCACTTAACCCCACTGCCTTGTAAAAACTTTTTAAAAAATGTAGTTATAAAGTGACATCTGATAATATAGAGAGCATTCTGTCCTAATATCCCCACCCACCTCTCTAAAATGAGAACATATATTTCAGCTTTTGTTCTCTAGGATCTTCAATAGTTTTTTCAGTTACTTAGAGTTGGCTTACTGTTAGTAACCTTTTTATTTATATTATGGTAGTTATTATTTGTATTTTACATATTGTGTATGTTTTGGTTCTGCTTATTTCATTTTGCATCAATTTATAAAAACCTACCCATGTGTTTCTGAATTCTTTATAATTTATTATTGCATAATAATGTGCCACTATATTAATATACTGTTGATTTTTGTCCATTTCCTAAACTATGGTTACCCACTTTGTTTCCAGTCTTTTGCTATCACAAAGCAGGCTGCTATCAATATTTTGGTAAAGATTGAGCTTTTTGTTTGTCTCTTTGATTTCCTTGAAGTACAGGTTTTTTCCCCATACTTTCTGGGCTAAATTCTAGCAATTGGCAAATAATCTTTGAGCTTTTAGGCATGTTACACCCTCGCTTATCTACAGTAATACAGACTAAATATTGTCAAAATTCCCTGGGTTGAACTTGGTAACACCTCAAATGGGATCTTTCCTTTTTTTGGGGGGGGGGCAGTCATTATTTCCTTACCCATCACCTTTGAAGGCAAATCTCACAGCTGAACCTTGGATCAAGATTCAGACACCATTCCCTGAATCCAACTATTGATAAGAAATAGGGCAAAGAATAGGTCATAAAATCCTTTCTTTACTAAGAGACATGTATAATCAATGTCATTAGTATTGTCCACATAGATCAAAATCAAAGGAAAGAAGGAAATCATAGAATCCCTAAGCTTGAAGTAATCTAGTCCAATCCATAACTGAACAAAAATATATCATCCCTAATAAATAATACTATCTTCCCTAGACCTTTCTTTTGCAGTATAAATATTCCCAATTCCTTTATTGGAATCTTACATGGTATAATCTTTAGGCCCTTCACCAACCTTATCACTCCTAAGTCAGTAGTTTATCTGCAGGAGGGAAGAATATGTGGAAACAGGGTTCAAAAGCAACAGGGATGGCTTCAGAAAGGTTAATTCTGGAAATAACCTAATATATAACATCCAACAAACAAGGTCCAAAGGAGGACCTTAAACAGTCTAATACCATCCTTTCTTCAACAGACTTCTTGCCAATGACTAAAATTCTGCCCTAACACATTCCTCAGTAGTTAGCATGCACCCACACCCTTATACACTTCTTATGCCAGTAATTGTGAACCCCTGGCTGACAATATATAAAGTCCATTCCCAATGTCCTCTAATATCCCACTTTCAGATCTGCTTTTCCTTTTCATTTTGCCTTCTGAAATGCTTTCTAATTTATCTCCCTGCCTTGTCTCTCCCCACTGCAATAAAACCTCAACTCAACTACTAAAATTATTTTCTGAAAAGGTAGTTTTGATTAAGTCACCCCTCTACTCAATAAGCCCGAGGTGTCTCCTTATCACCTATTCAAACCCTCTGTTTGGCATTAAAATCACTTTGCAACTCTGCCCCTCCTATTTTTCATGTCTTCTTACCCTTCCATGTTATCTTTGATCCAGTAACACTGGACCTTAGAAAGTCACATGTTCTTCCCTCACACCACACTCTATGGCCCATCACTAGCTGTCCCTATGCCTAGAATGCTTTCATTATTCATGCCAACTGATCAACTTTAATTGTTCCTTCTGCATCCTGTTTACCTAGTTTCTGGTGTCTTTCCCTTGGAGAGTACCTCCATCTAATCTGTATTTATATTCTATCAATCTATTAATTTACACAATTTTCTCTCCAGTTAAAATAGAATTCCTTGAGGTTGAAACTGTCTTTGCCTTTGTCTCAGTAGTTAGCATAGTGCTTGGTATGTAGTAAGTGCTTAATAAACGCTTTTTTAATAGATTGATTGATTGTTATTCAGGCATTTGAGTTGTATCTAACTCTTCATGATCCATTTGGGGTTTTCTTGGCAAAGATACTAGTTTGCCTTTTCCAGCTTGTTTTACAGATGAGGAAACTGAGGCAAGCAAGGTTGAGTGGCTTGCCCAGCATCATGTAGCCAGTAAATGTTTGAGGCTGGATTTATCTCAAGGAGACAAGTGTTTAGGACATCATATTTGGCACTCTAGTCACTGCACCACCAAGGTCCTATGGGAAATTTAAAGAGTGGAGAGGTAATATTTTAACAGACAAAATGGAGAAACATGATCTAAACAATCCCATAGTTTGGTGAAATCAGGTAGACTCATGGTCAGAAACAAATGGTCCCAGCTAGATATCCTCTGGTAAGAAAATCTTTAATGCAAACCCAGTCTCAGACATTTAATACTTACTTGTTCAGGGAAGTCACCTAACCACATTGCCTGGTAAAAAGAAGAAAAGAAAGAAAGAAAGAAAGAAAGAAAGAAAGAAAGAAAGAAAGAAAGAAAGAAAGAAAGAAAGAAAGAAAGAAAGAAAGAGAGAAAGAAAGAAAGAAAGAAAGAAAGAAAGAAAGAAAGAAGAGAGAGAAAGAGAGAAAGAGAGAAAGAAAGAGAGAGAAAGAGAGAAAGAGAGAAAGAGAGAAAGAGAATGAGAGAAAGAAAGAAAGAAAACTTTAATAGAATATTCCAGAGATCTGGATTTGACTAAGCACTATTCAACAATTTTATTAATGAATTGGACAAAGAAATAGATGACAAAATTAAATTTTCAAATGATACATATATAGGAAGAATATGTTAGATGATAAAGTCAGGATCCAAAAAGATCTCATAGGCTACAATCTTGGGACTAGCTAATAAGATAATACTAACAATAGTAATTTAGATTTGAGTGGTGATTTAGGCTTACAAAGTGCTAACATATTTTTTCTTTTGAGCTTTATAACAACTCTGAGTTATATAATTCCCATCTTACCAGTGAGAAAATTGATACCCAGAGAATGATACTAGCCTAGGGTCACAGAGCTAGTAAGTATCTAAGACAGGATTCAAATCCAGGGCATCCTGAACCTAAAGCCAACCTATCTTCCTGTTCTCTGTGCTAGTCAGATTACTGCTGAAGTACTGTATTCATTTCTGGAACCTATATATATATATATACATATATAAGGATAGACATTGATAAGGTAGAAACTGTTATCCAAAGCAAGACAACCAGAATGAAAGATTGTGCCATATGAGCATTAATAAAAAACTGACAATTTTTAGACTTAAGACTTGATAGAGAAGACTATGATAAATATCTTCAAATATCTAAATAGCTTTCACATGCAATGGGGATTAGACTTGTTTTCCCTTGGTTCTACAAAACAGACCTAGAAGAGAACATTGAAAGCTTCAGAAATTTAATATAAGGAGGAAAAATACTTCCTAATGATAAAGCTCTTTGCAGAAGTGGAATTGGCTACTCCGAGAGGCAGAAGAGATAACCCCTTTACTAGGAATCTTAGAGCAAAGTGAGTGCTAGTTTAGATATGGATTGGACTAGATTGGTTCTAACGTTCCATCCAACTCAGAGTTTCCATGACTTCCCAAATGCAAATCTACTCCATTTGTTTTTATACAGTTATACAGACAGGTCCAATCTTAAAAGATCATCTAATAAAGTCCATTATCTTCAGGGAGATTGATGACTATACCATCTAGGAAAAGTGGTTATCTATTATCTTCTTAAGATTGTCAGGAGCCCTGGTGTAAGAAGGACCTAAGTTCAACTCCGACCTCAGACACTTAACCCCTTTGCATTGCAAAAAAAAAAAAAAAAAATCATCAGGGATGGAAACTCCTTATGCTAAAAATATGTCAGCATGATTGAGGCATTATTTAAACTAAAAATAAACTAGATCATGTAAGAAAAGGAGACAGTGATATTGGATTCAGCATCACTACTCATACTGGTATTCCAGTCTTCAAAAGAAAAAAATGAGAAAAAAGTTTAATATGTACAAATTATCCAATTCACAATCAGCTGAAAAATGCTAAATGATTAGAGTCAGGGGATATTCTTGAATTTGGTTATTTTCAGGCTCCTAAATTTCACCAGCTGGAATTCTTTTTAAAGCACTATCCTTTTCAACCTTTTAAAATGAAAGATTTGTTTTTTAATGGGAAATCTGCAGTTGCTATAAAGTAGAGACACAAGTGGCTTGGTTACTTGTTAAAGGACTAAATTCTTCTTCTACATTTTGTTTAGCAAGTAGTAAAAAATATGAAACATACAATATTACTGTACCTAAAGAAGTAAATTTGAGGATCATTCAAGGGCAGTGGAGAAGACCATAGTGAGTATGAGCAGGTTGCAACATAATACTAATGATAAATTGAGCAATATAGGCAGTAAGATAAGGAAGTCATCAGAGAGATGCTTGACTTGGAAAAGAGATGGATCTGTCATAGCACAGTAAGAATGATGTACAATCAATGGATTGTACCAATAGCATCAAAGTCATATCAAGAGAACCAAGAGAACTCCCCAGAAGGTTTGGTGGCAATCATTTGTCAGAGTCCACTTTCCTGAATCAAGCTCATTGCCCATTATTCTCCTTTGCACATTTTACCTTCTAACCAAATTGACCTACTTGGTTTTCTCCATATGTGACATTTCTTCTTTCGACTCATTACCTTTGTACTGGTTGCCTTCCCTTCTTAAAATGTTCTTCCATCTCATTTTTGCCTCTTAGAATTGTCAACTTCCTTTAAAGCACAAGTCAACTACTATCTCCTACATGAACCTAGCTCTACCAGTCACTACCTGTATGACACTGGACAAATTCATTTAATTTCTCTTGGCCTCAGTATTCTTTTTTGTAAAATGAAGAGGTTGCACTAAATGGTCTCAAAGGTCCTTTTCAAAATCTGAATCTTATGAAGATCCTCTGAAGTTGCTTGTGATACTTGAAGTTTATTATATCCTTCAACACCAAAAGATTTTGTTTTTATAAGTTATATATATATTATTCATATATTCATAATATGCAATATCAATATACTTATATATAATATACAATTTACATATAATATATGTTTATATATACAATATATTTCATATATATATATACATATATATATACAATTAGTTTATATTCATTTATCTTTGAGCATGTTGTCCCACCTGACTCCCAAAGAATGTAAGTTTCTGAAGGCAACCACTATTTCATTTTGGTCTTTATGTCTTTACCACCTAGCATAATGATTGGCATACTGCTTAGCCAGTACTTATTTACTGATTGATTATTGATTTCAGACTCCCAGACCTACTATGTATTGTGCTTTAATATCTGCCACTGTGTGTGTGTCTGTCTTTCTCTGTTTTTCTCTGTTTCTCTCTAAACTAGAGCAAAGTTTCCACTTTGTCCCCTAATCTGAACTTTCTCAGTTCATTTTCAAGGTAACATAATTCACCAGATACTCCAAATTAGAAACATTGGTGTTATTTATTCTACTCTCCCTTACCTCAAATACATATACATTAAGTCTCCAAGTTTTGCTGATTCCATCTCCAAAATTTTTCTAGTTTTCTTCTCTTCCTCTTGATCCTCATTGCCACAGTCCCTCATTACAACCTGCCTACTACTGTAATAGCTTCCTCTGAGGTCTTTTGAACTCTGCCCTTTTCTCCTGCTAATACATCCTTCGTTACTGCTGTCAGAACTGTCCACTTTACATGAAGATATAGAAAAACCAATCTTCCCAAAGCTTTGAAAAGATAAATTATTGAGTAAAGTATGGATTCCTTTACCTGGTGTGCAGGGCCCTCCACAGTCTGGGAGTAACCTATCTTTCCAGTCTTATCTCATCCTCCCACCCACATGTATTCTAGACAACCTAACCTTCATTCCCCTACATTCTTTCCCACCTCTTTGTACCTTTTCTAGTTCCCTATACTTAACAGGCATTCTCTTTCTCCTCTTCTCTCCCTCCCTATGTGTGTTGAATTCCTACCATCCTTTGAAATCCAACTCCAGTGCAACTTTCTCCAGATACTTATTAGCTTTTTTGACCATGGTCAAGATAAATTGCCTCTTTTGTCTGAGTTTCTTCTAAAAACAAGGAGGTTGCTCTTGATTGATCCTTTTGTGGGGCATAATTTGGGATAACTTTTCCAATCTCCACTATGTCTGATACATTGGGTACTTGGACAGAATTTTCCTTCAGAGTTCTAGAGATAACCTTAAGGAATTTTAGTTTACAATACTATCATGAATGAGCCCCTGATCCAGTGTGTTCTGAATAATGTTTTATTAATTGACCAAACCAGCTTTCACAAAGATTCATTTACTGAAAAGATATAGTAAGAATAGAAATTACAAAGATATTCCCCAAAATCATGGATGCACTCTTTCATTGATACCTACTTAGTCCCTGGGAAGAGTGAGCTCAATCTTAAAGCATGGGTATTATGCTAAATATATGCATACATTTAGGGAATATGTGTGGATGAGAAGTACCTCATGTCACTTGGCCCTAATAGTCCTTTCTTTGAGGAGTTATTCTTTCCACCCCAGTTTATCTTAGGGCAAAGCACTGTGAAGTATGAGTTGCTCTCTTGTAGATAAGGTATCTCTGCTGAAAGATAAACCACTGTGGGGTTGGATCAAATATGTACTTGTCAGGCATGACTCCTAACCAGGAGTCAATGACTGCTACTACCAACTCCAGTGGTCTCTGCTACCAACTATGTTTGCTGAGGGACTTCTAATGGCTCTTCTAACCTTTTAAACTCAAAAGATCATAGCCTAGTCCATTCCATCACTGGATACTCATTCACTAAAGATCAAGAAAGAATAAACACAACAGAAACAGGGCAGCCAGGTGAAAAGATATGACAGAAAAAACTACAGAGGCTGCTGCTGTCCCTCCTCCCATCTAGAAGTTCATAGCAGTTTTTCTTCACTCCAAAGCCATCAGAAAAGAGATAAAGAGAATGTTTGAATAGACCAAGTTATAACCTTTTGAGTTTCAAAAAGTCAGAAATATCATTAGAGATCACCTTAGTAACCATAGTTGGTAGAATTTACCACTGGGGACAATAGTAACAGTCACTGAACCTGGTGAGGAACCAACCCTAAAAAATGACCTGCTTGATTCAACTCATCTCTCCTTTTGCAGGCACCCTCGATTCTACCTTCTCAAGCAATTTGAAAATTATTTGTCTTCACAGTGCAAACCCTTCATCATTCATAGCAAGAAGTAGGCTTATCAAGTCTTCACACATTGAATTGCTATCAATGCTCTCTCTCTCTCTCTATATATATATATATATATATCTATCTATCTATCTATCTATACATATACATATATATATATATATGTATATATATATATATATATATATCTCAAGCAGGCCAGATTCAAATATTTTCTAATGTTTCTAATATCTAAGCTCTCAATGGCTGTTCCCTATTCCACTGTGATCTGATAATCTTCCTTGAAAAAGACTTTATCTATCCAACCTTATCTCATGCTAAGCCATTGCATATCATCTGTAGTCTAGCCAATCTGGATTAATTGCCATCTTCCATAAATATCCTGCCATTGTCCTTTGGGTAACAACATGCTGCTTTTAAACAGAGATTTCTGGGGTCTATTTTGTCAAAAGAAAAACAGTTCTCATATGAGTGACTGTGTTAATTAAAGTTATTGATGAAGAGCTCAGTTTTCAAGTCAGGACTTGATGGGAGAGAAGAGTATAGTAAATTTAAACTATTAAAAAGTAGAATTTAGGATGTGCCTAGATTTCTTTTTTATTTTTTTAAAGTATGATGTGTTTATTCAAAGAGTATCTTGGTTTTAATAATAACAAAAAAAGAATAAATAAACCCAATAATAGAGATAGAGCCATTTCTATAACTCTAACTTCCATAAATAATAGTGAACTATTTTACAAATAGTATTTGGGGAGATTAATTAATGAGTCAGTATTTTAACTTAGAATCAGCACATCTCTATTGAAAGGAACCCAAGGGGCTATCTAATCTAATCTAGATATGACCAGGAATATTCCCAACAAAGGCATCTAGACTCGTCTTGGAGACTCTTAGTGATGCATATTCTAGTACCGTATTTCCCCATTTATAAGACACTCCCATGTACAGGATACACCCTAATTTGGGGGCCCAAAATTTGAAAAATAATATTACATAAAGTTATTGAACTCAAGTTTTATTCATCACAAAATTCATACAACTCCTCATCACTGTCAAAACTCCTATCCATTAGCTTGTCTTCATCTGTATTTGATGATGAATCACTGTCTTAGGAGAGGCTCTGACTGCTCTCCTGCCTGTGTTCTGGTCTGGGGTTGACCACAAGCTCTCCCTGGGCAAGTCTGGTGCATGGACATATGCTTAGTCCATTCCATTTCATGAGCCAATTGTATCCTCCTTTGAAATCAGTCACTTATTTTTCATTAGCAATTCTTCTTGCCTCCTTGCCATCTTCATAGAAATGGCAATTCCACTGGCCCTTTGCTCTTCAACCCATCTCTCCAATTCCCTCTCTAACTCAGGCCATTTTGCTGACTTGCCTCTCATGACCTCCTGCTGCTGAGGCATTTTTCAGTATGGTTTCTTCTTCCCTTAGCCAGTCTCGGATTATTTTCTCATTTGGAGGAGGACCAGACTAATGTTCGGCAGCACAATTTCCATGCACTTTTGCAAACTGGATCACTTTTTTTTTTTACAAAGCAATGAGGTTAAGTGGCTTGCCCAAAGCCACACAGTTAGATAATTATTAAGTGTCTGAGGTCAGATTTGAACTCAGGTACTCCTGACTCCAGGGCCAGTGCTCTATCCACTGCTCCATCTAGTTGCCCCAAACTGGATCACTTTTAACTTGAATTCAGCACTGAATGAAAATCTTTTCTGGGCCAGTTCTGGGCAGAATGTAGCAAAACATAACCTAATATACCAATAACAAATTCAAAACAATGAGTGCAAAGACAAGTGTGAAAAAGCGGGAAATGCAAGTAAAAAATTCTACAACCACTGCATAAGATGTTCCCAGTTTTAGACCCCAAATTTTTTGAAAAGGGGTGCATCTTCTACATGGGGAAATACAGTATATTCTAAAAGAACCCCTTCTACTTTGGTATAGCTTCAATACCAAATACTCTTACCTCAAGTTGAAATCTGCTTCTCTACAATTTCCAACCATTTTTCTTAGTTCTGTACTATAAGATCAACTAGAACAAATCTATGGATCATCCTTAACTGATGTATTTGAAGACAGCTATCAAGTTCTCCAGAGTGTACCCAATGTACCCAATTTGGACAGAAGAATATCTGTATTTACGAAATAATAATAAATTATAGGACCTATGAAAGAAACTTAATAGAGATTAAAGTCAAGTAGGGATAAGCTGCTAATATATATATCTCACACATCAAAAACAAGTCAGGAAAACAAGGAGAAAATGCCTTTTTGGTGTTCTAGATAGAGTCCATGATCAAGCAACCAGATGATCACAAAAGACTGAAAATTTTGATTATATAAACTATAAAAGTTTTTTGCACAAGCTAACATTTAAAGTTATAAGGAAAAAAATCATTGCAGCAAGTTTCTGATAAAAAAAAATTTTCTAAGGATATGTTTTGAATTTATAAGAACATTCCCCAATAGATAAATAGTTAAAGACTATGTATGAATGGTTCTCAAAGAAAAAAAATCCATGTTATTCTACAACCCTATAAAAATTCTCCAAATCATTAATAATTAGAAAAATGCAAATTAAAGAGATTCTAAAGTTCCACTTCATATCATCTAGATTGACAAATACAGTTTTAAAAAAAAAGAACTCGACAAATGTCTAAGGAATTGTAGGAAATCTGGCACACTAATATACAACTGGTGGAGCTGAATTAGTTTAGTCATTCTGAAAGGCAATTTGGAACTTTATCCAAAAATCACTAACTATGCCTATCCTTTGACTCAGTGATGCATCACTATGAGGCCAAAGAGTTCAAAGGAAAAAATAGAAGGACATACATATAAACAGACTTACATTAATCTTTTTGTTCAAGAAGTAGAAGTGTTTAAGGGAGACCCTAACAACTGAGTACAACTGAATAAATTATAGAATGTAAATGGAATAGTATATTATTGCACTATAAAAAGTGACAAAAAAGAATGGGCACAGATAAACTTGGAAGAACTTTTATGAATTAATGAAGAGAGAAAAGAGAAAAAACCATGAAAAATATTATACAATAAAAACAACATTGTATAGAAAAATAATTTCAAAAAGGTAAGATCTCTGAGCAATAATTACCAATCTCAATTCGAGATGACTAATAATGAAGCATTATATCCACCTCCAGACAGAGAAGGAATGAACTCAATGTGAAGAATGAGACAAACAGTTTTTAACAAAATCAATAAGGGAATTTGTTTTGCTTGACCAAGCATATTTCTTATTTGAGTTTTGCTTTTCTTCTCTTTTTTTTTTAAATGGGGAGGGGGGAATAGAAAAGGCTTAAGGGAGGGAAATAGAAACAAGGTTGTCAAAATAAAAATGGAGGGAAAAGGAAGGTCATTTTTCTTTTCTTAAATACACAAAAGGAAGGAAGGATACAAGCCTTTATTAGGTACCTACCATTTACTAGGTCATATTTGATCTTCACAACAATCCAAAGAGGTGGGTGCTATTGTTCACCTTTTAGAGTTAAGGAAATTGATGCAGCTATTGGTTAAGTGACTTGCCCAAGATTTCATATCTAGTAAATATGGAAAGATAGTTCTGAATTCAAGATTTCTTCACTCTAGGTCCAGTATTCTATTCATCCAAGAATACATAAATGTATTTCCTCAAGAAAGAAGGAAACAAA
Organism: Macrotis lagotis; assembly: GCF_037893015.1. Classification (NCBI taxonomy): domain Eukaryota; kingdom Metazoa; phylum Chordata; class Mammalia; order Peramelemorphia; family Peramelidae; genus Macrotis; species Macrotis lagotis. Next base: position 150,293,878 of record NC_133662.1, on the reverse strand, counting down.
GATAAACAGGACATCTTCAAAAGCTACTTGTTGAATTTAGTACCTACTCAAACGGAAAAGCAAATGATAGGTAGTATAGACAGTTTGAGGTACTGAGCATATAGCTTCTGTTCTACTTTGAATATGGAAATGATCATTTGATTTAGAGTTTTTAAGTCAGAATAAAACAAAAGTTTAAAGAAAAAGCTCAAATAAGGAAGACAGTGTGGGAGAGGTGGAAAAGTGAGGAACCAGGAGACTTGACTTGTAGGACTGGTTCTATCATGAACTTAGTGTGTTACATTGAGCTAGTCAATAAATCCCTCTGGTTCTCAGTGTTTTCATCTGTCATTAGATACTTGAGTCTTTGTATCCGTAGGACCTAGCATAATAGAGCAGCTTAAACAATACCAGGATGATTGAATGAACCTAGGATGTTATCAATGTGGGCAAGTCGTTTAGTGGCATAATCAGTTTATCAAATATTTTAATCACATATTAAAAACATACCAGACTTCTTGTCTTTGGGTCTAGAGATAAAATTGGAAGAATCTCTATCCTCAAGAAACTTCCATTATATCAAGGGAAACGTGTATATACAATGTGTCCAAAAGAAATAGTTCTACATATCTTCTGATCCAGTGTCATTCTTGTCTATATTCCTAAGTCTTTGTTAATAGTAATAGAAATAGCTTTTATATAGCAACTTATGGTTTGCAAAATATATGTGATCTCATTTAATCTTCAAAGTAATTCTATCAGGTTATTATTATTATTATTATAATTTCTATTTTACAGAAGAGAATACTGAGGATGAGAGAACTTAATTGATTTGCATAGGGTCACGCAGAAGGTTTTTAAGATAGGATATGCTAGAGGTCTTTATTGAATTATTAATTTGGGGTTCTGCTATTTCACAGTGTTGTTATAAGTATACAAATAATATTGTGTTAAGTATGGTCTTCAAAGACATATTATCTAACCTATTAGAAATTATAATATCAGTAATCTCAAGTTACATACTATGGAAAAACAACCCCATAAAAGGACCGTTTTAGTGTGTGTGTGTGTGTGTGTGTGTGTGTGTGTGTGTGTGTGTGTGTGTGTTTCTGTAGAGAAAGAGGAAGCAAAGAGCTATTTGAGTCACTCAGGCCCTCAATCATTATCCTCTGCCCAACAAAGAGGATTGGCCTCCTTTAAAAATAGAAAACATTAGTCTACAGCTAATCACTGTTACTTCAAGTTTGAATTTTAGGTGATAAAATGAGTCATCTCAAATTCCTTCTATCTTAATGATTCCCCATCACTTTGGTATCATAAAAATATTCATCTCTAAATTTTCTCTAACTAAATGTTAGAACAGTGGAAGTATCTAAGAGCTACGATAATGGGCATATTGCCAATATTGATATTATAAAAGTATCTAATTCATCTTTTCATCCCACTAAGGAAAATGTTCTCTCCTGAGCTTTGCTCCATCTTGGTTTGGATTATTCAAGAAACAAAAATCACTATTTCACCCCTGCTAATGTTTTCCATGAATTTTTTTAAAGAGGTGGGATAATATAGTGGTAAGAAACCTTAGATTTGAAACCCAAAGATTTAAGGCCCTACCTCTGCTTTTTATCAGAGCAAAGTTCTTGATTCTCTAAGAGATAGTGTTTTCATCTGTATAATGTGCATATGAACATCTTTTCTATACAATCAGGGATGCCTTGAGGAACAAAATAGCTCATGAAAATGCAGTCTTTGTAAACTATAAGGTGCTATAGAAATGGTAGACATGTTCATTTTCTTTTTATCTAGTTATATCCTACCAGCTGCTTATATTCAACAATACACTTCAATATGTTTCACTTAATCCCTGGTCTATTATAACCTGATGTCTCCAGATTAGTGTGGAACCAAAGCACTGATCTAGATAATACAGATTGCTATCTTGGGGGTCTTTTCTTTTTTATGGCAAAAAGGTTGGAAAATATGAATAGATAGATAGATAGATAGATAGATAGATAGATAGATAGAGATAGATAGATAGATAGATAGATAGATAGATAGATAGATAGATGGTAGAATACTGCCCTGCAAATTTTTTTTATAATATTCCTGGTCACAATTAGATGGCTGAAGTCATATTTGTAATTACCATTAACCAAAGTAATCACAAGGCTTTGGTGAGTGGGGCAAATAGATAATACACTATTTTTCTCCAGAAAGTAAATGCCTTAAAGAACAGGGCCATAGGTTGCTTGTGAAACAACCATATATCACTTAGGATCAATAGTAGAGCACTACTGATCTGAATAAATGATAATAAATTGCATTTTCTTTGGAAAGATCCTGACTTAGAATTGAGATACTGGTTCAAGTCTCAGTTGTATGAATTTTGGCAAGACATGAAATCTCTATGGTCATCCATCAAAAACAAGCTTTTATTAAACATCTATTATATATCAAGCATGTGATCAGCACTAGAGTAACAAAGAGAAGCAAAAAACCAATTCTTATTCTCAAGAAACTCATAGTCTGATGGGGAGACAATGTGGAAACAACTATGTCCAAATAGGAAAAACTGGGCATGGTTTCAGAGAGAAAGCATTAATATTAAGAAGGAATGAGAAAGGTTTCTTGCAGAAGGTGGGAAATTACCTGAGATTTGAAGGAAGTTTGAAAATAAGAAGGGAAAACATTCAAGGCATGAGGGACAGGAGATAGATGGAAAGATAGATAGATGATAGATAGAGCCTACTCTTTTTTTTTTAGGTTTTTGCAAGGCAAATGGGGTTAAGTGGCTTGTCCAAGGCCACACAGCTAGGTAATTATTAAGTGTTTGAGACCGGATTTGAACCCAGGTCCTCCTGACTCCAGGGCCAGTGCTTTATCCACTGTGCCACCTAGCCACCCCACACTGCGCCACCTAGCTACCCCGAGCCTACTCTTTTATATATATTTTGATAAATATTATCTCATTTGATCCATAAACACCCCTGGAAGGTAGATAGTCTTATTATATTCATTTAACAATTGAGGCAACTGAGGCAAACAAAAGTTAAATGATTTGCCCAGGATCATATAGTCAATAAGTGTCTGAGGTCCCAGTTGAACTTAGATCTTCCTAATTCCAGACCCAAGAATCTTTCATTACACTCACCAACTGCTTCTGTCAGAGAAAATGTTGAGTCAGGAGATGAATTGTCATCTTTTAGAAACAACAAGGTGGGCAGCCAGTGTCCCTGGATCACAGAATGCGTGGAGGAGAATGAAGTAAAAGCCTGGAAAGATAGGAGAGGGCCAGTTTATAAAGGACTTTAAAAGCCAAGCAAGATTTTGTTTTTGATCCTGGAGGTAAAAGGGAGCAACCAGAATTTAATGAATAGAGCTGTGACATGGTCAAACTTGTGCTTTAGAGAGGTCCTAGCTTCATCACCTATCAAATGTGAATATAGCACTCATACTAACCTATTTCAGATGGTGGTTGTGAGGTTTAGATAAAGTGGAATAGTATATGTATTCTGTCTTGTTTTTAAAATATAAACTGCTATATAGATATAAGCTATTAATGTTTTCTGGTAAAAAAAAATATTTTGTCCCCTAAAATAAGCTATTTTTCTAAAAAATCTGCCATTGCCATTTTCAATTTGTCTTGATCCTTTGCAAGTCAATATTGATACCCTAAGGGGGGAAATGGTACTTTTATTAAAAGGGGAAGAAATCACTGAGTCGGGTAATATTATGTTAGGCCTAAAGCTAATCCAGTTGAATTTTAGGTAAAACTGTGGGTTCTTTCTTTCTATGCTTTCCTCTTCTACTCTCTTTTCCCAGAAACCTCCCCCCCCCCCATTCAAAATCAGATTATCAGATTACCAGCATCATCACTCAGAGCCAAGTCAAAGCAGCACTTCTGACATGGTATTTGTGCTCCAGTCTTATTTCATGTGCCCATAGGGAAGGAAAAAACTTGGCTCTGACTATTGTGGGGGCAAATAAATTCTGTGGGTAAATCTCCTGAAAGGAAATCATCTAGGGCTCAGGAAAACAAACACATTTTAGGAGCTCCAAGTTAACTTCATCTAATGATAATAATTTTTTCTAGGATTGTTTGCCTGAGGGATTTAGCCTTTGTTATTGGTACTTGAGAAATTCTAGACTCACAAAAAGGTCACCTGGCTCAGCAGGACTGCTCCTTTCCAGAGTTCTTCTAACTCTTCATAATTTCTTGATTAACATATTCCTCTATTTATTCTTTGGGGGGAAAAGATAGATATATAGATACATAGATAAATACATAAGTAAGTAGATACATAGATCAACAGGTCAATTGATGGATAGATGAAAGGATGCTTCAGGTTTATGTAGACCTGTTTGGCAGCAATGCATTTATGATATTTATCTTACAGTTGAGACCATTTTGGCAATGATACACCTGCTCCCATTGTCCTGTTTTTATGAGGTCAAGGCAGTCTCTACACTGTGAGCCAAAAAACACCAATAGACCTGTATTATTATTAACTCCTTCCCAATCAACAAAAATACATTTGGTCTTTGTGAAGTATCATTTTCTCCAGAAAGAAAAAGTTGATTCCTAGTTAAGTACCTAGGAAAGACAGTAGTAGTGTCTCTGAAGGCTCTGACACCTGGTAAAACATTCCCATGTGTTGGACTAGAAGTGAAGGATAGAAGAGATGTAATGGGTCTGAAATTTTACTTTCAAATTAAGCCGTGAAGAAAAATGAAAAGTTGCAACACACACTGGGTCTGTCTTTGGATATAAGGGTCCCCAAGAAACATTGAGAAAAGGGCAGCAAGGTAGTGAAGGGGATAGAGCACCAGCCCTGGAGTCAAGCGGATCTGAGTTCAGATCCTGCATCAGACACTTAATAATTGCCTAGCTCTGTAACCTTAGGCAAGTCACTTATCTCAATTGCTTTGCAGAAGAAAGAAAGAAAAAGAAACAAACAAACATTGAGAAGGAGACCAAAAACAAAGGGAATGAGGGAGTTGGCTTGGGTAAACCCTAAAGCTCCTTCAAGTTCTAAACTTAGAAGAATATGAAGGCTTACTTGTAGGCAAGCATGGCAGTCTTGTTGGTATATGGGTTAGGGAACATTACCTTGATGTTTGACACCTATCCTCTCTATCCTTTACTAATATTCTTTAAGGTTCCTTACATTTGGCAGCCTACTCACACCCACCATTTTTCCTATCCATTTACTTCTGTGATTTTTTTATTTTTCATAAACTAATACAAATCAGTATAGGAGAATATCAATAGAAAAAGATAAGCAGGGGCAGCTAGGTGGCATAGTGGATAAAGCACCGGCCCTGGAGTCAGGAGTACCTGGGTTCAAATCCAACTTCAGATACTTAATAATTACCTAGCTGTGTGGCCTTGGGCAAGCCACTTAACCCCGTTTGCCTTACCAAAAAACCTAAAAAAAAAAAAGGTAAGCCTTTGTTTTTGAGAAAAGGCAAGGGTCATTAAAGGAGTTTTATAATTTCTTAATAGCAGTAAGTCTATTGTTCTATATAATTCTAGGCCCAGTTTAATATGCACTAGTCATTTACATTTTATATATGTATGTATATGAATGTGTATATATATATATATATATATACACACACACATGAAGAATACCTCAAACATCTTAGAATAATTTAAATTTTAATAACTTCAAAAGCATAAATGCTATAAACCTAGCAAAAAAAAGTTTAAAAGGTTAATTATTTAAAATTTTTAAATATTGATAAGGTTTTTATCAAAATTAAATATAGTCAGTCTTGTATTATATACCCCTCTAGTTGATTTTCACATATCATAAGAACTTTCATCCGTCAAGGACAATCCTGAGAGACTTGTTATGGAAAATGCCATCCACATCCAGAGAAAATACTATGGAATCTGAATGCAGAGCAAAGCATAATATGTTCACTTTTTAAAACTTCTTTTATGATTTTCTTCCTTCCTCATGGTTTTTTTCACCCTAGTTTTAATTCCTCTTCCACAACAGGACTACTAAAGAAATGTCAAACACTATTGTACATGTACAACTTTTATCAGATTGTTCACTGTTGTGGGGAGGAGGGAGGGAAGGGAGAGCAGTAGAGAAATGTGACTCATAAACTTGGGAATGGATGAATGCTGAAAACTATTTTTGCATGTAATTAGAAAAATAAAATTTTAAAGAATAATAAAAAACAAAGAAAAGAAGTTTCATCAGTGACTAAAGGATCAAATTTGTAATACTAACCTTAATATCATCTGAAGAAGGAGATTTCGTGGAATATCTGACAATTTTATGACATTGACATACACACACACACACACACACACACACACACACTTTATAGATCAAGTGATTAAGGTGGTCAAATAAGAGGACCTCTTCTGTTTTTGCCAGTCTTAAAAAGTGTCATCCAGAAGCTGTTGTACAAGCAATGTGTAATGACTCAGTGCCCCATCCTGTTAAAATTTAAATGGAAAAAGTGTAGCATTAAAAATTCACAGAAAAATGAAGGACCACAGATGGTATAAGATCTGGAGTCTGGAAGACTCATCTTCATGAGTTCAAATCTGTCCTGAGATACATACTAGCTATGTGACCTCTGGCAAGTCATTTCACCATTTGCCTCAGTTTCCTCATCTGTAAAATGAGCTGGAAAAGGAAATGGCAAACCAACCCAGCACCTTTGCCAAGAAAATCCCAAATTGGGTCAAAAAGAGTCAAAGATGACTGAAAATGACTGAACAACAAAAAAAAATTAATCAAACTTCCATATTAGGTTTTGATTTTAAGTTTGTTTCACTTACATAGCTGATGTTATTAAAGCTCAAAACCGCACTAAGACTTTTTGGGACACCCTGTATATGTATACACACGATAAAACAGATATTTATACATTTGTACGTATGTACAATCGACATGCTCTACAGATTATCCTTTTCTGCATGTCATGATCTAAGCAATAGACCTTTTTATCCACTCATTTTCAGTGACTACAGATCTCCTCCAGGAAGTTCTTCAATTTTCTGGGGTATATCATGTTCTTTAAAAAAAAGAAGAGGCTTAGAGGTCCATATATCAATAATCCTTTCCAATTTAGACCTTTATGCGAGATCTCTTCTACAGCAATGCAGGGCAAGCATAAGTTGGTACATTTTATGGCTCACCTAATATTTATTCAATAAGTATTTGAATGTTTATGATCAGAAGGTCATTGAACAAAGGGTTTCTGTTGTTATATCTTTCAAGGAATATTGGATGGTTTTTACGCATGGCTGGGAGACACCTTGATGGAAGAGAGCTTTTAAGATGGCATTTTGTTCTCCCAAATCAAATGCTTTGTTACAGTCATCAGACCATAAACACAATGGGATCTTCTATTCTCTGTCTTCTTTATGTTAAGCCAAAATGAGCTTCCATTTAACTTCTACCTGTTGGAAATTCTGCCCTCTGGAACTAGCTACAGGGAGGCCATGTGCTGAGTGATAGGTTTGAAGTCGTCAAGAGCTGAACTTGAAACCCACCTCTAACATTTAGTAGCTGTGGGTACATCACTTAATCTCTCTAAACCTCTGTTGCATCATTTGTATAATGGGTCTATAATAACTAACAGTACCTACCTCAGAGGTCATAAAGTTGTAAGGCTCAAATGAGATGGGGTTTATAAAGCTTTGTGAAAACCTTAAAGTGTTATATAATCATGAACTGTTTAATGTTGTTGTTGTTGCTATTATTATTATTTATTATTCTAATCTTTCTCCCATATAAAAACCCTCCAAATATCTGAAGAAAGCTATCATGGAAAAAAAAGGTAGCAAAGCAAGCTATCATGGATCTATTAATCATTCTCATCATGAGATCAAATACCTGGAATATCCTCCATTGTCCACATATCAGAATTTCAGAATTCTTACCATTCTATTCACACTCTAGTTTGTCAATGTGCCATTCAATATATATAGTGCCCAAAACTCTACAAGAGACTTCAAATTTGGTCTGATCAAAACAGAAAATATTTTTATATGGACAAGAGGCTAATATAAAACACAACCCAAGATTATATTAGTTCTTTTGGTGATGATGTCACACACACACACTTAAAATAATACTTAAAGATAGAAAGAGGGCAACTAGATGGTACATTGGTCCTGGAATCAGGAAAACATTTTCCTGAATTCAAATCTGGCCTCAGACACTTTTTAACTATGTGACCCAGGGCATGTCATTTTACTGTTTGCCTCAGTTCCTCGGTTTCTATAAAATGATCTGGAGAAGAAGATCTGGCAAACAATCCCAGTCTCTATGCCCAGAAAACACCAAATTGGGTCACAAAGAATGGGACACAACTGATAAATGACTAAACAACAACAAAAGTTAGGAGGAAACATAAAATTTAATACAAGAACCATATTTTGCTGATGAGAAAACACATTCAGAAAAACTGTTTTTTCCCAAGATTCAAACCATATTGGAGGTAGGACTAGAACCAAGTTACACTGACTTCAAATTCATTGTTCTTCCAAATACAATGTACTAACTCATTTATCCAGACTAATGTTATAATGCTTATAAATGTCCATGTATATAAATGTCTACTCCATTCAGGCAGTATAATGCTAGAGGTAAAGAAGGAGGAGGAGGAGGAAGAGGAAGAGGAAGAGGGAGAAGAGGAGGATGAGGAGAGGAGAAAAGGAGGAAGAGGAGGAGGAGGGAAAAAGGAAGAAGGAAGAAGAAGAAAGAATGTGCATTTATATATCATCTACCACTTGTCAGGCACCATGCTAAACATTTTACAACTATAATCTCATGTGATCCTCTCAAAAATTCTGGTAGGTAAGTGTTATTATTATCACCATTTTACAGTTCAGGAAACTAAGGCAAACATAGGTTAAGGGTCAAAGGCACACAAATAGTGTGTGAAGCTAGATTTCAATTAAGGTTTTCCAAACTCCAGGCTCAGCATTCTACCCACTGAGTCACCTAGCAGACCTTGATTAGAATTTCAAGCTCTATTCATAAATGAAAGAAGGCTGATGTTGGAGATATTTTGGACCTGGTAGGTATTCTGGTGTTCCCCAAAATAACCATGTAGACAACTGCTGCTCCATCTCTCCATGGGGCAGAACTTCTTATCACCACCCTTTACTGTTGAAGTAGAATCTTCCACAATGGGCTAATCATATTCTAAAGCAGTCCCTTCCTGATGAAATCATTTAATTTTTGAAAAATATATTATTCCTGTTTAGACTATCCCTCTAGAATGCATGCTGGCAACCTTTAGGAAGTGGTATAGCCTTTATTCATTTACTTGACAAGTCATGTCCAATTTGCAATTTTCTTGGCAAAGATACTAGAGTGGTTTATCATTTCCTTCTCCAGCTCATTTTACAGGTGAGGAAACTGAAGCAAAGAGGATTAAGTGACTTATTCAAGGTCACACAGCTCGTATGTCTGAGGCCAGGTCTGAACTCATTAAAAGGAGTATTCCTGACTCCAGAGCCAGCACTCTATCTACTGTGCCACCTAGCTGTCCTATTCATTCAAATGGCAGGAATTGGACCTGTTGGCAGAAGTGAATGTGCTAGAGGATATTCAGGGTAAGACAATCCCAAACTAGACTACTAGAATCTCAATGCAAAAATAAATATATATATATATATATATATATATATATATATATATATATATATGTACTGCCAAGGATAACTCATGGAGAAGAATATCCATCAAGATATTACCAAGGAAGTGATCTTTCAGAATCTTGACTCTTTTGTCCCACATAGCATTTATTTCTCTTACAGGTTTAGATCGTCACAGAATCCCAGGATTTTACAGATAGAAGGGCCTTCAATGGCTTTCTAGTCTAACCAGATCAAGGCAGTCTATTCCACTTTTGGATAGTTTTAATTATTAGGAAATTATAAAGCCTAAATTTGTCACTGGACAACTCCTACATATTGCCCCTAGTTCTGCTCTCTAGGTCCCAATAGATCCTTCTTTCATTTAACAGTCTTTCAAATTCATGTTCCACCTTCTCTTTCACTCCCACCCTTTGGTCCTTTCTTCTTCTAGATACATATCTCCACTTCTTTCAGTTTTCCACAGAATGTTCATTTACAAAGGATTCATCATTTTACCTTCCAAATGAGTTCCTCTCTCCAATTTCCCCATTTTTGTTAATGCCAGTTTTTTTTTTACTCTCACAGGCATAAGACTATGATCATTTATTTCCTTTTTTCTTTTATTGTTCCTGTATGTAAAGTTAAAGTGACCTTTGGTCATGTCAGAAGTCAGTGAGGGGGAAAAAAAAGAATAAGACTAGAAGAGAAGCTCATTATGAGAGGAGATTGATCTTTCTCTGTCTTTCTGTCTCTGTCTCTCTGTGTGTCTCACTGTCTGTCTATTTCTATCTATCTCATCCCCCCATCCACCAACCTTTTTCCTGAGACAGAATTTTTTCTCTCTCTCTCTCTCTCTCTCTCTCTCTCTCTCTCTCTCTCTCTCTCTCTCTCTCTCTCTCTCTCTCTCTCTTTAATGGTTCCCTGGCTGAATTGAGACCTTAGTAGTTCTTTAAACTTCTTGACTCAGCATTTGAATAGTTCACTGAGAAGTAAAATTAAATTATATGTCATTTCTTACATATGTTTGCATGAATAGATTTTGAGAATTTTGGTATGCAAGTTGAATTCCTCATGCAAAAAAAAAAAAGCTATTTGCTCAGTTAATATTTGTCTTTGACCTAACCTTTCATCAAGGTAATCAATGGTATTTTAGTTCAATGTATTCAATAAATACACACCCTTGTTTCCAAGGAGGAATCTATGTTTATGGGTGGCTCATTGGTGATACAATCTACCAAGTCAAGCTGTTGCAAATTATCCAAAGATTCCTATATTTACCAGACTAGTTCTGCCAGAAAATTTGGGGAATAGCATCACTACTATTTCTGATTGGGAATGAGGGGACCCCCTGTTATGAAAAGATTGCTTAATAAAAACATTTAGTCACCAAGCCCTTTCAGGTCTTACTTCACACTGCCTCTCATATTTTGTCATTTCTTTATGTTTCCACAGCCACAGCCCTGGTCTAGGCTCTCATCATCACATGCCTGAGTTACTGCAATAACCTATTAGCTTGTCTTCCTGACTTCACTCTCTTCTTATTTTAGCTTGTCCTACATAACACTGTCAGATAATTTTTCCCAAGATGTCTTTTATATGCATTTATTGCTTCTTTACCAATTTTCTCCCAACATTCTTATCCCAATTTAAAAATTTACAATGGATCCTAATTATTTAATATTGCAAATCCCAAATCTTGGATCTGTCATTCAAGAGCCCACCATACCTATCCAAGAATACCACTCACTATTCCCCTACACAGCCTCTTGGCTCTACTTCAATTTCTCTGTCATACTCCCCTCTTCTCATACTCTTCTCAATCCAAACTCTGCTATTTTTCATAATATTTCAATTGGGGCAGCTAGGTGGCGCAGTGGACAGAGCACTGGCCCTGGAGTCAGGGGTACCTGAGTTCAAATTTGACCTCAGACACTTGATAATTACCTAGCCGTGTGGCCTTGGGCAAGCCACTTAACCCCATTGCCTTGCAAAAACCTAAAAACAAAAACAAAAACATAATATTTTAATTGCTGGACTTGTAGTCAAAAGAAAACTGGATTTAAAATTTGACCTCCAAAACACACTAGTTCTGTGACCACAGATAATTTCCTTAACTTCTCTATCTTTGAAATGGACATATATCTTATTGGGATGTTGTGCAGTTCAAGTAGGATAATAAATGTAAAGTTCTTTATAATCTTAAAGAATTTTACAGCTGCTACCTATTTAGGTTATGATTCCATCTGTTTGCTGCTCATCCTATACTTTCTTGAAGGTAGAGGTCAAAGACTTACCTCAACTAAAAGTTTTCCATTATTAGCTTCCCCTCAAAAATATTTTTCTCTCACATTGTATACCTTCATCTGTAGCTTGTGCCATATTATCTCATATGTGAACAGATACTTTATTTTCCAATTTCATGAACATAAATTTTAATCCCCCCCCAAATACTGTAGAATCCATGCTCTTTTTTTTTTTTAGATTTTTCAAGGCAATGGGGTTAAGTGGCTTGCCCAAGGCCACACGGCTAGGTAATTATCAAGTGTCTGAGGTCGGATTTGAACCCAGGTACTCCTGACTCCAGGGCCGGTGCTCTATTCATTGCGCCACCTAGCCGCCCTGAATCCATGCTCTTTGAGGACAATGATACTGTTTTTTTTACTCCTTCTACATATGTTATAGTATTTAGCACATTGCAACTTACACAGAAGTCTCTATTCTAAGTCCATGGAGGTGGGTTAAAGTCCTGTTTGTTTTTTTACTTATCAGTGTAACCTTGGAAGAATCAAAGAATCTTCCAATAGTAGGGTCCTAGGGCCATTGACTACAAGAATATTAACATTAATATTACAATCATGGTTTAAGATTCAGGGAATGATTCAGATAGAGTGTTCTCTTTTTGCCAGTCAATCAATAATCAATCACCAAATATTTCTTAGGTGTCAACTATATGTTTATCACTGTAATAGGTGCTAAAGATACAAATAAAGTGAGATAGTCCCTGTTTTCAAGGAACTTACATTCTCCTAATCATAGAATCATAGATATAGAGCTAGAAGGGACAGTAGAGGTTACTGAGTAATATGTTTCTCTGACTGACCAGGTTCAGCATACAGCATATTGCAGGGCTTCTGCAGGCATTTCATATATATGTATATATATATATATATATATATATATATATACCTATGTATGTGTGTGTATGTGTGTGTATTTATATGTATATATATATCTGTAGGCATTAAATATATGTGTATCTAGATATATGCATATATCTATCTATATATAAAATTAGATGAAGATAATATTAAGTAGGAACATGAAACTACCCATAATTTTTAAAATTAGTTCAGGACAAAAAAGGTCATAGGGAGTATTGCCAGTAGGACAACCTCAGGCAAAATGGTAGCAACATGTTGTACAGTAACTGTATCATCAATCAATAAACATTGATTAAATACCTACTATGTGGCAGACACTGTGTTAAATGCTGGGGATACAAAAAAAAGGCAAAAGACAGCCCTTGCCCTCAAAGAGCTTACAGTTTAATGGTGTTACAAAAAGAATACTACAACTGGAATAAGGAAAGATAGGCTTAAATCCCAGCTCCAGCTCTAATTATATGAGCCCAGCCATGTCCCCTTTTCTGAACCTTAGCTTCCTTGTCTGTAAATTGAGGATACTGATCTTTATACAGTCTCATCCCCCTAATACACAAGGATGCTGTGAAGAAGGTGCTTCATAAATGTTGGATCATGATATGAGAACACTTGTGAATTTACACATTTTGCATAACTTTTATATAGTCTTCCCTCCCTCCCCAAGAAAAATGTAAGTGAATTCCATTGAGGAGAAATGATTTTGTTTCTGTCTTTGTATCCTCAGTGTTATGAAGGGTTTTGATCATAGTAGGAACTTTTTTATTATGCTTACTTTTTTTTTTAGGGTTTTTTTTTTTGCAAGGCAGATGGGGTTAAGTGGCTTGCCCAAGGCCACACAGCTAGGTAATTATTAAGTGTCTGAAGCCAGATTTGAACCCAGGTACTCCTGACTCCAAGGCCGGTGCTTTGTCCACTATGCCACCTAGCCACCCCATGCTTACTTTTTTTTAAAAAAGATTCTATTTGAGTTTTGAGTTTTTCAATTTTTCTCCCAATCTTACTTCCTTCCCCCCACCCCCCCACCCCAAGGAAAGCAATCTGTCAGTCTTTACATTGTTTCCATGTTGTACATTGATCCAAATTGAGTCTGATGAGAGAGAAATCACATCCTTAAGGAAGAAATAAAAAGTATAAGAGATAACAAGAACAGACAATAAGATATCTGGGTTTTTTCCTAAATTAAAGGGAATAGTCCTTGAAATTTGTTCAAACTCCACAGTTCTTTATCTGGATATAGATGGTATTCTCCATTGTAGACAGCCCAAAATTATTCCTGGTTGTTGCACTGATAGAAAGAGCAAGTCCATCAAGGTTGAACATCACCCCCATGTTGCTGTTAGGGTATACAGTGTTTTTCTGGTTCTGCTCATCTCACTCAGCATCAGTTCATGCAAATCCCTCCAGGCTTCCCTGAATTTCCATCCCTCCTGCTTTCTAATAGAATAATATACCACATACATACATATATCACAGTTTGCTAAGCCATTCCCCAATTGAAGGACATTTACTTGATTTCCAATTCTTTGCAACCACAAACAGGGCTGCTATGAATATTTTTGTACAAGTGATGTTTTTACCCTTTTTCATCATCTCTTCAGGGTATAGACCTAGTAGTGGTATTGCTGGATCAAAGGGTATGCTCATTTTTGTTGCCCTTTGGGCGTAGTTCCAAATCTCTCTCCAGAAAGGTTGGATGAGTTCTCAGCTCCACCAACGGTGTAATAGTTATTTTATTATGCTTACTTTTAAAAGTTTTCACATATCTCTGCATCCATAATATTCATCATTTCTAACAGCAGGATAATATTTCATTATATTCATATATAGATATATATATATATATATATATATAACTTATTTAGTTTTGACCTAATACTTTGCTTTCTGTACTTTAAAATAAAAAAAGTGATGCTATGGATATTTTAGTGTAACTACAATCTTTATAACCTTAACATGAGTAGGAATTTGTTCAACTGAACTGAATTAAATAGCATGGTCCCAGATATGCTATTTTTTTTATTTTTGCATGGCAGTGAGGTTAAGTGACATGCCTAAGGTCACACAACTAGGCAATTACTAAGTGTCTGAGGCTGGATTTGAACTTAGGTCCTCCTGACTCCAGGGCCAGTACTCTATCCACTGAGCCACCTAGCTGCCCCCCAGATGTGCTATTCAAGGGAGTTGGTGAGGTCTGGTGGGACACTGTCTCCAGAATCAAAGAACTCATATCCACATCTCATCTACAGTATTTATTATTACCTATAAAACCTTAGTTCAAATCATTTAATCTCCTGAGACTCAGTTTCTTCATCCGAAATAGGGATGGGGAACCTTTTTTTTTTTTGCTTAAAGGCCATTTGGATATTTATAACATCATTCAAGGGTCATACAAAATTATCAACTTAAAAATTAGCCTGCTATATTTGTCAAACATTTAATTAATTTATCCCTAAAAAAACTTCTAGATTTATTGAATTTCGAGTCCTGTCTGTGGTTTCTGTGGCAGCCTCAGATCAAATGATTTAACAGCCCTCAGGACATTCTCCACCCCTGATCTTTAGGTCACACAGTCACCTAGACCTAGAGTCAGAAAGACCCAAGTTCAGATTTGACCTCAAATATTTACTAACTCTGGACAAGACACTAAACCTCTATTTGCCTTGGTTTCTTCAACTCTAAAATAGGCCTGATGAAACCTTTACTCCCTAGTGCTGTTGTAGAGAACAAATGAGATAATATTTGTAAAATGCTTAGCACAGTGCCCAGTAAAAAGCAGGCACCTAAGAAATATTTGTTCCCTTCCTTCATCTATAAAATGAGGAAGCAAGACTAGTGTGCCTCTGAGCTCTCAGTGCTCTAGATCTAAGGAGTAGAAATGGTGATAATGAAAATAAAGGTGAGATGAACAGGTGGATGAAACTATGTAAACATGAAGAAAGTCCATGCCAAAAGCAACAGTTTTGAGAGCGTTGAGGGAGCTATTCTAAAGATGTCTGAAAGGGAGATGGAAAACAAATCCTTGGGGTTTCATGAATCATTATTCCCTAAAGAAAGGTAACTGTGAAAATCACAATAATCTTTATGAGAAAAATCCAAACATATACAGAGGGCATTTAAAGGTTTGAGAACATGGAAACTTTCACAAATGATATTTTACAGCAGAACTCATCTTGATAGTCACACAATTTACTGAAAAGCATGACCATTTGTTGATAATTTGACTTGTTAAAAGCAAAATACCTACATTTAAGTTTTCATTCAACAAGTTTTCTACCATACAATATGTCCAAATCACTTGAAATTCCTCAAAATATGCAAAAAAAATAACTTTGATTAATTAATTAATCCTTCTGGTTATTAATATCAAGCAAGATATTAAAAAAGGTAGATTATGTACCCTAAAGTCATTTGTTATTGTCTCAGAGGGTGATTAGTATAGAGTCTACTGGAAGAGCACTGGAAGATGATGACATCTTCCAGATTTTTTTTGTGTATTATGGACTCCTTTTTCAGTCTAGTGAAGTCCTTGGATCCCTTCTCAAAATAATGTAGAACTTCAAAGGAAAACAATATTATTGAAATATAGTTATCAAAATCTATTTTTAAATATGAAATAGTAATATATTCAGTGGAAGATCTAATAAACAGTAATTTCAAAGTGTGTTCAATATAAATGATGTTTTAAAATGTATGCAATAACAATAATATAATAGGAAAATATCTGATTTCTATTAGTAACAAAGTCACAAGTATTGCTAATACTATTGTGTTTTGTTATCTACATTCATAATTGAAGAGAATGCTAAAATTTTCATTAGAATTAGTGAAAATAAAGATACAATGTTTTTCCTATTGTAGTTCACCTACCGCCCCCCCCCCCAGAAAACTATCTACCAACTCCATGGGATACATGGATCCCAGATTAAGAATTCCCCTCTTTATTTTTCTCTTTCTTTCACTTTATTTCTCATGAGGTTTTATATTTTTGTGGGAGAAGGGGGATTATGTTTACTCCTACAAGAAGAATATTTTAGTAATGTGTAAGTATATAAAAAATAAATAGAGATTGTGCTGTACTAAAAAAAAATTTATATTGCAATGGGGAGAGGACTTTATACTATATACAGCTAAACCCATTAATCAATAAACAGTTATAAAATGGGAAAAAAAGAATTCCCTCTTTAGAAGTTTCTGCTTGTAGACAACACTATACTGATTATATTAGACACTAAAATATTTCACAACATCCTAAATGAGCTCCATTATTATGAAAAGAGTACAGTTTTACTTTCTACAGAGTAAAGACAAAATAGATGATGGATGCCTATTGTCCAAATGATGATATACAGTTAGATGGATAACCAATAGAACTGGTCAATCTGTAAATACAGACACTGAATAAAAGCAGTGGCCTGGATTGAAAATTGAACAGGAGGAGTGGCTAGGTTGGCATAGTGGATAAAGCACCGGCCCTGGAGTCAGGAGTACCTGGGTTCAAATCCGGTGTGTGGCCTTGGGCAAGCCACTTAACCCCATTTGCCTTGCAAAAAAAAAACCCTAAAAAAAATTGAACAGGAGAATGGACTTCATTATCTTTTGGAAATTGTACAAATTTTTAATGATCACAAAATTCTAGTTAATACGAACAATAATAATAAGTTAACATTTATATGTCACTTATGACTTAGGTATTATTTGAAGAGTTTTACAAATATTATCTCATTTGATCCTCACAGTAAACATCTATTCTTAACATCAGTATTCTTCTAAAGATGTTGTATCATTAAGTACCAATCCTTTGAAGAGTTAAAGTTGTAGATTACCCAAAGAGCAATGGAGATATTCATGGTGGTAGACACAAGTGCACTGTATTATATTATCAAAGCAGACTTGTGAAAAATAAACTGGGTAAAGCACAGCAAGAAGAGAACGTATACTGGGAAAGGTGATGAGCTGAGCATATAGTAAAAATGAGGGATAACTGGTAGACATTTCAAGGACACTTCATTTATATGATACTATACCCAGAGGTCTAAAGTAAAACTCCAGACACATTGGGTTGATGCTTGTAAAGGATTCTGGTAAGGACAAGGGCAAGAATTTTATAAGAAAATGTGGATGGGTGCCATAAAATGCAATCTGCACTGCTGAAGTACCCACCTAAATAAGATCATAGCTCCATCTAAGTATCCAAGATTATTTAACTAAAGGATTTTTGGTTTTTTGCAAGGCAAATGGGGTTAAGTGGCTTGCCCAAGGCCACACAGCTAGGTGATTATTAAGTGTCTGAGACTGGATTTGGACCCAGGTACTCCTGACTCCAGGGCCAGTGCTTTATCCACTGCTCCACCTAGCCGCCCCACTAAAGGATTTTCAACACAACTTTTTAAACTTAAATTTATGGATTCTTGAGTCCTGAATTAAAAATAAACTCTCCTAAGTATATCCTATTAGTCAATATGCAAGCGTATAGTTTCTCTAAGTAAGCCTCATCAAATACATAGATGTTAAAGGCTTTCTATGAACTGTGACTGCAATTAATAAAACTATGTAATGGTAATTTTCCTCTCTGAATTTCCAGTAGGTTTTTCTTTTAACTTTAAAAATCAGGCTCTTCAAAAAGTTCTTTGGCATGAAATGAGATACCATTCTGATCATGCTTTTAGGATTTTACTCATGATCCTGTATCTGGATAGGACATTCTGTGTGGCTTCTCTCTGAATTAGCTATGCTGCTGCCTTCTGTTTACAGAGAAAGACTTCTCCAGACCAGAGCAACCAGCTCAGGTGTCAAAGGTTTTTCTGGTCAAATATTGACTTCCAGAAACCCTTTGTAGAGGCAGAGGAGCAAGGAAGGCAATAGGTATCAGAATTCAAACAGGAAAGCAGAAAGTTATAACTAAGAGAATTGGGGGGGGGGGGGTGGAACTAAGAGGAAGAAGAGACTGGAAGTAACTCAGTTTCCTACAGACAATGGTTACCAGAGAGGTCACTTTATGGGCAACATCCTGCTGGTTATCCATGTATAAAATGGGGGTGAATAAAATCTGTACTTCCCAATTCAGAAGATTATTATGAAGAAAGGGCTATTTTATATGCTATAAAGTCTGACATTATTATTGCATACCCCTCATTGAGCTAATAATCTCACAATAATTAATAAGATCTATTCATAATAAATCACATATATTAATTGCTTCATGGTTCCTTACAGTCCTGTGAAGAATACAAGTATAATAATCTTCATTTTACAGATGGGGAAACTGAGGCTCAAATTCTTATTAAGTAACCTAGGCTAATGCAGAAACTCAGATTAGAGTTCAATTCTTCTGACTCCAAGTTTAGAATCTTCCCACTAATCACAAACTTCATGAACTACAGGGAGTAAAACAGAGACCCTTCTCTTTGCTAATGAGAACCTTTTCTGTCATCTGTGTGACACAGGAGTAGGTAAAGCACTAGATTTGAACTACGGAAGAACTAAATTAAAACTCACCCTAAGGAAGCCACCTATCCACTCAGTCTCAGTTTCCTCACCTATAAAATAGAGATTAAAAGAATCATAGAATCATAAATCTAAAAAGGATCTTAGGGGGTCAAGTAGTCCAATACCTTTCTTTTAACAAATGAGAAAACTGAGGCCCAGATAGCAAAAACTCTGGGTCTCTTGTCTCTGATTACAGTATTGTTACCATTCTGTAGCAAATGACTACATTTTTGCTTGCTCAGAAAAATGCTGGGCATAGCCTCTAAAATATCCATGACCTGGACCTTGGAAATTATTCAGGAATAATAGTTCACACTTGCATAGCATTTAAGAGTTTATTTGGTATCTTCCTCATACCAGCCCCGTGGTACAAGGATTGGACACTGGGTTAACAGCTAAGTGGCAGAGTAGATAGAATATAGGACTTAGAGTTAAGAAGACCTGACTTCAAATCCTGCCTCAACCACTTATTAGCCATGTGACCTGAGCAAGTCATTTAACCTCATTTATCTTCAGTTTCCTTCCCTGTAAAATGAGGATAATAATAGCAACTATTTCCCAAGATTGGTATGAGAATCAAGAGAACTGATATATTTTTTGTGCTTTTTAAAGCCTATATAAATGTTGGCTATTGTAGTCATTATTAATCCTGGTTTTGTCACTAGTATGACCCTGGGCAAAACACTTGACCTGTCTGAATCTCATTTTTCTCCTCTGTAAAATGTAGGGCTTGGATTAGATAACCACTAAAATCCCTACTAAAACTCGACAAAGTTAAGTGTTTGTACAAGGTCACAAATAAAGTAAGTTATAGAATCAGTATTCAAACCCAAGCATTCTAACTTTAGGTCTAGAGCTCTTTTCCCTCCACCAAGTAAAGGAAGCATCAAGTATTCATACAATGATCTACTGGAGAGTTCAAGAATCTTTACACAAGATTAATATTTTTAATATATTTAGAAGGTAAGAGGAAGAACAGATACTACTTTCTCTATATTACAGGAAAAGGTAGGCACAGAAAAATGAGTTGACTCATCCAAGGTCACCCAGAAAATCTATGGCAACACCAAGACTAGCAGCCAGGTCTCCTGCCAGGGCTATTCACTAGATCAAACTGCTTCCCTTAATTCAACATGATTGGAACTTAATTAAAATGTTGCCATGGCTATCTTATAACATCCAAACAAAAAAAGGAATTCTATGTGCTGGAAATAAAGTCCTTTCTAATAAGTGATATCTTCTGGACAACAAAAATCAGAAATTCAGTCTATGATATATTATAGAATATTTTACCCTAAAAACCAACAAAATCTAATGGAACTTTCAAGCCATTAGAATTTTGGCACTTTCCATTCCAAGTTATTGATTATGTTTGGTTGATGGCAAATTATATTGCTTTCGTTTATAACAGCTAAATTTCCTCTCTTGTTTCCTTCCCTCCACTTAAAGTGAAACTATGAACAACCCAACCCTCTGCATTGTACAGTATCAACCCCATCACACTCTGCTGGGGTGTTGCCTCATTTTTATTCCAAAAACAATTTTTATTTGGATTCATGCTTCATTTCATGCTTTCAAAGCATTTGTATCCAAGAGGGAAGGCAGTTGTGATGCAGAAATTGTTGCACATGCAACAGATTTTCAGCTCTTTGTGTGCCTCTGGTACCATAACGAAACTTTGTGATTCCAAATGGGGCATCCTTAGCCTCTTCCTGGTGTTCCCTGGGATATGGAACAATAGGCTTGCTCTCTGCCATTGGGGCACAACAGCACAGCAGTGCCTTTCAAATGGAGTCATTCAGTTAACCCAAGCATCACAATGGGAAAGAGTAGATCCACTCTCCAGCTGGTGTTAAATCATGCAAGGTATTATCAAGTCCATTTCCCAAGGCTGACATCTCCCCTTCTGTAGGTCGAAACCTTCAAAAGAGTCCAAATAGTTTGGGTTTCAAATGTCACACGAGAAGCATTTTCAACCACCCCAAGCATTCTGCAATAACACCAATCTAAGACTGATGACATAGCATTAGTGTACTGAAAGCTTTGGAATTTGCCTAACTTCCTTGTGCCTCAGTTTCCCCTAATGGTGAAACTAGATAACAATGAATAATATTATTTTTGCTAATAACTGCATTCTATGATTTTATTAATACAAAGGTCTTAACAAACATAAGATCAGAGATCAACATCTGGAAGGGAGCATAGAGGCCAATCTAGACCAATTGTCTCTTTTTACAAATGAGGAAACTGAGGATAAGGATGACATATGTATTAAGTATCGAAGGGTATTTGAACTTAGGTCCTCTGACTTTGGAGTCAGTTTTTATTTCATTAAAACATACTGTCTTCATTTTTCTTCTTTAATTCTTATAGCATCTTGTGAGGTAGAAGAAGCAAGTATTTTGATTTTCATTTTACTGAAGAAATAACCTAGGGAATCTGTAAATTGAGTGATCTATTTGAAGTATTACAGCTTTGGTCAGAACAATGATTTGAACCCAGATTATCTGATTCCAAGCCTGGTGCTTAGATATAAATTGCAAATAAGCAGTTTTAGGCTAATAGGGAAAACATCTTAATAGTCTGCTGTTGTTCGGTCACTAAAGTCTTGTCTGACTCTTCATGACCCCAGTTAGGGTTTTTAATAGCAAAGATGTGAAGAGGTTTACCATTTCCTTCCCCAGATCATTTCAGATATAAGGAAGTAAGGCAAACTAGGTTAAGTGACTTGCTCAGGGTCACACAGCTAGTAAATGCCTGAGGCCAGATTTGAACTCAGGAAGATGAGACTTCCTCTCTTAAGGTCCAACATTCCAGCCTTTGAGTCACCAAGCTGCCCCACCTTAATGATAGAGCCATATAAAAGCAGAATAGATCTAGGGAAGAGTGATTTCCCCTGGGGATATGCTGATAAGTGTTTAACAAACAACTCCCCAGGGAGGGGAGTTAATATTTTTCACCCCTATTTTCTTAAATGTAGAAAATTAACAAAATAATAATCAAGCCCTAATTTGTAACATTTGTCAATTTCTGAGGTGTAAATGCTTACCTGAAAATTTATCAATTGCCTCTCCCAAGCCAGTTCTAGTAGGTTCCAACATAACCCTAGACTAGAAGTCTTCAAGGGAAGATTGAATAATCACATTTGAGGATATTGTAGAATTGGTTTCTTAAAAGTGCAGATTGAATGATTTGGTCCCTAAAGTCTCTTTCAGTACTGAGATTATGTGATTTTTCCTTTCCAATATGTAAGCTTATCTCTTTTGTCACCTTTCTACCTTAGAAGGACATTTTATTTTGTACATTTATTTCTCTTGTAATTTATCAGGTTAAACAACTAATGCATGGTTGTTGGCTTTTTTTATTAAAAAAAAAACTTAAAATAGTTTAACTATTAGTTTAACATTAGATTGTAAACCCCTAAAGAGCAGAGAATGTCTTTTGTCTTTCTTTGTATCCCTAATGCTTAACACACTCAATAAATGCTAGTGGTCTGACTGATAAGTTAACTTGTTAAACTCAATCACCAACAAAAGAACTCTGATAGAAAGGTAGCCAGAATCAGGAGGGTATAAAGTTCCAGAGTGTCAGGTTGAATTAATTGTAGGATGTGGAGAGTGGACCTTGGAACAAAAAGAAAGTTTTGGATTTTATAACAGAGGAGAAAATTGCAGGATCCACAGTCCCTGATCCCTGATTTACAAGAGATGACACATGAATTCAAGTGGAACAGAAATTTAGGATTTTGAACAAGCAAAGCCATAACTAAAGTGGGGTAATTAGGGTTTTGCTCTAGGTTGTCAAAAGTTAGGGGTGCTAAAGTACCTTCATTCCTTCAACAAGTAAAGATATCTGAGCCTAGCTCCTAGCCAACAAGTTTAATTAATCAAAATAAGAGACCATAAGAAGGTCCTTTCCCCGAAATCTCATTTCCTCACTGATTCAGTACTCCCTGATCTTTCCCTCTGAAACTCTGTCTTCCCCTATTCTACCCTAAAGCCTGAGATCCATCCCTAAGGTCTCCCTCCTGATTCCTGACCATTGGTACCAAGGATTTGGGAATGCCACTCATGATTCTCATCCAGGGGTGCATTTCATAGTGCTTGCCCAGGCTCCATTATAACTAGTTGTGGCTTTGGACACAAGGCTATGTAGCTGATACCTATTTGCCTTTTAAAAAAGAGAATGGAGACTCAACAATCTCCTGAGACTCCTCTGCAAATATCCCAATCCGTCCATCCTTCCCTGGCAATCTACCTTTTACCTCCTACAGCATTATAAGGTTTGAGCTTTATCAGTAACTTGGCACTCCATTACCCTCATGGAGAGCTGTCAAACTTGTATCCAATCCTACTGTCCTTAGAACTGGGCAAGACTTCACATGAGGTTCCTTCTAGCTCCAATTCTACAAGACCATGAAACCAGATCTACCCACCTCACTAGATTGATAGAGAATTGTAGATTTATTATGGAAATGGGCCTTAGAGGTCATCTAGTCAAACCTCATTCATTTTTAAAATGAAGAAACCAGGACTTGCAGACATTGAGTTACTTGCCCAAGGACATATGGGTAATAAGCAGAACTAGAATCTAAATCTATATCCTCCAACTATAAATCCAGCACTCTGCTTTGTAACTCTTAAAGTCTATTAAAATGTGAGTTATTATTCTCCTCCAAACTCCTACTGCTCTTGTGGACTGCATCATTCATTTGGCATTTAGTTTATGTTACCTCTTACTGTTAGTTGTCTCTCTTCTCAACAGTATGTTCTGACTCTCTCATGGAACTACAAGTTCCAAGGACAAAAATTGTATCTCCATTTGCCTCAGACAAAGCAGGTGATTGATAAATGCTAGATAAATTCAATTCTACTTAACAAGCATTTATTAGACATTTGCTATGTACAAGAGACACTGATAAATGCAGTGCACAAAAAAAACCCAATTTATGTCTTCAAAGAGCTAACATTTTCTTGACATGTTTATAGACACACACACACACATATATATATATATATATATATATATATATATATATATATATATATATATATACATAAAATGAATCCCTAAAACTGGATTTTTTTAAAGCCTACATATGAGAACTGAACTGAAAATACCAAGGAGGTGCAGCCTCAAAATGCTAAAAGAATATCAGAAAGAAAATTGCAGAAGGATACCAGGAGAAGGGTATGCTGATCCAGAGAAAATGACTGGGGGAAAAACAGTCCAACAAAAACTTTCTAGCCACAGAACAAATAGGAACACAGGAAATCAAGAATAAACTGATCCCAGAGCACAGATGAATAAAAGAAAGGTGTTTGTAAATGCCCAATGGACCCAAAAATAAGTATTGAAAAGGAGATAAAGGAACACTAAGATACTTTGAAGGCAGGGCCCAGGAGGAACCTGGGATCAGTTGATGAAGGAAGTGGATAAGGAGATATCAATTTAGACTAGAAATAAAAAAAAAGTAGATCTGGAAACCAAAAGAGAAAGGTTCTTGATCCTAGGAAACCAACAGCATGCTTAAAGGCAAGGGTTTGTCCTTGAGTGAAAAGTGGAAGTAGAGTGGGTTAGCTAAAATAATTCATGTTCAAGTCTAAGAGAATCTTTGGGCCGGTGCTCTATACACTGTGCCACCTAGCCACCCCTAATTGTTAAATTTTTAATGTATTTACATCTTGGAAATCAGCAAACACCCCAAATCAGGGTTTGATTTGTTTTGTTAACTGCCTAGATTTTAAAAAGTTTTGAAATGTTTATAAAAATGTATCAAAGAAGAAGTTACTCACCTCAAAGAAATACTAATATAAACTCAAGGTTATCACAGAGCTTTAAGGCTTGCCTAGCATTTCCCATCATCTCACTGAATCCTTAAAACAACTTTTTTGAGATGGCTCCAACATTTTTACAAGTGAGGAAACAAAGATGTTGTGACTTGGTCACACAGCTGATCCATTATCTATCACAAATTTCTTGTATTCTGAGATATTAAAGTTTGTACTCTAAAATTACTTCACATAGTAATAAAGTTTAGTTGTATGAATCTGGAATCACTCTGAATTCTGGATTCTGGGGGCAAAATGGTAAAAAAAAAAAGCTACCTCTGAAGAAGAAAAGGAACAAGAATCAAAGTCTGAAATCCAGGACCATTATCTTTGAAGAACTAGCCTCCTCTTACAAATTTGAGCTGTGGTAGCTGAGAATCCATGACTTCCCAAATCTAGAATGTTCTTCCACTTCACCTCAGCCTCTTGGAAGCTCTGGTTTCCTTCAAAACTCAGCTCAAATGCTACATTCTACATGAGGTTTTCCTGATTTTCCCCTAACTCCAGTAGTTAGTATCCTCCCCCCCAAGTTATTCTGATTTATTTTTCATATTTTCTTCATTTACTTAGCCTTTAATGATTATCTCCCATTAGAATATAAGCATCCTGAGGGCAAGAACTGTTTCACTTTTGTCTTTGTATCCCCAGAACTTAGCACAATGTGTAGCATAACAGAAGTTTAATAAATGTTTTTGATTCATTTTGTACATAAGGTTCCATGCCTACATAGTATATGCTTAGAAGAGGAGCTACTATTATGACTGTTGCTATTTATCAGAGCTATAGCTAGGAATCCTGGCATCTGAAAAGTTCAGTTGAGCAAGGGTAAGAGGAAGGTTGCCTTGATGGAGTACATTCAAGCTACACAATCCTTAGGGAAAGACAGGGGTGAAGAAGGTTGAAGGGAGATAGATTAGAGAGTCTTCTAGGAATAAGGCACTTGTGATAGAAGATAGGTCCCAGAAGAGATGAAACTCTCTTTAGAAAATTGAGGTTTCTAACCACATTGAACTCAACTGCTATTGGTTTCCTTCTGAAACATTTGACCTGCCCACTTTAAACTTGTCCCCTTCCTGATGCACAGTATGTTGTTCTCTTGGTCTTTAAACAAACAAAAACAATCCCCCCAATTTAAATAGTATCAACATTAATTTAATCCATGTTTTAAACTGCTGCTTGCATTTCAGTTTCAGGCTTCATTCTACAAGACATTCATCTATCCTTCCGAAATATGGGGATCAATTAAGATCATCTTTCTTTATTGAAATGTTTTAAATGAATGAAAAAGGACAGGTCCCTTTTCCTCCCATTTTTTGATAGTATACTATCTGCCACAATGCCATAGGGCTCATAAGTACTTTTTGTCAAATCTCTCAATGCAAGTGGCCCTAAGTGCTTCCCCACCAACAGCCCCACCATGGAAGGATGAATAAATGAATAACTAACAGGGCCTGCACAATACCCACAAGATAATCGGCATTCTGAAAGCATGTAAAGATATCATGTATGATAGACACCAAAAAGTGACCCTTCCCATTTGACTCCTGAAGGACTGGTTGGTTGGCAGAAAGGGCTGAGTAACACAAATGGAGTTGGGGGGGGAGGGGATGTAGCAGAGAGATCTGGAAAATAACGAAGGCATGATTAATAGATGACAGAAATAACAGGTTCCTGAATTTTTTTCCTCCCTGAATTAGACAGCACATTGATTGTGACTTCCTTTTTCTTCTATCCTGAAATTTAATAGCACTTGGTGTTGTTGTTTTTAAATGTAAATGGTTTGGCCTTGGATTCAAGAACTGGATTCAAATCTCACCTCCAACATTTACTGAGCTGCTTGAACCAACAATGAAAACTTAACCTCTGTCACCTCATTTAATTCTTGTGCCTAATGGAGATAATAATAACCTTCACAGAATGGCGGCTAGGCTGAAGTGAGATAACATATGTAAAATGCTTAGCCAGTGATTATTATTCTGTATCAGTTACTGAAGGGTAAGGGTCTTTCGGAAAACAAAAAACCCAGTGCACTCTCTCCAGAAGACCAAGTTGTGGGGCCTTTCAAATTTTTCAGGATTCGGAGCTCCTAGAGGTTGGAGGAAGAAGAAACCGGGAGATATAGGCTGTAACTGATCCTAGAGATCCAAAGTTTCTGCAAATCTAGTTCCTGCCAGTCCCATACAATCAGAAGGGGACACGAAGGGAGGGAGTGTCCTGATGACAGCTGCACTTACATCACTGAAGATAATTATTCCGATCCATGAACACAAGTGAAGCCATGGAAATGGTCTTGTAAGCAAGGTCTGTTTTAATAGAAACATAAGTATTATGCATTGCAGTCCCTTATAAATTGGTTGTAATTTTCTCCCGACACTTACTGAATTAAACTAGTTAGTATACCAAAAAAAAGGGGGGGGGGGGAACAAATGCCACAAAAGCAAAAAGCAAACTCAGTGTCTGAAGGTTAATGATTGCTCATGAAAGCTACAGAAATAAATTATCTGCCTAGGGACACTGTCACATGATCAGCACAAAAGCTGCAACAGCCAAAAATGTTTATGTAGAGGAAAAAAACACTGTCAGCGTCACAGAACCCTTCCCCCACTGCTAAACTCGAGGCCCGAGCCAGACAGCTGCTCCTGACTGCTTACATTAAACTAATTTGTGCTGCAACATTGCAGCTGCTTAATTTTTAGTCTGAACTTTATCACCAATAAGTGTTACAATAACAAGCGATATGATGGTATCTCTGAAGAAATATCCATCAACTCCCAAACAATGACAACTTCACAGGAGATGACAAAAAAAAAAAACAAATAAGCAAAATTGCCCCTATACTGCCTCTTTAAAAAAAAAAGGATGGGGGGGGAGAACTTTTAGTGAGAAAGGCTGGAAAATGCTGCTTTGTTCTGAAGGCCATTCTGAAATGAAGTAGAGCATGATTGAAAAGGTTGGCAGAAGGGGGTGGAGTTAACAAGTAAGAAGGGGCTTTGGCTAAGTGGGGGGGGTGCTTTGCAAGGTGAGAGATTTAGAAGGGAGAAGCCAATTTCATTTAGAACAATGCATTTAGGACCTCTCTTCTTTTTCCCCATTGGCCTCCCTTCCCTTACTCCACCCCCATCCCCACCCCAACCCCCCACCCCCAAAAGAAAACATTGCACACAGGGACTCTGCAGCCCTGGAGGTGTGTCCGGAGCTCCCGACACTCTCCACTGGTGAGCCGGGCCCTGAATGTTGGTCCTTGTTCCCCATGTTTTCCTCTTGTCAGTTTGCTAGCCCAGCATCAGAGCGGAGCCTCTTCCCTGCTCTCAGACAGTGACCTGAGCTGGTTGAAATTCCTGCCAAATATGCAGGCCCTGTTTTGCTACATTTTGGAATTTGGCTTCGACCATGTGTCAGACATTCGCTTGCAGAGCCTCAGCCACTTTGGAAGGAAAAAAAAAAAGGGCTTTAGGAATGCGCTGAAACTTTTCCGTTGTTGTTAATTAATTTTAATATGATTAATGCACTTTGCTGGGCTATCTCATTACACCCTCCCCGCTGACTGTGAGGGACAGTTCAGATTCACCGAGCTCCCGTAATTACAAAAAAACAATTCCTTTGAAAGAAGAACACCCACGTCAGCTCTTTTCAGCATTTTTTAAATTCTGTGGTTTTCAGAATTAAAGTTCAAAGTTAATGTTATTAATATTGAGTAATAAAGCAAAAGCTCCCACAAGTAGCTCTTTGGGAAGAATAATATACTAATAGTCGGGGTGTGTGTGTGTGTGTGTGTGTGTTTTAAAGAGAGGGAAAAACGACGTTTACCCTGGGATCATTTTCTCAAGGGCGGGGAAGAGGCGGAGATTGATCCACCCTTGTTTTTCTCAACTTTACACCTTACACCTTTCACAGGCCAGGCCATATCAGCTTGTTGTTTGTTAAGCCAGCTGGTAAACCATACTACAACCATGACTCAAAGAGCTACAGATAATAGTCCTGGTACTGCAGTGTTTATGATGGTCAGTCACCCTGTAGGACTGCATGGTAAGATGGGGCAAGCAAGGCAGGTCTCTGCGGGTGCTAGCCCAAGAGCCCACAAGAAGCTCTTTGAACATATCCGTCTTGCTTCTAGATTTGCCAAGTGGGTCACTGTTGAGCAATGGTGAGGCTTTATCTCCACCCAAGGGCTCAGCGTGATGCCTCCATGTACATTTGGCAAGGTTTAAAGGTAGCAGGGAACCCCAAATCAAGCATCCTCAATAGCTGGAGGTGTGGCAGGGTGTAACGAGAATTAGAACAATTCTTTCCGAGGCACCCAGTCACAGAAAAGCCCTCTTTGAAGACAACCCTATGGAAAGGAAGAGCAGGAAATAAATCTCCATAATTTCCTAAATGTGAGAACAGCTGCTAAGTCCGATTTGGCCAAGAAGGGAGCAAAAGATCTCTTCCCTACAGGTGAAGGCCAGACATTATTCTGTCAAAAATTCAGATTGTAAAATGAAGAAACAATCTAATGGAATGTGTCAATCTGTCTTCCCTGTCTAGGCTCTAAGGGCTGCACCAAACAGGTCTAACTAGGAGATTTGTGGGCTTATATATAAGTTGATTTCCCAAAAATTACCTGAAATAGAGATGAATGACAAATATTATATAGAATATATATTACGGGAATATAAATAAATACTTATTTCATCTGCATTTATTTTATACACGGTTCCTCTTCATTCCCATTTTCTTCCAGAGAGAGAGGGCATATCACCAGCCAGGAATGATCTCACAGGGTAAGCAATGTGAATTGGCTGCCTTCCCTGAAATTCTCTAGAAGCAAATCCTCTTCAACACAGCATTTTTCACAAACCACTGTCCAAAATAATGGTGGAGCTGACCAGTCCCTAACACAACCAACAATTCAGCAATACCAATGGGTCTTTGTCACCGATGCTATAGGCAAAAAATCCCCTTGAGCAAGTTACTTAACCTTAAGAGAAATCAGTTTCCTCAACTGTAAAATGACCCAGCTGGGCTAGAAGGCCTCTTGGTTTCCTTTCAGATCTAAATCTATGATTCTAGAGCTAGTTGCTGATATCATCATCCTTTCTCTGAACCTGACTCAATAATACTTTGATTTTTAGTCAGGAAATGGACCTTTCTATCTTCTAATTGTCAAATAAGTGGAAACAACTAATGAGCTATGCAATGAGGTATGCTGTAATTTCCAATTCACAGCATTAATGCTTGTAACCATAAGCTTAAAATGTATTATTGTTCACAGAGGCAAAATGTGGAAAATGATATATGAGGCTGAAGTAGTAAAAATTTTATTTTGAATTTTTGCCTTCGCAATGAGAACTTGATCCAAATTACACAAAAGCTACAAATTTTTTTTGAAATGTATAATTTGTATATATTGTTCTAACCACACATTTTAATTTAATAGTAAAGAAAATAATTTTATTGATAAATAACAATAATTTTAAAGTAATATTTGAATATGATCACTTAGTATTATAACAAATAGTTAACATTTATTGATAGTAAATAATGTTTAAAATAAAATAATGAATAATTTAATGAATAATAATATAACTTATTATGAATACAATTGTTATAGTGTAAGTATAATATAATTCATACATATTTCTATTATCAATAACATATTGTTTATTGCTAAATATAATTTATACTTTAATAAATAATTGTTCATTGATAATAATTTTAATAAAATAATTAAATCTTGGACTCAGATAATATCTGAGACTTTATTTACCTTTACCATAATCTCACTGCTTTGCAGTGGAAATCTACTCTTCTTGGAGATGGAAGTAATTTGAGTTCAATTTCTGTCTCTGGTGCTTATTGACTATGTGACTATGACAAGTCATTTATCCTCTCTATGCTGCAGTTTTCTCATCTATTAAATAAGCATAATAATACCTATTGTTTCTACATCACAGAATTGTGGCAAGGTTTACATGTAATAATGCATGTGCTTTGTAAAGTTTAAAGTCCTATGAATGTTATTATGAATGAATATTATCCAATCAACAGAAATTTGGTTAAAAAATTCCTAGGAATTAGGTCTTGGGCAGAACAGTCTCTATCCAAGGCCAGTTTTATCCATTGAAAACATTGGCAGTTATCCACATGATGCCCCTAATACACTAGCTGATATTATCACTTTCTTAAAATATCTAATCCTAGCAGCTTGGAATTCTTACCATTATAACCATTAACTGGTTAGACAAGAAAGGAGAGGACATTATCTCCAGAATTCCCCAGTGAAAAGACGCTTGTGATATCGAGAGTGGGCCTTCTCCCCTCTCCCACTAGGAAGAGCATCCACACAGATTAATTTTAGAATACCTATCATTTGCCTCCATTCTTTTTTTCTTGCTGTCTGCAGCTAGAATATTCTCCCTCACAACTCCACCTCTGGAAATGCTGACCATTCAATGCAAGGTCACCTCCATCCTCCCTGCACCAAAATGTGTTTCTTCCTGTACTTCTTGAAACACTTTGTATTTCTCCTCCCTTAAACATTTATTAGATTCTACTCTTATTATGATTTTTTTTGCACATACATACAAAATTATAAATCAATAAGTATAAGTTCATGCCTTCTTTGTCTTGGAATACTTCCTTGCACATAGTAGAAAATTAATGAATTGAACTGGACAACTGGGAAAAGAGGTACAGAATAGGTAGTGCTAGTAATAATAATATGTGTATGTGTGTGTGTGTGTGTGTGTGTGTGTGTTTGCATGTGTAGTGTCCTGTTATGTCCACTATATTCTAGGGACTGTGCTAAGTGCTTTATAAATAGTGACTCATTTGATCCTCCTCACAACAACCCTGATTGGAAGGCACTATTATCCCCATGTCAGAGTTAAAGAAAAATAATGGAGGCAAAAGTTAAGTGATTTATCCAAGATCATATAGCTAGTAAGTATCTGAGGCTGGATTTGAACTCAGGTCTTCCTGATTCCAGACAGTATTCTATTGCATACCTAGATGCCAAAGTATTTTGATAAGCCTGATAGCACCTAGACCTCTGATATGAATGTGTAGGCATAGGGAAAAAAGAATACATAAGACCCCCCCTAAGCCAAGGTCTGGAAATCCTAGGGCTGGCTATTTAAGGCTCACCTAGAACAAATGCACATTTATAGCTCAGGAAACCAGAGAAGCTAAGAGACTTGAGATGATAGGATCATCCAGTAAGCAACTAGAATGGAATGTGAAAAAGGGAAAAGGACTGTTAGACAAATTTATGTTTCCCAGGGCTCTGGTCATCACTATGAAAGCTTTCTAGCAGGGACCCCAGGCCAGAAGCCTCTAAAGAGACCAACAAAATATATAATAAAAACAAATTTATAGGCAATGTCAGCTTCAGGTCATGGTCATTATCTCTATACCCCCACTTGTCATCAATTTGGGATGTAGAGGCTGTGGTAGGTCTGAAGTAGTTACTGTGGACAAAGGGACCTGGAGTTGGCCCCTGGATCATCCAATTCCATGGAGTAAAGTTCTGGACTGAATAGCACCCACATGCTTGAGAAAGTATCATGTAGTTTCCACATGTGTGACTAACTCAATTACAAAGAATAGATAGTACATGGGGAAAATCTACTCTACTTACAGTGCAATGTACAATAAAAATCACACCCTGACCAGCCCCTACAAAAGATACACAGCACTCACTTCTGTCTAGGTAGCTAGATAGTATAGTAGAGAGTGTTGGACTGGGAGTAAGGAAGACCTGCATTTGAATCCTGTTTCACAGATTTATTAGCTATATGACCTTGGTCAAGTCATTTAACTTGTCCCAGATTCCATTTCATCATCTGTAAATTGGAAATACTGACAGCATCTATCTCACAAGGTCATCAGTGAGATAACATGCAAAGAACTTGGTAAACTTTAAAGTGTTCCATACATTAAAGATATTGTTGTTACTTTTCACCGCTATTTACTATCTTCACTCCTCCACTCAACCCAAATCTTCCCTTCCACCCTACACAGCTTATCATTCTAGGAGAAACTAACAGTGCTTCCTAGGCTCAGAGAAAAAGAAAAATTGTCTTGGCTTCATTCCCATAATCCCTAATTCAAGTCGATTTACACCTGGCTAGAATGAAGCCTCTTCTGACAAATGTTGCCCACAGCAATCTTTCTCAGCATTTGTGACAATTGTGAGAAAAAGAATGAGGGACCAACGCTCTAGAGGAACCCTGTCAGGTGAGCATCCTCACCACTTGAATTTCCCTCTCCTACATTAGTCTAAGTCATATCTTCTTCGGAATTTCCTGATCCAAGGTTGTTAACCAGTCCACCTACTGGTATATTCGAAGTTTGCCTGTAGTAAGCATGTTGAGGGATATCATTAACCCACCAGTGGGGAACAGGAGGACTGCTACTAGGCTTCCTCAGCACAGATGTCCTTGGCAATACCTTGTGAACAACTGATACCTTCTAACGAGGACAAGGAAGTGGGAGGGAGGGTGAAAAGCATAGCATTGAATAACCCACTCCCCACTTCATCTGGCTTTGGCCGGCCAATTACAGAAGTAATCTAAACAAGTCACCTATCAGGTAAGCGGGAGACACAGTCATAGGGCAATCCTTTCTTAAAAGTGGTAAACCTTAGCCAGAAATTATGGGTCCTAGAGTTAAAGAGGTAGACATCTTATTTTTAAATTACATCTATTCTCTTCATTGGCAGAACTCAGACTATAGAGGATTAGAGACTGGCTCCCCACTCTTATGACAAAAACTCAGGAGATTTATATCCTAGAAAGAAGGATTTCAAGAGGAGGAATATGTGGCTTCACTTTAATAGCAGCAACAAACAGGTCTCCAAAACACAAGTTTTCTGGGGGGTTTCCTTTTGACATTGTTCCTTTTTTCTATCCTGGTTGACCAGCAGAACAGGAATCTCTTGCCCTCATCTGACTTTGCTCTTTCCCGAGCCCCCCCCCCCGCCCCGCCCACCACCACCTTAAATTAAATGGAACAGAGGTCTTTCTTCATCCTATTTTTCACCTCTTCAGATGGAGCAGTAGGGAGCATGACAGCTCCTCAATTTCTGTGAGGATAGACATAGATAGAAGTCGCCTTTCCCTGGTGGATGGAACAGAAATCAGTAGTCTTTTTCTTTTCTCATTTCTCCTTTGCTAGAAATTGGAGAATTCTCATGACTTCATGGGATGGCAGACTTAGACCTACAATTATTAAAACTATTGCCTTCCCCCTATTAGTTATTTTCAATTTATCCTGAATAAAACTTGTTTGTACATACATTGTATCCCTATTAGAGACAGAGCTCCCCAAGGGCAAAGGCTATTTCTTGTCTTTCCTCATAACCCCAGTGCTAAGTTGAGTACCTGCCAAGATATTAGGCTCTTAATAAATGCTTATTAACTAATTTTTTCAACTCTCAACCATACGATTTTGCTTCTCATATTTTACAATTAAGGTATACTGTCATTATTCAAGAAATATTTTCCCAAAGCAGTAAGCTAAGGATTTTCCCATATGCTTGGTCGCTATCAACTTATAATGAATTTGTGTGTTAATGATTGCAATAATTATTTTCCCTGTCCATCACCGACCATTGATCACAGATCTAGAGTTGGAAGGGATCCCAAAAGTCATCATTTTACAATTAAAGAAACTGAGGCCCAGAAAGTTTAATTGTCTTTCCCAGGCTCACATAGAAGTATCACCATTAGGATTTAAATCCAGATATTTTCATTCCAGAGCCTTTCCATTCTACCTTATTGTTTCCTAATAAAAATGAGTGTTTATATGGTTCTTTAAGTTTTACATGTATTATCTCATTTAATCCTCATAAGAACCTTATGTGGTAATTGCTTTTCTCCCCATTTTACAGCTCAGGAGATTGATACTAAGAGACTTGCCTGGGGCAAGATTCAAAATCAGTTTTTCCTGATTCCAAGTCCAACATTCTATTTATCACCCCAAATTGCCCCCTTTCTGAGAATACCCATTAAATCTCTCTTCAATCCTTTGCTGCCAAACAGCACAGATTATGTTTTTATCTTGTGGAGTTCATCTCCTAGATAGCATAACGGTGTAGAAGACTTCGAAAGTACTGGCCATTGACTTATTGAGGATGTAAGGCAGACTCTATAGCAGGATATGCTTGAATACCATGGGACCTTTTTAGCATTGTAGGATTTCTATGAAGGGGAAAGAAAAAAATCCCTTTCCCCAACATGTTAAACTCAGAGAGACCATGCCAGTAATATTGATGTCAACCACCCCTTTATGCCTGGGGTGGGGGGTGTATTTTCAATTTTATTTGTTGTTCAGCCACATCCAAAACTTCCTTTCTTTTCCTGGCAAAGATACTAGAATGGGCTGTCATTTCCTTTTTGAGCTCATTTTTTTTTCAGATAAGGAAGTTGGGGCAAAAGTGTTAAGTGACTTGTCCAGGATCACAAAGCTAGGAAGTATCTAAGGACAGATTCAAACTCATGAAAATGAGATTTTTTTGATTCTAAGCCAAATGCTTTATCTACTTCACCACCTAGTTGCCTAATTTCTCTATAGCCACCTTAAAAGTGAGTGAGCAGGGGCGGCTAGGTGGCACAGTGGATAGAGCACCAGCCCTGGAGTCAGGAGTACCTGAGTTCAAATCCAGCCTCAGACACTTAGTGATTACCTGGCTGTGTGACCTTGGGCAAGTCACTTAACCCCATTGCCTTGCAAAAAAAAAAAAAAAACCTAAAAAGTGAGTGAGCAAACCAAACTAGAAGTATGAACTTCCAGTCAACACAGTTCATTGAAAGCTCATCTGTAATGTCCTACATAGATTGATCTTTACAATCCTTCAGATGCAGTCTAAATTGAAGCAATTAAAAAAACTGCCCTATACATTTTCAAAATTAGGGTTCTTAAAGGAATGTTAAAGGAAGCTATTAATGGCACCATAACAAACAGAATGATTTATATTTATTCAAATTAAAAAGTTGAGCAATTATACAGGGGATTTTGATCTAGCCAACTGAGTTCTCTATATACAAGTCATTTATAAATGTTGTTAAATAAATAAAAAGAATATGTAAGTGTGTATAAAGAATAAATGAAAATGAAAAGAAATACTTCTCAGTAGGACAAGCATTCCATCCCCAAATTATTAGATAAGTGCCTTAAAGTCTACTTTTAACCTTCCTTTATAAATTCAAATAGTGTCCATATGATGCCTCACTTTCATACTTTCACAAATATTTGGAGTTTTTTTTTAAGTTTCCCATGAGATGGTAAGCAATGGAAGTATAATTCTATTCTAGGACTTGCACTAAGCAGCATCCCAGGGTCTCTAGATACAGGTCGAATTTAGTCTGTTCCCCTACAAAAGCATTTACAAAATACATCCCACAATAATCACTAATTCATGAGATGATTTAGGAGAAATAACTA
This sequence comes from Macrotis lagotis, assembly GCF_037893015.1. NCBI lineage: Eukaryota > Metazoa > Chordata > Mammalia > Peramelemorphia > Peramelidae > Macrotis > Macrotis lagotis. The sequence goes on along the minus strand of NC_133662.1, from coordinate 150,257,372 downwards.
CTGAAACAATTATGAAGTACTTCACACATATAAACTCCCACATAAATTCCAAGCAATATAAATAACATTCATAGGTTCATAGGGTTAGAGCTGGTAGAGACTTGTGAAGTTTAATCACCTCATTTTATTAATGAAGAAACTGAGGCACAGAAAGGAAAAGTAATTTACCCAAAGTCACTTAAGTGGTAAATGACAGACCTGGAATTTAAACACTGGTTTTCTGATTCTATAAGCAATGCTCATTCCACTGCTTAATGAATGCCACCATACTTTATAAGAGAGCATTTCATTATGATCACCCTAGTTATTAGCTACCATACTACAAAGATAAATGCAAAATGTAAATATGTATATGCATATACATATATATATATATAATATAAGGTATATGTTGCCCATTTAGTTTATGTAGTATATTTATGGGTTTGTCTAAATGCAGCTTACATAAGGTTTGACTCTAAAGTCTCTTTCTCCCTTCTCAAGGGAAGATTTTGATTCCTGCATATAGGAAAGCAAGGGACTGAGGCTACTAAACAGTCAATTCTGTTTACCTCAGAGAAAGGTACCAATCTAGACTTATTTCTGTCATCCTAAATATTATTAGTCCAGGGGAAATAAATTTTAGTTTCAAGCCACCTTCCCGGTCACTATTCCCTATCTGAGGATATATGTCCCAAGCTATATCCAAAGATTTAAAGTTTAAATTATTTTAAATTATAATATATTAAAATATATTAGACAAAATACAGAGTAAATAAGTCCTCCCAGTGGGAATAAGATATCTCAGCTCAACCAAGAGACAAAGCTTCTTGATCTCACCCAAGAGGATATTTCCTGGATTCTCTAGTATGACAAGCTGGGAATAATGACATACTCAAGGTGATGACTCTTTGATACATCAGCTTCTTCTCAGAGTTTTTCTTTCCCTCCAGGGATCTCTCCCTGAAGAGAAGCCTGAACCAAATGTATCCTCACGTAAAGCCAAAAGCCAGAATCTAGTTCTCCCCAGCTCTCACTAACTGTGTCCCTCACAAAGCCAGAGCATCAAGTGTTTACATGAGAGGAGTGACATCTATATATGTTCAAACATCCCTGTATATATCGATATATGTGTATGTTCATAAACATCCCTGTATATATGGATATATATATACATATATGTATATATGGGTCTACACATCAGTCAGATTTGAATCCCAAGTTGCATAAAATTGGGATAACTATGAATGGGTATGACAAGAAAATGTTTGAAATTCAAGCCCCTATTACTATAGATTCTATGCTTATAAAAGAAAAACAATTAGTTGCCTTCAAGGAGCTTACAGTCTTGAAATACCACTAAAATCTGAATCTGAAAGTCAGACCAAAATTCTTATCTTACTTGGGGAACTGTGCATATTCTTCAGATGAAATGCAGGCAGTGAAAAGTGATACCGGGTCAAATTAAAACATACTGTTAAAAATATAAGCCCGACACATACAATGTGTTTGACTTCTCTGTGGAAGAGAACTAAGTTTTTTCCAAACTAACTCCAGAAGGGAAACTTAAGTGCAACTAGGTTTTACCAAATAATCATTTGAGTATATAAGCTTTTGAAAATTAGTATTACCTTGAAAAATCTTTCTCCTCCAGCAAGCCCAAATGTAGAAGTGTAATTGATGCCCCCCACAAAAAAAAAAGCTAGTAAATGAGAGTAAGCCAACAGTGACATTATAAGATAGATGTGAAATTCCAGACTGAAGAGATTTCATGGTAGAGAGAGGAATAAACAGAAGGGTGTAAACTTAGGTAGAGAAGAATTTTACTGCTTTGTCTCAAATGGTTGGGGGGAACTGTCTTTAGTGTTGCTGAATAACCACCATAACTTCCATAAAGTGGGAAGGGGGGAGTGGAAAAGCACAGGCAGGAAGGTTGGGGGTGTTAAATAGGATTTCCAAAGAGAAACCATCCCAAACATTTTGGAGAGAAGATTTAAGGGAGGCTGCAATAATGACATCCTGAATACTGTTTGGCCACAAACAGTAAAATTTTTCCCCTTTGTAGTTAGTGCCTTCTACCTCCTTTCTGAAAAACAGCATAGGGAGCAGAGTAAACTCAACACCAGAAAACTAGATACAGTTAACATCAGCAAAAGAGAGGAAAGAGATCATGGAGTGGGAAGTTATGCTATTCCGAAATATTCTCCGACATTCCCTAAAGGTTTTTTTTTCCTCATTCTGCTACTGTACTTGCCCAACCATGCTAGGGGTGTTATACTATTTTAGACATGAGTTAACAGGTCCCTTACATACACATATTTCCACATTCCAAAGAGACCTATTATATCCCTTTCCCCTCCCCACCCCCGCCACACACATCTATTCTTTCTCTCTCCCTCCTTAGCTCTTGCTTCTCTCTGCCTATTTTTGATTGTCCAACACTTCCCAAATGCAGAATAGTTCCCAGGAAAGCGACCTCAGGCAGCCGAAAGAACTTTCTCAGAATACAACCAATTACATTTGGGGCAATAAAAATGATTGAAAGAGAAAGTACCATTATCAGAAAGTAGCTTAAATAGAAAGAAAGAGGAGAAAATGGGGATCAGCAAGAGTTATGGCACTGGGAAGAGGTCCCCAAAAGTCACTTAGTTCACACACACACACACACACACACACACACACACACACACACAATCAAGCAAACACATCTCTCTTCCCTCCCCATTTCACTACCAGGAGAATTCTAGAGAAAATTTTCTAGAGAAGAAAATTCTGTAACATGCCCTGGCAACACATTTTGAGGTACTCTTGCCTTGTAATCAAGGAGTTCTAAATCTTTCCTAGTACAGCTTACATTGATTTTCTCTTTTCTCTATCTGTCCTTGGCACAACTTGAGAAAAGCTCATAGAAACAACATAAATTGGAAAGGAATTTAGATGTCATTTAATCTGACCTCTCACCCAATTCAAGTAGCCCTCTACAATATGCATGGGGTATCATTTCAGTCTCTGCTTGAATACCTCTAGTAACAAGGAACTCAGTATCTAATGAGGCTTCTCATTTCATTATGTTATAGTTCCAGTTTTAGGAAGTTCTTCCTCATACTGAGTCATAAAAAAAAGCTCTCTGTAATTTCCATCCATTGAATCCCTGAAGAATTAATTTTAACTTTTCTTCCCTGTAACAACCTTTCAAATATTTGAAGAAACTTAATATATTCTCCTAGTCTTCTCTTCTCTTGACTAAACATCCCCAATTTTTTCAACTAATTCTTAGATGACATGCTCCCAGGTGCCCTCAAAATCATTACTTGTATAATATCCTTTCATGAGCCCTGACTTTAGAATGCTGAGAACATCTATAATTCTTCCCTGAGTTTTGTCTTAGAGTTTCAGAAATTCCCTACTTTCCCCTCACTCACAGAAAAAAATATATAAGAGTACAAGTCTGGAGTGATAGATAACCTTGTTTTATTTATCCATGGTCATTTTTGTCCTTTCCTAATTATAAAGGCAAAAATTTAGGCTCTGTCTCATGCTCTGCCCCTTATCAAACCTACTCTCAGCAAAGGTTCTAATAATATCATTCATGTTAAGGTATATGTGGTTGGTTAAAGTTGATCCTCTCAAAGGGATTTGTTGTCAGCAAAGAAATATATCCATGGTGGTAGAATGAATAAATTGATAAATGTATGTTGCTCTGGATCCAAAGGGGGAGGACTGGAGGAAACTTTCCAGGGTCCCTGAACTTAAAGAAAGTAAGCATTTTTCTATTCTACTTTATTCCTTCCATTGTTTCCTCCACTCAGGATAAACAAGAGTTCCTTTTTGTGAGGTTTTTGAAGCTCCTCTGAGACTAAAATTTGTATCATATACATTATAACATATATGTCAATCTTTTTAAGTTAAAAAAAAACCATCACCTGATTAGGATTAATGTGGTTATACCTCTAGTTGAGCCTTTTTCACTTAAATTCTAAACAACTGGTTATAAAATGTGTGTTTAACTGAAGAATGAAAACTCTGCTCCCACCAATCAAAGTTGACATATCTTAATGTAGAAAAATTGAGGTTACCCACAGTCCAGATCAATTTCTAATCCATAATCTTTAGTATTGTTATTTATGTTGAGCCTAAAGTTACAGCAATTAAAAGTATGCTGTTCCTCATTTAATGAGGTCTTATCTCTTGTGAAATTGTGAGAGTGGATAATTTCCAAAGAAAAAGCAATTCTGCCTTGCTGCCAGAGTCTGGCAAGGGTCAAACAGAGAAAAGCAAGCCTCTTATAGTTGGTCCTATATGGAGCAGGCTCAGATGGGAAGGTTGTAAGTAGGTGGAACTGGTAACTCTCTTCAAGATGGCAGCAGCTAAAGCAGGTTCAACCTCATCCCTATGTATCTCTGGGTCCTAAGGACTCCAGTGTGACTAGATCAGCTCTGAATCAATACTTGAGGCCCTGTTTCCATTCTCTTGCTCTAAGAAGAAAAAAAGTGAAGGAGATTTAGAACTGGAAGGGATTTTACAAGCTATCTAGTCCAACTTCTTCATTTTTATGGATGAGGAAACAGAGACATAGAAAAGTTAAGTGACTTATCCAAAATTACACAGGTAGTGAAAGAAACAAGATTTAAACCAAAGTCCTCTGACTCCAAAGACAATGTTCTTCTCACTGTACCTCTCTGGGGTTGTTTTTCAGAGATGTTCCTCACCTTCAAATTCCTCTTCAGTACATGCCTTTGTCCTGATGCTTTTTTTATCCCATAAATCTACTGTGCTTACTGTCTTCTTTTTCATTCTCTCACCTGGTAGGTGATAGCTAGTTAAACAGATCAATTAATTCATATTCACATAAGCACTATTAAAGATTTTTACTCCTTGTCACTGTATGCATATATTATATGTATGTATATATATACACACTCAGGATTGTGTATATAATATATGTATATGTATTATATACATATGCACATGCATATTTAAATAGTGGCATTCCAGAGTCATGGTGTCTTAAGACTGACTTTCAAGGATGACTCTAATGATTGAAATTCTAGATACCATAGCAAGTCAATAATAAAGAAAACTTTAAGTAGACTGCTCTTGTGGCAGAACCCCTAAAATTACATTGTAAGAGACACAAAATAAATGAGAATTCTAGAATCAGAGTCAGAAAGGCTATATTCAGTCCCTAATCTTGCAACTTTGATCTCTAGACAAATCATTTAATTTATGACTCAGTTTCTTCATTTGTAAAATGGATATAATGATGTCCTACCTAACTTAAAGCATTATTTGTTCTGCTCAGGCCTTGTGCCCTAAGAGGCTTATAAGTCTGAGGCATTATTGCAAGGCATTTCTGTTTAGTCCTTCCTCATGGAGACCAGAAATTGGGAAGGGACTGGCTGAATTCATTAAGATCCTCGGGAGTAGCTCATTGCATTCGATGAACTGTCTGTTCCCAAGCTGCCTGTTTTTGTTGTTGACCTAGGTGTGTCTTCATTGGCTAGGATCTCAGAGCAACACCTGTGCATACTCAATGAATTGTTGATTTCTTGTTTTTGGACTTTTTTAATTACCTTTTTAATTCCTAAATTTTTATTTGGAGTCAGCATGTACCTGGCCCAAGAAAGTACTTCAACCTGGTTGTTTTGAGCTAAGTAGTTTTTAAACCTAAAGACACTATAGAAATGTGAATTATAATTATTCTGAGTCTATTAAAGTCAATGTGGTATAACAGATAGAACACTGGACCTACAACCTGCATTTGAATCCTATACCAGATGTTGTTAGTTGTGGGAGGATGGACAAATGAATTAACTTCTCAGAATCTCACCTTAACTACACCCTACATCACAAGATTATAATGACCATTGCACAAGGTTGTTTTAAGGAAATCGCTTTGAAAGACTTAAAATGCTATAAAAATGAGATTTTTTAGATCTTTTTTATTGGGGTCCTCTAAACTAGAGATGATTTAAAGTTGGAACTTACATGCTAGAGCTGTTCCAGACTAGAATCAGACAGATTTCTAAAGTTGGAGACTAAAACATGAAGAAATTAATGAGTTTGCCATGGAATTCTCATTCTTATCATGTTTATTTATAAAAATAGCTGACTTTATATACTGCTTTGAAGTTTGCCAAACACTTCATGTACATAATTGCCATTACAATTCTATAGAGTAAAAATTCATTTATATATTTACAGATGAGAAAATTGATACTCAAGAGATGTTAAAAATGATTTGTCCATAGTCAAACAGTGATTAGAATTTTAAACTTAGGTCTTCCTAATTCTAAGTCCTTCCCTTGATTTCTATCTGCCAACTGACTCAAATCCCTTCATTCTTTTGTATCATTCAAAATATTATTTAACATGATGATATAAAACCCTTTTTTCTGATCATTCTTAGAAATAAAAAGCTCAGACCCTTTACAGAATAATCACCCCATGAGAAAATCATCTGTATTAGATAGATTCCCATTTATTTCTGTCATCCTCCAATTCCTGCAACTGTTGTTACTCAAACATCCCTAAAGAAAGACTTTTCTCATACCACAACAAGGGCTTTGTTAATTTCCAAAAAAAAAGTTCTCTCTCCCTTTCATTCTTAGTTTTGTAATTCAGAGGCCTATGTTGCTGTTGTCATTGTCAAAAGCATTGTCTGGGGGTGGTGTAGTGGCGTAGTGGATAAAGCACCGGCCCTGGAGTCAGGAGTATCTGGGTTCAAATCCAGTCTCAGACACTTAAGACACTCAGACACACCTAGCTGTGTGGCCTTGGACAAGCCACTTAACCCCATTTGCCTTGCAAAAACCTAAAAAAAAAAAAGCATTGCAAATATCTTAGAAAAACTCATGTACATTGAAAAATTGTTTTCAAGATGTTTACAAAGGTTCTTAATGGCCTATCCAGGATTTTAATAATTGCTGATATGGTATCATTTCCACACATTTACAGTAATTTTTATTTGGAAGATTAATAGTGATCTTTCTTTTCCTGGGAAGTATGTCATTGCGCATTTACTGCAAATCAACCTGATAAGAGCAAAAGTCTTCCCTTCATCGAGCTTATTATTGTCTAGCAGAAGAAAGTAAAATAATTTTATATGAATAATTTTAACATATATAACAACTTTATAGAGATAGGAATTGAATCTTAATTTCATTATTATAAAGAACTCCCAGGATGAGGAAAGTCCCTTTATCAATGCAAGGTGACACTTTATTTGCATTTTAATCTTAAAGAGTTGCTTAGCATACTGAGAGGATATATGACTTGATCAGGGTCAGTCAGTATATATCATGTGTCAAAGACATGCTCAAATCAACCTGCTTCTGAGACTAGTTCTTTCTCCACTATACTATTCTTCCTCTCAAATAAATTTAAAAAGTCAGCATTTGTTTCTGCTATTGATATGAGATTTATCATGTATACTTAGTGCTGAGGTATGATATGATTTTGCAAATATTGTTGATATGAGTCCAGAGAATAGTGAGGAAACTCATAACCAAGATATATCAGTTGAAGAGGCTGAAAATGGTTACTTTGGAAAAGACTTAGAAGAGATATGATAACTGTCTTCAGATATTTGAAGGACTTTTATATAGAAGACAGATTAAGATTATTCTACTTGATTCCAGATGGCAGAAGTAGGACTCATGGGTGGAAGTTCCAGGGAGGCAGATTTTTGGCTCAAAATAAGAAATTCCATAACAATTAGAGCTGTCCAAAAATACAATTAGCTGCCTCATAAGGTAGTGAGTGCTCTGATACAGGAAATCTTCAGAGACATGACAGAAATGATGCAGATTCTTTCTTTAGGCAGGGGGTTGTGCTTGATGACCTTTGAAATTCCTTGCAAGGTTAAGATTCTAAGATGCTGTGAAATAATATAAAAGCATACCTTGACTTTTTACAACAGATGTGTTAATGAAAAGTGCTGAGCAAATAATATTTTTGCCAGTCAAATACTGTTCTTAATGTCTTAAATGCCAAGATAACTTGTTTAAAGGGATCTATCATGAATCCTTTTATAAAGCAAATTAACTGTTTAACCAACACACACACAAACACACAATAAGATTCTACCAAAATGGGGATAAACTTACAATTTAGACTATATAAAGGCTGAGGAACTGGATATAAAGGAAAGAAATCACAACATGTTTATGACTTTTCAAAATACCTTTCTACTAAGTATACCAAATGGATCCTGGAATACCTCCATTTTCTATGTCATTTGGACTTGCTGCTCTTCAGATGTTAAAAATAAATTACTACTAATAAAATCACTGTACAGGTATTCCTCCCTCATCATGACTTTCTCCATCACAATTTCAATATAGTGCAGTTGGCATAATAAATTAAATAGGAATTGGGGGTAGTTTTGTGGAAGCCACAGAATGCACAGAAAAAGTTTAGAAGCTCAAAAATGCATAAAATTTTTGTATAATATTATAGAATATTGATACCTAATTTATAAAAAGGAAAACTTCTCTAGTACAAAGAGAAAACCAAAAAGTTTTAGGCAGATTTTTCAAATCACTGGGGTGCTACACCCCTAACCCCTGTTTTGTGGAAGGTATAACTATATTTCTTTTTGCAATGACAGTTATTCCAGAAGGTTGCCATTGTTTTCTACTTTTTCAGGCTTCTTTGCCTTCATTTCTTTGGTTCAAGAAAGAATTTTAAAATCTTTTCAATATTCAATGTTCACTGACATTTATGAGCTATCATTAATTTCATGCCTGTTCTCCTTCTCCACTCATTGACTAAAATATCTTTTTCCCTTTTCTTTGTGTAATCCAGCTATCTGAATAAACATAAGTGATATATATATATATACATATATATATATATATATATGGTGAAAGGAAGCAAATAAGAATTTAAATTTAAAAGCTCACTACCATTATAAAAAAAATGAGTTACAATAGTAAGTACCAAATTATGATAGAGGAAAGTTGCATTCTAGTTCCAAAACTAGTGTTTACCAGCTATAAAGCCTCTGGCAAGTCACTTCCTTTCTCTATGTCTCAGTTTTTTCTTCTGTAAAATGAAAGAGATGGACCATGTGTTCTCTAAATTCCATTTCATTTCCAACATCTTATGATTGTTGATGGTGCTAGTACAAATATTATGAACATTAAAAATAGAGAAGAATGAGGTGACAGAGTAATATATGTTTATCTTTTGTTATAAGTTTTCTTTGAGCCATACCACAAATGTATATCTTGGAGTTGTCAATATAGGTGAGATGTAGCATAATCCACCCCCCCCCATTTTCTTTCCAGATTTCTGATATACATTTTTGCTGCTTATCCTGATGCTTTGCTTATAAACACTATTTCTTATCATATCTTTCTTTAATGACAGTGCAGAAAGAATCAAAAAACCTGATTCTATATTAATATATTTTATCATTTCAATATCTTTTATATTCAGAATATAACTCTCTATGTATGCCTTCATGTGGTTCCTCTTGGTTCTCTTCATTCCATATTGAATAAAGGAATTCATTCTGCCAGAAACACAAAAGATAACATGTTTGAATCAATAAGCTTTTTTTCTAGTTCTCAGGTCTTGCTTGAGGGTTACTCAGTTTGGTATTACTTGCTTTTTCTTAGATTGTGGTCAGTAGGAAGTTGTGGGATTCTTCAGAGCTGTTTTAGATCTTTTGGTCACATCCTGTGCCCTGTCACTAAGAGGAAGCCAACCATCCTCTCTGTTGGCTCAGGGCCACAGATGTCTTCCACATCACTACCATCTGTGATTCTGACTGAATTGATAGTTAAAGTATGCTACATCTGTTATTGGATCTCTCTTTGTAGTTAGGGTAATTCAAGTTGGCTTCCAAGCATAATTTAACTCTATGCGGATAGAAAAAAATAATCTGCATCTACAATCACATAGGTAAATAGTTCAGGGAAGAACTTTTGGAAATGTGGGTGGGTAAGAGGCTGAGTATAACCTGAACTCTGTCTTATCATCTCAAGGAGCTAAAAGAGTTCCAACTAAACAAAAAACAAATAATATCAACAAGTTGAGTTTTTTTTTTATCACTGAGGAGACTCCCATGGGGGGGGGGGTGGTAGAAAAATAGCCCAGAGACCATAGAAATGAGTAAGTAAATTTTTTAATACAATGAGGAAATACTGTACAATAAGAGAGCACCAGGAAAATTCCAAGAAAGAAAAGATCATAATTCTGCAAACATTACAAGTAGCCATAAGCCTTAAAGAGATTGGGAGGACTAACAAAGAAACTGGAGGAAGGGATAAAGAGTAGATTGGAAGAGTCAATGAAAAGAGAAAATATATGATTTAGGAAAGAAAATGAAGAAACCTTAGCAAAGCAGTAAACACTCTGAAAAATAGCGTAAACAGGACTCAAACATCCAATGATTACAGTAAGCAATATTTGAGCAAGGTCAAAAAAACAAAACTCGAAGGACATGTGATATAATTACCATAAAAAACAACAAACAGAAGTAAAAGATTTAGGAAGATAATCAAAAGAAGAATTGCATACACATACACCCCTCAAAAAAAAAAAGAAATGAAACAAATTGAATATGCTAATTCAGGAAATTTAAAAGAAAATATCAAAACATCAGAACCAAATTGCAAAGTATAAGTTAACAGAATCCACAGGACTCCATTCATAGAAAAGTCTGAGATTTAATTTACTCACAAATCTTGTGACTAAGCTTTGGAGATCCTAAGTCAAAGATAATATATTGCAAATGAAAGAAAACATTTCCAGGAAGTATCAGATCATAGTACATGAAACTCCATCAGACATAAGTAAAACTAACCATCATCAGTGAGAAATGAAAGAAAAATTAGAGCATGGTATGTTTAAAAGCAATGAAAATAGCTTATACCCAAGAGCAATTTATCATGTAAAGTTGAGTATAATCCCAGGGAAAACTAGTCTTTTAAAGAAGGACAACTTCAAAACATTTCTTTTGAGAAATTCAGAATTGGGCAGAACTTTCACTGTAGCAAGAAGAAATTCAAGGTAAACAAGTTTCAATAGTTCAAAAGGACTAAGAAATGAGTGGATGCTGACATTCTCAAATCGTATTATACTTTGAGTCACTGAAGAAACAAGGAAAAACAGGCTCTGGGATATAGCATTAACAAAGAACTATATATCAGAAAATAAAAAAGTGAGGATAGAAATAAATTATTTCTTATAGCTAGTGGCCAGGTCAAAGACATTTAATATCAAGGTGATGAATTAAGGGAGGAAGAAGAAATTTTATGAATATTATCCTTATCTAACCTGAGCAAGAACAATTTAAAAATAAATGTGATATTAATAAAAGCTAGTATTTATATAATACTCTAAGTTTTCAAAATGCTTTACAAATATTATTTCATTTAATAATAATGATGTAAGTACAATACATTTAATAATGATGATGTAAGTACAATAAGCAAGGAATTGGTCTTGACTGATGGTAAGGTTATAACTGACACAGTAGAATTAGGGAGAAGATTGGCATAAATAAAATCTAAAGCTGATTACTAAAAAAAAGGGGAAAGGGCACAAAACACAGGGATTTGTGTATAGACAGAGAGAGAAAAGGAAAGAAAAGAAGTTGTCATTGAGTAATTCTATGCAATATAAAGTGCAAGTGCACTTAACTAAAGAAGGAAAAGAAAGGAGACAGGAAAGAAAGATTATCGTGGAACTTAATGGAGAAAAAAACAAATTTAACAATTATAATCTTGAATGCGAATGAGATGAACTCACACAGAAAAAGGTGCCATGATGGATTAAAAGGCAAAATCCAATAATTTGCTGAACCACACTCAAATATAAACAGAGTTAAAAATGAGGAATTAAGCAATTTATTGGGACACAGCTTAAACCAAAAAAGGCAGAGTGACAGACAACTTAAAAATTGATATGGTCAGGAAAATTATATTATCTTAAGAGTCTGAATAGATAATTATTGAATTAAAAAGCACTTATTAACAGACTAGGCTCTTTTCTAGGCTCGGTGCTTTGTGCCAGAAATATAAATGCCAAAAGTGAAACAGTTTCTTACTTCAAGAATTTATTTTTAATAAAATAAGGCAACAAATATAGGGAAAGGGTGGCCAGTGAGAGGAGTTTGATTCTGGTAAGTTACAGGAAAGGCAAATATAATCACTGGAGCACTGAAGTGACTCATGCTTTTCAAAAATGGTAGTGTTGATTTGATTACAGGTAAGGGTAAAAATTGAAGAGTTAAGAAGGAAAAGTATGTGATAAAATTAACCAGAAAACATCCTAGAGAGTCTGAGTCTGGGGTGGTTAGAAAATACTCATCAATTAGAAACCCAGGGGACTAGGGTGGGAGCTTGAAATGTTGGGTTGAAGATCAGAGATAGAAGGAAGGAGGCATGTGTTGAATATGTCCAGAAACTGGCATGGATGGTATGGGTCTGGTCTAGATATGGAAAACTCACTAATCACTAGCCCACCAAAGCTCAAATGGCATAACAATGAACTACTTAAAGAAACAATGTTGGGAATTATAAAATCTATATACTAAGACAATAATTATTGGTCAATCCATCATTCTCCTTTCAAATGAACAGAATGTTAGAAAAACTAGATATAACTCTTTTGTGACTGTTGAAAGGCAATCATAAGTATATAAAATTTTCAGCATTGTATATAACACTTTTCAAAAATTTGACAACATACTAGGGCATAAACATGTTCAGAAATAAATGGAGGAAAGAGAGGGAAATTAAACATATTTTTATAGACCATAATCTAATACAAATTATAATTAAGAAGGAAAATGTGAACAAAGAAAAGCAAGTTAAGTGGAGACTAAATAATGATAGCCTTAACATGAACAGATAAGAGAATCAATTATAGAACCAAAAACAAAAAAGAAATTACTAACAATGAAAAAATGTGTCAAAATTTGTGAAGCTTAGCTTAAATAGTCCTTAAAGTATTTTTTATGATTTTTCTAAACACATAAACAAACAAAAAATAAAATGCAAAAATTTTACCATGAAACTAGAAATTTCAAAATCAATGTGGTAATAATCCTCAAACAAGTGAAAAGGTAAGAGCTTTGAAAAAAATTTAAACCTCAACAAAATAGAAAAAAATACTATTTTGCTGTTAAATAAAACTGACAACTATCTTTAAAGTTCAGTCAATAAATAAATCATTAGCTAATTTGATGAAGATAAAGAAAGGGAAAACAAATTTTAAAAAACAAAAAGGGGGAATTAATAAGGAATGGAAGTGCTTAAAAAATAACAAAGTCATGTGTGGTAAAAAGTTTAAATTAGCATCTTACCTCTGACAGAACAATAAATTTCAAAGGGATAAATTATATGAGTATAAAATGTCACACCATTAAAAAATTCAGGGAAAATGAAAATATGTATCATAATTACAGATGGAAATTTCATAATCAGATACAGGTCCAAAAAAGATTATAAGAGATTAAACTAAAGATGTCTACTATATAATACTTAAAGTTTTTCATCAAAAAAATAGGGTTATAGCTAGAATCAGAGGTAAAAATAAGAATTAGGGAACATATCCTGGTTTAAATTTCTGATGAAAGACTGATGTCAAAATCTATTAAGTATTGATAACAAGTATATAAGATTTATAGCCATTCTCCATGTGAAAAGTGGTCAAAGGAAAGAAATTTTCAAAATAACAAACACAAACTATCACAATCACCTAAAAATGTTCAAAATCACTAATAGAGAAAGAAAAATTAGAAGAATAATATACGCTTATTATCTCATACTCATTAAACTTAGAGAGCTAATATAAGATCAGAATAAACAGAATCCCAGGGTCCATAGGAAGACAATCCTGCTTACTCATTGATACTAAAACTGAATCAGTTCAATCATTCTGGAAAAAAAACACAATTTAGACTAGGCAAGAAAAATTACCAAAGTTCATACACTCTAACTCAGATATTGCACTATTGCTACTCTAATTCAAGGAGGCCACTGGAAGTAAGGTCTGTCTCTATGTACTGCTCAGAGATACTGTTTGTACTTAGAAAAAGCTATGCATAGTGTCTATTGATTAGGGAATGGCTACACCTTAATGAATGATGAATCTCAAGAATTCAGAGAAACACTGAAATACTTTTAAGAAATAATGAAGGATGAAAAAAAAGAGAGGAAATATACAAACTAGCTAATAATATGCTTTAAAAAATGGATAGGCAATAAAATTGGTCAAACACAATGGTCACATTAGTACCTTATAAAGTTAAAGGATACACCTTCCTTTCTGCTAATAATCAAAATAACTTTTACTCAGGGAATAAAGGCAATAAAGGAGTTGGTATTTGATGGGTAGTATTTGTTAAGGCAAAATTCATCAAATAAATAGAAAACAGGTAAGGGAGCTCTGTGTTAAATGGAAGAACTCCAACTTTTTGCAAAACTATTTTCAAAAAAACAGTTTTGATCATTGACTGAGGATTAAAAATAATGCAGAGAAATTGGAAAAATATCTTGAATCACTTATGAAAACAAAAAAATATGCAGTTAACTATGTTTGCCTACTATTATGAAATTATTTCCTTTAAACCTGTTTTAGGAGCATAATTTGGACAGTAGTATAAGATTTAAAGACATGGACTCATGGTTTTGTATCCAAATAGATATAGTCATGAAATGCATCTGAAATGTCACTAGAAGAGTTAATCCCATTCACCTACAGAATATTGACAAACAATGTGTAGGAAATGATATAGAATGAAGAAAGAAGTTAAAACACACACACACACACACACATTTATACAAAATTGACATGTTAATATTGAGGGGCAATAAAACACTGGACAAATACAATGATCAATGTCAGTACATGATAGTCAAAGTTAAAGGATGTACCTTCCTCTCTGCTAATATAGCTGTTATTCAGAGAATGTACTTGTAAGGAAGTTTGAACATAACAATTAAGTCAATAAACAAAATGATGCTTGAAATATTTGCAAGTGAAAAATGTTGAAATATCTAATGTTCAAATATTTTTCACAAGCAACATCTTAAAAAAGTCTCATCTAAGCAGTCTGAATTTTGTAAAAGTTGGCTGAAATTAAAAACTGGATGAAACTAATAGCATGTACCTAGCAATGTTGGTAAGATGACAAATCTTAAAGTGCAACATAAAGTTATTACTATTTATATAGATCAATTATTATAACTCTTTCATTTTATAGATAGGAGACCTAGGTTCTTTTTTTTTTTAGGTTTTTGTAAGGCAAATGAGGTTAAGTGGCTTGCCCAAGGCCACCCAGCTAGGTAATTATTAAGTATCTGAGACCAGATTTGAACCCAGGTACTCCTGAATCCAGGGCAGGTGCTTTATCCACTACGCCACCTAGCCACCCCCAGACCTAGGTTCTTGACATGGCTTTTCCACATTGTGATCTCGGGAAAATCACTTAATCCCTCTGGGCCTAATTTTTTTCTTCTAAAAAACAAAAGTGTTAGACAACCTCTGACATCTCTTTTGGCTTTGGAATTCTATTTCTTCTAAACAGAGAAGTAGAATAGTGTTGGGGGAAAGCACAGGACTTGAGGTCAAAAGATCTGTGTGAGTTCATTCTTAACAGAACCATAACAAGGTATGGGCAAATAGGAATTTGTCCTAAAGTGTTGAATTTTGTGATAGCATTTGCATTCTCAGATGTGCAAAAATATTAAAGTTTTAGTTTGTATTTAATGAGAATAATTAGTTAAGATAGTAATGTCTTACCATATGTCTAACTAGAGTGAGCATCTTCCTTTTCCAATGATGCCTGCATGATAGCTTCCCTAGTATAAGTCTCATCTAAGTACCTTAAGATTTCTACTTCCTTCCATAAAGTGCATACACACACACACACACATACATACACCTACATGCATGTATGTATGCATGATGGTGTCTCTCTCCTCCCTCCTAAATGTCTATGATATTTGATTCAGGTCCAAAATTTCTAGTTAGGGTTCTGGGGCTTCCTAGCTATGAAATCTTCAGCAAGGTGCAAATTTTTTGCATTTCAGTTTCTTCAATTCCAGAATGGTCCAAAGGTTTTGCTGGGAGGCTGCGAATTTTTACCTAATAACAATTGCCCTTTATACTCCAACAGATAACACTTTCTTTTTCTACAATAAAGAGTAATTTTTAAGACAATAACATATGTGAAGTACTTTGTAAACTGCTATGAATATAAGTTATCATTATTGGCCAAGGTCAACCATCTAGTTAATGCCATGTCTCCTCCTTCCCAGAACAAATGTCTTCTAATATTCCATGCTCTTTTCTATGGGCGTGGTCAACAATTATAGTAAGGGGCAGCTAGGTGGTGCAGTGAATAGAGCACTGGCCCTGGGGTCAGAAGGACCTAAATTCAAACTGAGAGAGACACTTAATAATTACCTTGCTGTGTGACCTTGGGCAAGTCACTTAGCCCCATCGCCTTACCAAAGTAATAATAATAACAACAACAACAACAATAACATACATTTATAGAGCATTTTAAGACTTGGAAAAATTATCTTTCTTTCTCTTATAACCCTTTTAAGTTAGGGAGCCAAATGTAAAATCTGGAAAAAATGGAGACCAACTACTATCCCAGAGAAATAGAATTGCTGTTTCAAATAAGTCAAAACATTTCCAGTTCTTTTCTATTGCCTACTAGTGAAGGACAGAACAAGGCAATTTGCCTGCATAATCTGTGCATGGAAGGAGATCACTAGCAGGCGGTAGAAAGAGAATTTTTATTCACTTAATCTTTTGGACTTTACCTAATAAACACTATTCTAGTTGAACCTGAGCAATTTATGTACTGAATTTCCAAATGAGCTATTATTTTGTCAGTAAGTGAAAATAATTATTTCTCTTCTTTAAGACTTGGGAAATCTCTTTTAAGTGTTTTGAAATATATATATTTGAAATATACTATATATATATTTGTTCATAGAATACCATGGTAAGCACCTTACCAAAACACTTAAAAGAGGATTTTCCCAAGCTTCCACGTCCTTAGAATCTGAGAGAAAAGTACAAATAATAATGTTAACTCACATTTACATTGCATTTTATGACTTACAAAGTACTTTCCTGAAAAATATCGGGAAAGAGGGAAATGGTAGATAATGTAAGGGTAGCATGATATAGTGGGAAAAAGCATTGGGTTTGAAGCAACAGGATCTGGGTTCCAATTTTGACTTTGCCACTCACTACCCATACTACATATAATAACTCAAGAAAGCTAGATGGAATAATGTTTAGCATGCAAGATCTGAAGTCAGGAGGATTCACCTTCCTAACTTCAAATCTGGCCTAAAACATTTTATTAGCTATGTGACCCTGGGTGAGTCACTTTATCCTGTGTGCCTCAATTCTCAACAATAAAATGAGCTGGAGAAGGAAATGCCAAACCAATACAGAATCTTTTATCAAAAATTGCAAATGGGGCAGACACAACTAAAATAAGTGAATTAAAAAAATTGTCTCAGGCAGGCCTCTTCAAATTATCTAGCTTTCTTAATAGAATGAGGCAAAATGAAAATAATATCCATGATTTCTTCCAGATCTAAATTTATGAAAAGATTATTGCTATTTCCATTTTATAAATTAGGAAACCAAAGTTCAAAATTTACTTTGCCCATGGTCATTCAATTAGTAAACATAAGTAATAAAATACATGGACTTGAATGTTACCAATAATCTGTGATTGGCTATTATTTCCTCATCAACAATTAATAAATCAAATTCTTCCTGTATTGACATATTTGTTTTCTACCTAATAGTTTGTTTGATTAATAGTGTCTATTTTCCTCACCTGGGAACTCAGCACACATAAAAGATTTTTTGTTTAAAAAAATAGTTATTGGCCTTGGGATCAAGGATAAAATGTAGCACAAATTACCCCTTTATCAAGCTCAAGTAAGACTGTATTAATGTTCTAACAGCTTTCAAGGTCCAGTCATGAATTAAATGAACTATTGGGTTTGGAAAATAAGTGTCAACACAGATATAATCTACCAAATTGCTGATGAATGACGGACAACAAAACTATAGTTATACAGAACCACAAAGATATAGTGCTTTACAGGAGAAGAAAAAGATGATAGAAGGTGGGAGTTACCAAAGAGATTGGTAATGTTATGTCTGTAAAAAGCTCTAAAGAAAAGTAGAAGAGGGATAGGAAAGGAAAGAAAAAAGTGATAGTTAGAATGACTGCTGACAAAACATTATAGAATTCAGAGCTGAAATGAATTTTAGAGATCATCTAACCCAACTCCTTCATTTTTGAGAGATGGGGACTGGGGCTTGTTCAAGGTCACAAAGCTTCTTAGTGGTAACAAAGTCAATAGAACCCATCTCCTCACTCCTAACCTTATTACAATTGCACATGGACTGATGATATTTTTAACTCTTCCCTAGAGCTAGGTAGAATTCATCCAAAATATAAAATTTAAAACAATCAGATGGAGCACATATTCTTAGAGTCCTGTAGTACTAGAGAGACTCTACATGATTAAGGGCTCTGAGAGAGTCATTGTCCTTACAGAGTCTACAATCTAGTTGAGGAAAACAAAACCATACATCTATAGACATAATTAGTAAATGAGGGATAGTAAGTATCAAAATATCAAAAGGAGTGCTATAGGGAAGGATGACATAGATAACTAAAATTCAATTCAAGCATCATTTATTTATTAATTGCCTTCTACTGCCAGATAACATGGTAGGTACTGGGGTTACAATAACAGAAACAAAATTACTTCTGCTATCAAGAAACTGAAATTCTACTAAAAGAGATACAAAGTGTTTGCACACAAAATATATAAATTATAGAGTAAAGGGAGTATAAGGTAAAGTGCTATAGGAAAGGTTAAGGAAAGGAGAATATTGACAACTAGGGGTTCAAGGAAACTTCACAAAATGATGTCCCCTGATCTTAGCCTTGAAAAAAGATAAAGATTATGAAAAATAGAGATGAGACGGTGATGGCTTCTGTGAAAGCATGGTGGCCAGAGATGGACTCTTGAGTTTGAAGAATAGTTAGTAGGCCAGATGTGTTGGAACAGAGAATGCATGAAATAATATCAGAAAGGTAGGTGGGAGGTAGATTTTGGAGAGCCTTAAAAGATAGACCGTTAGGGTTCATAGGACTTTCATGATCCAGTTTAGCATTATATTTTATGAAATTTAGGAAAGGATTTAGGTCATTTGGATTTTCTTTGATAGTTTGATAGAAGTGGTTGATAAATGGAATGCAGTGTAAAGTACAAAAGAGTTATATAGGTTCAGATAGAATAGTAGGCTTTATTTCATAAATTCATAAATACATACATATATATATATATATATATATATATATATATCAATTCAGCAATGCAGTTCACCAAGTATTTGTCTAGCAGTTACTTTATGTCAGATACTATATTAGGTGCTAGGAATACAAAGACAAAAAACAAAACAGTTATTGTCTTCAAGGAACTTATATTCTTAAATACACAGAGAAGGAAATATAAAATACATACAAAGAAAGATTGGGGATTAATGATGGTGGGATACTGGAAAGTCCTCTTGAAGGAGTTGGCACTCTCACTGAGCCTTGAAGGGTGCTGGAAATTCCAACAGGCAGAGGGAGAACATTCCAGGCATGCAGGATAGCCCGTAAAAAGACATGGAGATCAGAGATGGAATGTTGTGTACAAGGAGTAGTAAGCAGGCCAGTTTGGTTGGATAGCTGAGTGGGTGAGGGAGAGTAATGTGTAATCAGCCTAGAAAGATAGGCTGGAGCAAGATTTTGAAGGGCTTAAAATGCCAGAGGAATTTGTATTTTATCCTAGAGGCAATAGGTAGCATCTGAAACTTCTTGAGCAAGGGAATGGCATGGTCAGATCTATACTTTAGGAATACCAGTATGACATCTGTGTGGGGATGGTTTGGATAGGTGAGAGATTAGATACACAGAGACCAATTATGAGTTTTATAGTAGCCAAGGTAAGAGACAATAAGTTTAATCTTTGAGTCCACAATTCCCTTCTTAGGATCAAAGTTATGCACAAGGTCACTCTCACTTTTCATGAGCTGTTTCTTAAGCTTGTAAAATGCAAGCACTATAGACTGTCCAGTCTGTAAGAGTGTCAGAGTAGGGATAATAAATAATTGAACTAATTTTTTAATAGTTCTAGGCCACATACAAATCTCTACTAATAGCAATCCTAAAAGAGAGTATGTTTTTCACAAAGGACCCTCTTAAGATTCACATCAACACTGACCTGGTTTTTTTTTAAATCAAAGAAATTGTATTATTCTGCTTTCTTTGATTGGAAGTCTGAGGCAAATGGAATCCAGTGGGAGATCTAAAGAGATAAGGGCTTTGTTTTTGAAGGGATACCAAGGTATTAAAGTGGTCAGAGATCACTCCAATTGAGGGAGGCTCAAATTACTGAAGGAATTTGGTCAAACACATACACATACACACACACACACACACACACACACACAGACAAACACACACAAAATCTTCTGTAGATAAACACAGAATACAAGAATCTTAGTAAGCTAACTACAAAATCCTATTACTACTCATCATAGCAAATTTTGTAATATGTTGTATGGCCAGCTTCAGTCTTTTACAGTGAATTAATTTAATCACTTAGGAAGTTTCTAGGAGAAGATGAAATCCCAATGAGACACAATTGAAGCTTTTCCTGGATGAAGATACTTGGTCTTGCATTCTGTCCCTGTGTCAAGCAATATCACTGAACATAAAACACAGTGAAGTGCATTTCAGATTCTTGTGTGGAATTTCTTTGACACCTGTTAATTTTTAAAAAGCACTGTGAAAAGCATTTTTAACTATTCAATGAACTCTATTCATTTGTGTACATAGAAATCTCTGTAAACTTGAAATAGAAAGTTGCTGTAGTTCTTTAACCAATATTTTTTTCTTCTAGTAGTTTTCAAACCTAACACTTCTTTTTTTTATTGAAGTCCTACTCACAAGTAGTTAGTCAGTCTCTAGGGTTTTCTCAATTTGGGAACCTGTTGACCTGATACTAGGGCTTTGGTATTCCTTGTCAGTATGACTCTGAGAAACAACCATGTTTTTTGGACATGTCATGCTTTTAAACTAGAATCCATTTGAAGTCTATTGTGACTCAGAATCCATTTTGAAGAGAATGAAACTGTAGCCTAACCCTAGATTTGAAAAATTGAAATCAGTGGAACCCTGGTTTGTGCTAGTGAGAAGCACACTGGATTGAGTGTCAGCAGAAAATTTTCTAGTAATGGTTCTCACATTTACTAGGTAACTGACTTTGGGCAATAGAAGGTATAATTCAAAATGCATTAGCAGCAGAAATAATATTTCTTAAATATTTATGTAGTGTTTACTAAATGCCAGATATTTATGAACTTTGCAATTATTTCATGTGATCCTCACATCACTGGGAGGTAGATCATATTATTATTCCCATTTTACAGATGAGGGAACTGAGGCAAACAGAGGTTAAGTGACTTGCTCAGGATCATACAACTAGTGTCTGAGACTATACTCAGATATCCCTGACACTAGGCCCAGCACTCAAACAATACACTTCATTTACTGAAACAAATAGTAAGGGAAGGAACTCAAATTACCTCTCTAAGTTCTTTTTCCAGTTCAGAAACTATGATTCTGAGGTCATTTCAACCATTTTAACCACTGATACATTCCCCTAAAGACATTTTTGAAAATAGTCTTGGAGGGGACAGCTAAGTGGCACAGTAGATAGAGCATTGGCCCTAGCAGGAGGACCTGAGTTCAAATTTGACCTCAGATACTTAATAATTACCTAGCTGTGTGACTTTGTGTAAGTCACTAAACCCCACTGCCTTGCAAAAAAAGAAAATAGCCTGATACAGGATAAAGAATACCTACTTTGGACACATAAAACCTGAGTTCAAATACCACCTTTGAGACCTTCAGTCCCTTCATTTGTAAATGAAGGGGTTAATCTGGGAGAACTACAATAGACAATGCCTTCCATTTTTTTTGTTTTCCTTCCTTTCTCATGATTTTTTTTCTTTCACCTTAGTTCCAATTCCTTTTTTTATAATAATACTAATATTTAAATATGTTAAACATGAATGTACATATACAACTTTCACCAAACAGTTCGCTGCTCTGGGGAGGGGGGAGGGAAGGGAGGGTGATAGAAAAATGTGGAATTTATAAACTTGCAAATGAATTAATGTTGAAAAACTAACATTGTATGTAACTGGAATCGAAATAAAATTTCGATTAAAAAAATGAAGATATTAGACTAGATGACCTCTAAGGTTCCTTCTTTTATCCTGTGGCCTCACTAAACTAGAAAGGCTGGCAGTACAGACCCAGCAATAGACATGTCTGTCATCTAGAGACCAACCCAACTAAGTTAATGAAGTAATAACTGATATGAATCTCTGTGAAGTCAATTTAAATAATAATGTTGAAATACACTGTTGGTAAAGCACCAAATGCTATGTCAACTAAGTTGTGACAAAGCTAGTGCCCACATATACTTATTCAGCAAGTAGGGAAAGGGGGGGGGTAAATTGTATTTATTTGTCCAAATTATATTATAGTTTTACTTCATTTTATATAAACTTAAAAATATAGAAATTAACAGATCAGAAAATAGAATCAATATATAATAGCTTGGAACTTGCTCTACACAATTTTCAAGGCCCCCTCATCTGTACTTTAGCAACTGAACTTTCTTCTGTTTAGTTACTTCTCCAATTTGAATTATATCACATACT
Organism: Macrotis lagotis; assembly: GCF_037893015.1. Taxonomy (NCBI): domain Eukaryota; kingdom Metazoa; phylum Chordata; class Mammalia; order Peramelemorphia; family Peramelidae; genus Macrotis; species Macrotis lagotis. The sequence goes on along the minus strand of NC_133662.1, from coordinate 150,234,593 downwards.
ATTCCAAATTGAATTTTATCCCCTATTTCTCTGTCAACCTTCTTTCATGCTACCTTCACCCACACATATCACTAGCTTAGATTAACCTGTATATGTCTCAAATTTGGCAGTTTCCAAAAATGACTGAAAATGAATAGCTTGTTACCCAGCTGAAGAAGGTAAGGGTGGGGTTTTGACAGAAGCAGAGTGACCTGTCAGGCTCCCCATTCAGCTAAACTGTTGTTTTCATTCTACAAACTTACAACTATCTAGCTAAGCATAAAAATATTTCTACACCCCATCAACTGATACTTTGCCATTCATTTTGAGTATTTCATCTCCTTTTTAACCATATTTAGTCATTGTTATAGTCAATAATTTGGTGGGTATTTTGCTTGTTTTTGTTTTCCTTTTTTATCTGGACCCATGATTTCATCAGCCTAGGAAATAGCTAGCAAGCAATCTACTCCTATCAATGCAACTGTTCTAAACTGAGGCACTTAAAGAATTGGCTGGAAGTGTAATTAAGTGCCTTCCTCAGAGCCTCACAGTGAGTATACAGGACTTGGAGCAGCAAAATATCATTGAAAGAGTACTGATTCTGGAGTCAAAGGACATGGATTCAAATTCTGTCTCTTACTATCTAAGAGAACCTGGGTAAGTCAATGAACCTCCCATCAGCCTTTTCCAATCTGTAAAATGAGAGGGTTAAACTAGATAGTTTATGATATTTCTTCCAGCTCCAGATGTTTGATCCTAAATTGAGTTTTTCTCACTCTGAGGTTATGTTTCCAAAATAAAATCATTACACAACATTTGCCTTTCATTTAACTATGTAGTTATTATATTGGGAAATCACCACCTTTCCTTTAAATGTGTAATTTGAAAATACTTAGTACATTTCATAAAATGATTTTATTTTATTTGAATGCCAAATTCCTTTTCAAAGGCACATTCTTTAATGACATAAAATCAATGAGAAATTAAAATGCAAAATGTAGAAAGTTATTTGATGGACTTTTTTTTAAACATCTGCTCCATAAATTGAAATATATCCAGTAAAGGCTATTACACAAAAGGGTCCTGGGAACCTGAAGAACAATCTTTTTATTCTTTGATTATAAATTAGGTATTCTTAGGCAAGTAAAGGCTCACCTGAATAGCCAATAATAACATTTGTTGATAGCCGGAAATAATACATAAATTAGGAGCTTGGCTATTTTTTCAAAGGTACTTTGTGAATACACAAATTTAATTTCTCTTCCTCAGTCCTTTGGTTTGACCTTAACTGCCTAATTCTTAGAAAAGGGAAATAAAACCAGACATGCATTACAAAGGGATGATCATGTCTCTCCTTCCCTTAGAAATGTTTGAGAAAAAGCTATCTTTGGGGGGGGATGTTTTAAGTCCTTGGCTACAAAGAGGCAGGGACATAAATAGTCAAGACCTTGGCATAAAATGTCCTATGTCTAATTATGGAAAAACAATGGGGGAGGAGGGGAATGTGCATGTATGTTGTACTGTACTGATGCAAAGTACCATATTTCCTGATTCAAAAACAACCTCTTTGGGGGGATTTTGATATGGTTAGGAATAGGATGCATTTAAAATCAGATGTGAAGATTTCTGAGCCAAGTGAGACCCAGCTGTCAGAAAGAGTGCAGAGCCAGCTGCCAGGGGAAGGAGATGGGCAGGCAGACAGGCTTCTGGGGAATGAGGTAGAGAGAGCAAAGCTTAAATTTACCAGCAAATGACCTCTCACAAACTGTGGGGTGGCTTAAAATCTTGGTAGGCTTATATTCTGTGAAATATGGTGTGTCTATCTGATTAGATTAAGGGTCTTCTCAAGTAAACCCTCCATCTGGACATAACAGCTCAAAACTGCTAAAGGGATAAAGAAGTAGATACAGACTGTCAGGGAAGCAATTATTTTACCTTTGGGAACTGGGACCATTTTTACATAACAACAACCCCCCCCCCAAAAAAAAAAGTTTGCAGAGACAGCATCTTCACATTTGGTTTCACTTTGCTAAACGGAACTTATTTGCCATGATAATTATGTCTTAAGAGCAGGTAGCTGTCTTAGAAAAAGCAATCAGTCAAAGGAAACGAGGTGATAATAAGTCCTGAATTTGAAAAAAAATGATCCATGTCTGTGCTCAGTGACTGACAAATTTTGCAGGTACACTCAAGAATAAATTATGAAAAGATGATTATATAACAATGATAGAAGTATCTTGCTAAAACAGACCAGAAGAAACCAAAGGGCAGAAACATAACATGGGGAAAATTTAAAGGGGTATTTATTAAGGCATCAAAAGAAGTGCAGCATAGTGGATAGGTATCTGACTTTGAAGCCTAGAAGAAGTCCTGAATTCACATCCTACCTCCAAAAACAGATGATGTGACCCTGATCAAATCACTTAACCTTGAAGTACACCAGACACTATAAACTGCATAGAATTTTAAAAATATAAATGTTATTAGTAGAGGGAGTTCTCTCACTAGGAATTCCTTAATCAGTGTAATCACAAGTTCTTATCCAGATAAAAAGATAGATTGATAGATAGACAGGAAGACACAAAGACACATAGACAGACACAGACAGGTAGGTAGGTGCATCCATAGATGCATAGACAAACAGATAGATAAATGGACAGATAGATAAATGGGTGGATAGATAGATGAAGGGATGGATGGATGGATGGATGAATAGATAGATGGACAGACAAGAGATGATATAGATAGATTAAAAAGAGAGAGATGATAGAGAGATAGATGACTATGTTAGTAGAAAGGATTTCCTCTTTGGAGGTTTCTTAAACCAATGAATTCAAATCCAGTACAACCCATATGTTTTTTCTTTAGGTTTTTGCAAGGCAAATGGAGTTAAGTGGCTTGCCCAAGGCCACACAGCTAGGTAATTATTAAGTGTGTGAGACCGGATTTGAACTCAGGCACTCCTGACTCCAGGACCCTGGTGCTCTATCCACTGTGTAACCTAGCTGCCCCCCCCCCCAACCCATATGTTAAAAAAAAGACAAAATTCTGAGACTTTTTTTTTTAACATAGAGATAACAGAACAAGAGAAGGGAAAGGACTCCAAGTCCTTGAGCAAGTTACATAATTTGAGTGTTTCCTCATCTATAAAATGAAGATAATCATATAACTATGTGTTTCACAAGGTTGTGAGAATCTTAATACTTAAGGTTGCACTAAGTCTATTCAATTTAGTTACTAATTGAATTGACTGTTTGGTTATGTCAATGGTTACCTCAAAAACTTGGAAACATTAACTAGAGGACATATGCAAAAGCACTTTGTAATTCTAAAAATGACACACACATGCAAGCTACTAATGTAATCACCATTATTATTTTTATAATTATTTTTGTTATTTGAGGCTGATTCTTATCAGATCCAATAAAAAGTTTCCTTTTGCTGTTTTTTTTTTTTGTGAAATATACCTAGCTCCTAACTCCAATCAACCTATCACTATGTATCACTTTGTAAAACATCTCAGTTTAACACTTGCAGTTGACAAAGGAAGTCATAGTATTTCACAGTCACTCTGTTATAGTCACCTTGAGTTCTTGGAGCAGACTAGGTCTCGGAATCAATGGTTAACTAATTCATCTGTCAGAAATAAGAAGTGCCCTGAAGGTACAGCTAGGTGGTGCAGTGAATAGAGCACCAGCCCTGGAATCAGGCGGATCTGAGTTCAAATTCGACCTTAAATACTTAACAATTACCTAGCTGGTAACCTTGGACTAGTCACTTAATCCCATTACTTTACAAAAAAATCAAACAAGAAGTGCCCAGATAACCTTTAAGATGAAGAATTCATTTAAATAAAAGGGAAAACAAATGACCATAAAGAATGCTGAACAAGAGAATGTCTTTTTTTCCAAGTAGTCAACAATGGATTAGTTTCATCTGCCTTTATACCATTTGAAAGCCTTCACATGGTGTTTGCCTGCAATGTACCCTTGTTTTTATCTCTGCTCAGGCTTCAACAATGAGGGCAGTCTATCCAACCATCTTGTTGGGCCCCAATTTTATTTTGTTCTTCATTTTTTTCTAGATGGAGTTATTAAAAAAATGGTTAGACAGAGTGTTAACCTTACTGAATGAGACCAGGTGGTAACCAGCCTGGGGGCTTTGATTATGGAAAACAAGCAGAATACATTACAGTGGAGGAAATATTTTGTAGAGCAATACTGGTTCACAAATGAAGACATTCCTTCCCCCTAAATATTTGCTTACTAATGTGTAACATTACCTGAGTGTGTTTGTTGTAGAATGAGGTTTATATCCTCTTAATTTATTGACATGAGAGGCCAATAAGTGAAAATGAGGATTAATGGGAAGAGTAGATATTGTTATTGTTAAAAACTGGAAGAATACAAATAAATTTGATAGAGCAAATGGACATTTTGCTGGCTAAATATTTCTATGGTTGTTTTGTATTCATAAAAGTAAGGAGTCAATCTAATAACTTTAACACAAAAAAATTTGTTGAATAAATCCAAGACATATTTCTATTCCATGAGATAGAATAGAACACATTTGCCAGTTTTAATTGAAGCAGCCTCACTATGATCTTATATCTCTCCTTTTGTAGTTAAATTTCTAGAGAAGTCCATAGCCCTCCCTCACTTAAATCCAATTCATTTGTATGCCATAGTATCAGCATTCTGAAGTCATGATCCTCTTTAAGATTGAAGGAAAAACAACCTTAAGAAACCCATTTATAATCATTGTTATCACTTCCATTTTTCTTATCCTCAAGACTCTTTGATCTCACTTCCAATCTCAATAAAGCTGCTATTTCCAAAGATACCAATGATCTCTTAATAGAGCAATAATAATCAATAATCAATTAGTATCCAACTCTAATGATTTGGTCTCAATTCTTATCTTTCTCTACTCTCTGCTTTTCTTAACACTGTCAATCAGCTTTTTCTCTTTGATATTCTCCTTTCTCTAAGTTTTTGTGACACTTCTCCCCTAGTTCTATCAAAACATTCCTTCTCAATTCCCTTAGGTGAAATCAACCTTAGATGTTTCCCAAGGCTTAACCTCTAAATTATTTCATTTGATGATTTTATCAGTTCTTATGTACTCAATTATCATCTCTATGCTAATGATTCAAAAATCTATTTAAATAGTCTTACTTCCACTTTCTCATCTATAATTGGCTATTGGACACTTCAAACTTCATTCAACTGGAGTTTAAATCTTAACCTCATTATGCACAAAACTTAGTTATTAACCCCCCTCCCCCCCAAGCCTTTTTTCTTCCAGACTTTTGTGTTACAGTTGAAGGCACCACCCTTCTCTGAGTCACCCAGGCTTGAAATCTAGGTGTCATCCTTGCAGCTTTACTCTTTCTCATCCCCCATATCCAATATATTGTCAATTCCTGTCAGTTCTATCTTCACAACATCACTATTATCAATACCTTTCTTTTCTCTGAAACTGTCACCACCTTGATGGTGACATCAATGCCTCATATCTGGTTCACTGTAGTAGCCTACTGGCCTAAGTCTCTATATACTCCAGTCCAACCTCCACTATTAGAGAGATTTTACTCAAAAGCAGGTCTATATGTTGATCCCCACCTCCAACTCATTAAACTCTAGTGACTTCTTATTATTTCTAGGATCAAATATAAAATCTATCTCTCAAAGCCCTTCATAACCTGGCCCATGACTACTTTTTTCAGTCTTCTTACACTTTTCTTCCTTCCATGTACACTATAATCCCATGACACTGGCCTCCTTGCTATTTCTTGAACAAGATACTCCAACTCCTGACTCTTGGCATTTTCACTGGCTTTTCCCATGCCTGGAATACATCTTCAGCTTCTGATTTCCCTGAACTTCAAGTCTAAGATAAAAATCCACCTTCTATTGCAGGGGAAGGGAACTGGAAGGATCATTTGGATATTTATAACAGAATTTATGAGCCATACAAAATTATCAACTTAAAAATTAATATTATATTTGGTCAAGGATTTAATTAATTCACCCCTAAAAAGTTTCTAGATTTATTGAATTTTGAGTCCTGCCTGTGGTTGCCTTTACAATGCCAAACCAAATGATCTGCCCCATCCTCTGCCCATATTCTACAGGAAGCTTTTTTCAATCTCCCTTTTAATGCTAGTGCCTTCCCTCTAACATACAGGTTCTTTGTATATAGTTATTGATATATTGTCTCCCCTTTAAAAGCAGAGACTTTTTTTCTTTCCTTACCCCCAGAATTTAGCACATGTCTAGCAAATTTTGTAATTTTTGCTCAGTCATTCAGTTGTATCCAACTCTTCATGAGCCCATGGATCATAGCATACTAATACTATCCATGGGGTTTCCTTGCATTTCCTTCTTCAATGGATTAAGGAAAACAAAGTTTAGGGGACTTGCACAGGGTCACTCAACTAGTAAGTATCTGAAACCAGAATCGAGATCTGAGGTCGTCCTGACTCCAGGTCATGAACTTTATCCACTGAGTCACCTAGTTGCCTCCAAAAATGATCACCCAGTAGTAAGTTACAGAGACAGGAATTGAACCCACATCCTCAGTCTCAAATCCAGGGGTCCTTCTACTAGCCCACATTGTCTCCACTATTTGACACAGTAGAAATTTAATAAATGCTTACTAAATCATTTTCTACATATGCAGACTTCAAAAGTACTTTGTGAGATCACAGGGTTATTGAGATGAAAGAATTTTTCAAACCTAAAGCAATATATAGATTGGAATTATTGCTATAATTTTTAATTATAATTATTGACCCATATTTGTGATTTCAATGATATAGGGAATGCCTAACATGGAAACTCCTTTTACCAAAGTAGAACTGCACCTACCCTGCAACTTAAGAATTTTAGAGAATAATCTAAATGGCCTACCCAGGAGTTTGTAGCCAATATGCATCAGAGATAGGATTTGAACTCAGGTGATGATAACAACTAATATTTAATAGCACTTTGAGGTCTGCATATATACATAGACATATATACATATATTATATATAAAAATATATTTTTATAATCTCATCAGATCCTCTCAACAATCCTGTAAGGTAGGAGTTATTATTATTCTCATTTTACAAGAGAGGAAATTAAGGCTTAAAGAGATTGCTTGCTTTGCTCCAAGTCACATAGGTCATAAGTGTCGGAAAAAAAATTTTAATTCAGTTCTTTCTAACTATGAGGTCTGTACACCATTCACTATGCTACACTATAAAATTATTCTTACTATTAAGTGTGATTTCTTCAGTGAGGGTTTCAGTGACATTCAATTCAACCCTCCTGTGCCTAAATAGAAAGTTTCATGAAATTCTGTGGCCAAAAAAATGTCATTTCCTAATGGTCAAAGGACTTCTCTGAATTTAGGTAGGTTTATCATCAGGTAAATGATTCAGAATATATTGCTGATGCACTATACAAAGACTTTTCCATTTGGTAGACACTCCTTACAATTTGTGCTCAGGAGTCATAACATTTTAGCATCTGACAGAAGACTCTAAAACATAATTTGTATGTGTGTGTGTGTGTGTGTGTGTGTGTGTGTGTGTGTGTGTGTGTGTGTGTGTAAAAAAGAACAGCAATATATTATAGTTAAAAAGTTGTCAGGGTAACCTCCCTCTGATTATCTATTGACTATGTGATCCTGGACTAGTCACCTAATTTCTCTGGACCTCAGTTCAGAGTTTCCTCATCTGTAAAATGAGAAGAGGGCCAGAAGTTTTTTGATATTCCTGTCAGCTTTAGATTTAGGATCCTAGAATCCTATAATGCATGGCTCTAACAAGTTGGATGGGCTTCTAGTATTGATCAAGCAATGTATATATGCCCTCAAAGGACCAGCTTAGCTGAGCAAAGAAAAGCTCATCACTTTAAATCTAGAAAACAGTAGATGAATTTTTGAACAACAGCAAATAGCAAAAACCATCAATTAAAACATGGCAGGTTTGCAATATGAATCTGTGATGGGTGAAACTACAGTAAAAAAAATAGATTCCTGAAATATTGAAATGTCTGTTTTATAATAATCTATTCCATCCTTAGAATAAGCCTAGTGATGACTTTTTTATAGTAATATAAACAAAAAGTTCCTGTGGTTTGCTGAAAGTTATAAAACAGATAAGAGGAACTGGGAAATCCACCCAATGCCCACATTTTGATCTAGCTGTGAGTGCTTTCTGTTTGTGCAATGGAGAGCTGAAAATGGTCAGCATGAAGATTCCTTGTAAGGATTTCTTTTCTTAGTTTTCAGAGATATGGAATTAAAGGACTTTTTTCTATGTTAGAACAAGTATTTCTACCACAGCTTCTATCACATGACACAGCTAACACCCAGGCAATCTTTCAAGTGGCTTCCCATCAGATTGCAAACATTTAAAATGAAGGGGGCAATAGTATAGAAAAAGTTGGTCCTAAGCATAGAATTAGAGAATGCTAGAATTAGAAGGAATCTGAAATTTGGAGTTGAAAAGACCTTAACCAGAAAGAAATAGAAATGGAAATAGGTTTCAGGTCTACTGATTGCTAGTCCAGTGTTTTTCCCGCTAAACCATGACTGACAAAATATCACATGATACCATCATCAGATTCAACCCATATACTTTGCTTCTGTTCAAAATTTGAAAATTGTCTCTACCTCCTAACTATTCATTTTCTACTCTGTACTGCCTACAATTATTATATTATATTATATTATATTTATATTATATTATATTATATTATATTATATTTATTATATTATATAATATTATATTATATTTAAATATAATATAATATTATATTTAAATATAATATAATATTATATAATATATAAATATAATATAATATAATAATATAATAAAGCCTGCCCAGAGCGCTGTCCATATGTATACACAGTAGTACTTCACACTCCAGATTCCAAGAGTTCATGGAGTACTTGTTTGACACTGAGTAGCTACTCAATAGCTTCATGCCTCAGTTTACCTGTTGATACTGTACTATAGTATATGCTTACTTCTAGATGGTATGTAAAATTTAATGCCTTTAGGGGCATTGTGAAATTGTATGTTTGCATAATTTTTTCTCTCATATTTAAGGTTTCTTTAACTACTTTCACTAAGACTAACAATAGCAAATTCAGAATTTAAATGAACCAGGTGAATCAGAGTACCCCTTATGACTGAACATCCTCTCTAGCTAAATTATAATCCCATGGAACAGAGCCCAACCCTGCTTCTTGTCTTCTGACTGCCATATCTGCCTTCTTTTGGGAGAGGGAGGCAATTTTATTAAGTGACTCCTTAACATAGAATATATTTTATAGCAAGAGTAGTGTGAGAACAAACAGATTCTGCTTTAAAACTTTTTTATAGTCTGATTGGGGAAATAGTCTGAATCCAAATTCTTGTCATTGAGTGCAAACACATAGTTTGGAGCCAGGCCCATTGGGCAATGAACCTCAGGGGCTATTAATCTACAACCTACAATTTGTAAATGTGCAGGAGACTGAGTCAGTAGAGAAAAAAATAATTTTAAACATCTGTGGTATTCTTTCTATTCCAGATTAATTACACTGTTTGGTTTTTCATGCTAGCCAGATATGTGGAGTCTCTATTGCCATACTGGGAATGCCATAAGCATTTTCCTTTGTGTTTATCAATTGTGTCCCATGAAGGTTTCTGTGACTCTCCTTATCTGCCTTTTAGGATTTATTTTATATCTCATTTTAATTCTTTTATTCACCTTCTCTGTTTTTTATTTTCCTTTTTATCTAAGCAATCTCAACAGTCATTTATTATTATTATCAATTAATATAACTTGTGAGACAAAACCTATTTCTCTACCCCCACATCATTCCATAAAAAAATAATGATATCGATGAAAATCTAAACCCAATGTTTTATCTTTTGGAGAGGTTGATAATTGTTTTCAATCCATCAGGAACTCTGCCAGTTCAAGAAATGATTAATGAGACCAAATTTGCGTGTCATTTGTTAGCAGTAGCTTTCCTAGGAATAGGGTGGACTAAAGAGGTAGAGGCTTTAGAAATAGCAGCCCCAAATTCATATCAGTTTACATGATTTTGAGTTTGTTCCTTGTTCACAGATGACTATAATCTTCCATGACTTTGCCCACTTGGACCAATACTTGGTCTCCATAAGCATGGTCATTCTGATGGCTTAAATAGGAAAAGTTGCGAAAGGTATTTTTCCAAACTACCTCCATGTGGAATTTGCCAACAAAGGTATCCATGAGAACAGGGTTGTCTGGCCCTCTAGGCAAAATTGCGAAGTAGGTTAAAAGTTTGACTTCTTCCTACCTTGTGGTTCAGGTTCCTGTATCCTAATACCCTCACCTTCTCAGGTTCCTAGTACCTTCTGATGTTTAGTCATTTTCAGTCCAGTCTGACTCTTTCTGACTCCATTTGTGGTTTTCTTGGCAGAGATACTGGAATGGTTTACCATTTTGTTCTCCTGCTCATTTTACAGATGAAGAAATTGAGGCAAATAGGACTCAGTGACTTGCTCAAGGTCACACAGGTAGTAAGTATCAGAAGGAAGATTTGAACTTTGGGCATTCCTAAACCAGACCCAGTGCTATATCCACTGCTTTGATTAGGGTCTTCTAGCTATTCCCAAGTTACCCATAACCCTCCTTGGATAGTTTATACCCAGTAAGTCTTCAATCACAACCTACTAACACTCCACAAATTATTACCAATTAATATGACTTGTGAGATAAAACCTATTTTCTATCCCCACATCATTACATAAAAAATAATGATATCGATAAAAATCTAAATATAATGTTTTATCTTTCGGAGAGATTGAGACAAAGCTGTCCCATTTCCCATTCCCAAATGGCCCTGTTCTCAATTACCTGTCACATGGGACAGTAATATAATAAAGGAATTCATGTTAGGTAGGTATAACTGATAAGGATTTGATGTATTACTCCTCCCAGCTCCTAGAGAGGAAAAGCTTTAACTCAGTGAAATGAGGCACTATGAATTTCAAACTTCATGGCAAACCAACAAATCTGATATTGGGAGATCAGGGAGTTTTTCTAGTGCTTTCCAAATCACTCCTTATAATCAACAGCCTATACTCTCTTAAATCTAAGTAGAACCTGCATGGAAAGAACTCAGCCACACTGGTCATAAAAGAAAGCAAAGGGGGGGGGGGGGATGTAAAAACATTCCTCAAAAATAAAGCCTGACAAATTTCTTGGCAGAATAAAGTGTAAATCAAAGTGATTCTCCTTTAAACAGTTAGTGCTTTCAAACTCAATATCACCCATGCAGATCCTGGACCTGGCAATTCTATGGGATCTTATTTTCTAACTTTTGCACAACTTCAAAAATCACTTGCCCACTCCCCCCATGTTTTTCTTTGTCCCCAGGAATTTGAATTGTCTTTTCACACATCTCCTCAATCCTTTGCTCTCTTCCCCACTTCTTTATGTCAGTCCCCATCCATCACCTTAGTGACAAGAGTGTCTTCCTTTGATATGTTTTGGTCTTCAGATCAAGTACTATCATCTAGTACACTGAATTTAAGTCTGATAACAAGGTATGTGCCAGAAAGTCTTCTCAACTGGTTCTTTCTGCAAAGGCTCTAACTTTTACAGCCTAAGTACAGACAGCTTTAACAAGAGAGCTCTTCATGATGAGATGATTTCTAAAACACCTTGTATCGCTAACAGAACAAAACATTTTAAAACAACCATTTAAATCTAACACTACCAGTTTTTTGACAGATTTTCAAAATTGTTTTTGTCACAATCTCCTTTAAGATTCACTTCAACACTTAATAATTCACTTCCTTTAGGTTTTCTTTCACTTAGCGTCCCATCTGTCCCTCCCCCGTCTGTCTGTCTGTCTCTCTCTCTCTCTCTCTCTTCCCCTCTTTCTGTCTATCTTAGTCTCTTGGTCTCTCTCCCTCCCTCTCTCATGCATATGCACACATATACACTCTTACCATGTGATTTTTGTTGCTATTGTTTTGTTTATTTTTGAGGAATGTCATTCTGTAGCACCCAACTCTTCATGATCCCATTTGCAAAGATAACTGAAGTGATTTGCCATTTCTTTCTCCAGTTCATGTTAAAGATGAGGAAACTGAGGCAGACAAGGTTAAGTGACCTGCCCAAAGTTGCACTTTTTTTTTTTTTAGTTTTTTGCCTTAAGGCAGTGAGGTTAAATGGCTTGCCCAAGTCCATGGAACTAGGTAATTATTAAGTGTCTGAGGCCAGATTTGAACTCAGGTACTCCTGACTCCAGGGCCAGTACTCTATCCACTACACCACCTAGCTACCCCCCAAAGTCACACATTTTAAGTGTCTTAGGATAGATTTGTCTATCTTCAGGAAGATGAGTCTTCCTGATCCACTGATCTACCTAGTTGTGCTGATTTTTTTTTTAAATCCCTGACTTTACAGATAAGGAACAGAGGCAAAGAGGGTTAAATGACTTGTCCAGGATCACAGCTAGTAACACAAGATAGTGTCCATGGTTGGCTTTGAACTCAGATCTTCCTAACTCCAAGCACAAAACTCTACCTTCTACACCATCTAACTTCCATACCATAGTCTGTTCATTTTTCTACATCACTGTATTTAAAATAAATTTATTAAGATCACTTATACCCTGTTTTACAACTTTCTCATATTATTTTATACATGTATTTTGGATTGCCCAACTTGACTAGAGCAGAAAGGATAGTTAAAGGTAGTGTGATATTATAGAAGGAATATTAGATTTGGAGTCAGAGGTCTCAGGTTCACATCCTGACTCTCCTACAGACTGCTTGTCTGACCTTGGGTATGTCATTTCTCAATCTCTGGGTCTTAGTTTTCTTATCTATCAAAGAACTCTAAATATTTCTCTTGTACCCCCCTACCTTTCACACAAGTTTCTTGCTTAATGCTATACTCTGTCCAAAGTAAATAACTAAATAATTTGCATAAGATAAAGCTGTAGCTAGGGTGGGGTGACTAAAACTTTGCTCTAGGGCATTAACATTTAGAGCACAAAAATTTAAATAATGATTTTTAAAGATTGTGTAATTTTTAAATAGATTATTACCCTGGCTAAGCCCTGCCATACTCTCCCTTTGGTAGTACTCTCCTCAATAAGAATTCTCAAAATGTCCTTTCTCTGTCTCCCAATTAAATGGTGATATCCTGGGGATTCTGTTCTAGTGCTGATATCAGGGTCTTCTCTAAATGGCTAACTTGAGAACATATGTACTACTGCTTATCCAGGAGGCAGCTAGGTGATTCAGTGGATAAAGCATTAGACCTGTAGTCAAGAAGACCTGTGTCACTTACTAGCAGTGGGATCTTGGGTAAGTCACTTAAACTCTATTCCTTAGTCAACTGAAGAAGGAAATGACAAATTTCAGTATCTTTACTTCAAAAAAGTTCAAAACAAAAAATCAAAAAAATGGACAGAATGGGTATGCTATAGTCCACAGGTTCACGAAGAGTCAGAGACAACTGAATGACTAAATAACTGCTTATCCTAAGTATGATTTCTCATTTTTCTGTCCCTAGTTATGGATTATTATGGCTCTGACAAAAGGACATTCCAATTTCCAATATATTATGTATATACAGGGTGAATTACAGAAAGAAAATCACAATGGTGGCCCCACTGGGGGTCATTAATGAGACTTAAAAGCATTTAGTCTGTAGTCTAACTCCTGCAAAGGTAATGATAAGGTAACATTTTCCTGGGGCAAGAGAATAGATGTCAGGGTCCCTTAAAGGTCATCTAATCCAAACCTCTCATTTTATAGATGAGAGAACTGAGGCCCAGAGAGGTTAAATAACTTCCCCTAAGGTCACATAGATTATAAATAGAAATGCCAAGATTCAACCTAAAGACCAGTAGTCTTTGGAATGGCTTCCATATATTTATATGTGGGAAAGTAGATTGGCTCAGACTCAATGTCATGCCTCAACATGATTAAATTCAGGGCTGCTCTACAATAGTCAAAAGCCTGAACACAAATCTGACTGCCAATCTTGAAACTGGGCATGCCCCAGAGCAGGTGGAATAGAAGTTGGCGATAGATGACTTTCCTCATAATTATATAGCAGCCACTGTAGTAGCTCTGTTAGAGAAGCTCTTTCAAAGCCACTAGTCAGTGCATGTGAAAGGTCATTTTTACTATTACTTTAATAGTTATTAACATCTGCAGAGGTAGAACATTGTTCCTAATTGAATGTATTGTTAGAGAGTCCAAGAAAGATGTCATCTTTACAGACCTAGGCATTTATTTGTAGATCCAAGCTGGAGTCTAGTGACTAGATAAGTATCAATATGATCTATAATTTTCTCCTCCCTTCCCCGGAGGACAAAAGAACATATACAATGGAACAAGAAAGTCATGCTGTTTGGTCCTTGGAAATTTTTTTAAAATAACTTTAAACAGTCTTCACCAGGTCTCACCATCCTCTCAAGCTATGCTGTGTCTCTCTTCCCTCTCAGCCAAACTCATAGAAAAAGTTGTCTACAACTTAAGTGAGATAAGGATTTCCTTACACTGTTCTCCCTCTTTCTATCAGCCCTGAGGGTCGGGTCTAGGAATAGTTTATAATATTTGTCCTTCTCAGTTTCAGTTAGAGGTGGTGATTTCTACCAGAACCTGTTTGTTTGAACCATAGAGACAAGATTCAGGCAAATGGTATGGCCAGCAAGCTCAGGAAAACTGGGAAAAGTCAGGTGACTGGGATTTGAGTCTAAAGACACTTGTAGACAACTATGTTGCCTGGCGGTTAGGCAACACAGTGGATAAATTATCTAGCCTGGAGTCAAGAAGACCAATTTTCCTGAGTTCAAATCTGACCTCAAATACTAGTTGTGTGACCCTGGGTAAGTGACTTAACTGTTTGTCTCAGTTTCCTCAATTGTAAAGTGACCTGGAGAAAAAAAAGGCAAACCACTCCAGTATTTTTGCCAAGAAAATTTCCAATGGAGTCAAGAAGAGTTGGGCACAACTGAAAAGACAACTGTCTCCCTTTTCATTCCCTTCATTTGCTTCTCAACTCCTTGAAATATGGCTTCTAGTCCAATTTCTCAGTTCCCAAAAAACTGCTCTCTTCAGTTACCAACAATCTATTAACTGCCCTATCTAATGGTCTTTTCTGTTCTCATCCTTCTTGACCTCTGCTGCGTTTGCCTGTTGAACCTTATCTTCCCACATGTTTACTCTCTAGGTTTCATGGATCTATTCTTTTCCCCTCATAGCTGTCTGATGGTTCCATTTCAGTCTCCTTTGCTGGTTCATCATTCACATCACATTACCTAATTGCAGATGTTTCCAAAGCTCGATTCTGGGCCTTCTTTTCTCTCTCTGTATCCTCATAAGTGTTCAAACAGGGCTTGCTGGGCTTGTTCAGATCACCTAACATGGAGGCTCCCTCCTTCCCCTACTAATTGATCTTTGATTAGCCTCATCTCTGGAATAAGCTACATTTTTAAAACTGGTCAGACAGATAATATATATCTTTCTTTCTGCCTTGAGGTCTCTCTTGTACTTCCCTCTAATGAGTCCAGTCATCCAGAGGGTAGATACTATGAACTGAACCAGTAGCAGGAAAGGACTTGCTTTCATTCTTCTTTTTTACAGTAACTCTTGGGTTTGAGTCTAGAGTGTTTGTTTCTGTTCTATATCACTTGTCCTTCTCAATTTCAGGTTCAGGTAGTGATCCCCACCAAGACCTGTGTGTTTAAATCACAGTAACCTTCAAAGTAGGATTTGAAGCAGGATTATGCCACTGGCCAGCATAGATGGGTTTTAGACTTGGAACTAGTACTGTGCTTGTAAAGTCTTAGTTAACAATGAACTTAAACCCCTTCCTCTCTCCAAAGACAGAAATGGTATGCTAGAGGTGGGGTGGGGGTGTATTTGCAATTATGCCTTTTGAAATAAATGATCCTTTGTAAAAAGTTAATCTTTATTTAACCTCCCTCTCTTCATATTTTTTCTATATGTACTATTTGTTTTCTCAGTAGAATGTAATCTTGAAAATAGGGATTTTTTTGCTGATGTTTATATTTCCACTATGTGCCAGAGCACATAGTAAATGCTTGTTGTCTAACTAATTGATCTCATTCCTTTCCAAGGGTTCAATTACAGATGGCTCCTCAATCTCTGTCTCCAACCCAAACCTCTCTGAACACTATCTATATCACCAACTTCCTGGATGTCTTTCTCCACTTAGATTTTCCACAAGTGTCTAAAACTCGATGTGTCCAAAATAGACTTCATTATCTACCCCCCCAACTGTATCTCCTTTTCAAATTTTCCTATTTCTGTTGAACTTATCAATATGTCCTTCCAAACATTCAGGTTTACAACCTCAGAGTCATTCTTGATCATCTTTTTTTCCCCCTCTTTCTCATATCCAGTCAGTTGAAAATTCTTGTTCATTCTACTTCCATAAAATCTTTTCACATCCATTCTCTTCTCTCCATTCACTCAATGATTCACATAGTCCTTGACTCTCCTCTAGGTTATTGCAAAAACCTTCTATTTGATCTCCTTGCTCCTACTCAGTGGCCAAAATTATCTTTCTAATGCAAAGGTTAGTAGTTAAATGACTCAATGGATAGAGAACTGGACCTAGAGTCAGGAAGATTTGAGTTCAAATAGTCTCAGATACTTACTTGTTGTGCAACTCTGGGCAAGTCACATAACCTCTGTTTGCCTTAATCCACTGGAAAAGGAAATGGCAAACATCCCAGTATCTTTGCCAAGAAGACCCCATTCATTAGTGGGTAGTGGTTCATAAGGTAATGAAGAGGCAGACACAACTGAATGACTGAACAAAACAATAGCAGTGCACAGGTCAGACCATAGGATTCCTCTGTTCAAAAATTTTCAGTGATTCCCTATTGATTATTGAACAAGCCTAGCATTAAGACCTTCTGCAAAGTCCTCTGGGACTCAGGTTCTAACCACCTATTCCAAATTTATTTCGTATTACACTTTACTGAGGGGTTTGTTGGAACCAGCTCTAACCACCTGATGATGAAATTTTCAATATGAGCATTTACATCTCAGAAATCAGCAATCATTTCAATCTAGGATTTGGTTTATTGTTTTGTGGATTATCTGGGCTTTAAAAGTGTTAGCAGGTTAAACTTTAAAATATGTATGCACATTTTTTTTTGCAGAGCCCAATTGTTAAATATTCACCCCTATACCACTAATAAACATTGCTTGAGTTCAGCAGGAATAAATTTAAAGACTCAAGTGATGAAGTTATCACTGGTAGAGGTCTAGAGATTGACTATGGGCTAAGAAAGATAATAACAACTTGTATTTATAAAACACTTCAAAATTTGCAAAGATTTGCATCCATTAGCTCACGTGACCCGCAGAACAACTCTGACTTTTTCCCCTTCACACTGTCCACGTTCCAACCAAACTGGATTATTTACTTTTGCCTGAATCTGAATTTGGCATTTTTCTGATGCCTCCAGGATTCGGACAGGTTGTTTCCCATGCCTGAAATATATTCCTTCTTCACTTCCTCCTCTTAGAAGCCTTAACTTCCTTCAAGGCTTAGCTCAGTTATTACCTTCTATTTGGAACTTTCCTGCTGTTAATGCTTTTCCTCTGCTTAAATCACCTCCAATTTAATTATCTGTGTACAAGTTGCAATGACCAGTAAAACTCAATATCCCTGAGGGCAGGCTATTTCATTTTTTTCTTTCTACTGCCATAGCATATGATTAATAAATATTGAACTGAAATGAATTATCATGCCACTCAAATTCTAATTATACCTATTTTGTTCTAAATCCATTGTTAAAGACCTACTCCATGTAAAGCATAGTGCTAGGCATTTTCCTTTTTACCTAACCTCCAAATGGAATCCAACTTGGTTTTTTTTCAGGGTTTAGAGTGTTTTGCTTTTTGTCTGATCAAAAATAGGTGTCTGTATGAAAAGACTGATGTTAACATCTGAAAAATAGAGAGCCTATCTTTTGGGGTCATAGAATAAATACAAGAATGAAGTCAGGGTAAGAGTTTCTGCCTTCAGTAAGAATATATATCCCTTTCTGCCTATGGCTCAGGAGGTACGTGATTTTGACTCCAATACAAACTCAGTATATTATCTCAACCTCTATAATATACTTGGGACTTCCTCAAAGATAACAAAATTGATGCAAAATAACACCAAACCCCACAGGGACTCAGTCCACTCTAATTGTAATCATGTGCTGAGAATATTTCTCAGAATAATTGTGAGGGAAGAAGATCATGTCCATGTATGATTGAAGAAACTTCTCTAAATCTGACAGCATCCTAAAGACTTAGATAAATTTCTCAATATTGAGTTAAACACCACTAAGTATAGAAGTACAGAAGTCATTCAACTATGCCAGATACTAAATTGATACTAGAAAAATATATAACTTTACTATGCAAGGAAATTAGATGACTAATATGAAATCTAATGGCATCTTTTCTGGAACTAAAATGTTTTTATTCAAACTTTTTGTTTGTGGCTATTTTTGCTTTTGTTTTTTAATTAAAGGAACTTATTATTCACAGCCACCTGGCTAAACCAACTGTCAAATTCAAGGTCAAGGGCATTCTTTCAGAAATTCTGAGGATTTTTTCCCCCCATCTTTGAGACTTCATCAGGAGTTACCTGTTAGAGCCAGTTGGGACTCTCACAGTTGAGTGCTTTCCTATAATTACTCCAGTTGGGCTCTAGTCCATCCTCCAACCTTGTCCCCACCCCCAACCACTAAGTTTCCAAAAATGTATTTTGCTCTTTGGAAGTTTCATGTCACAGTAGAAGGAAAGGAAGCTTACAGAAAATGGTGGAGGGAAGCTTATAGAAAATGGTATACATCTTCCATTTGGGTGTATAATATCCCAGTAACATCTATCCACTTAGTTCCAGCATGTTTGTTAGAATGCATCTTTCTTTCATTCTAAAAATATGCTGGGAAGAGGCATTGCTATACTTTGGATCAAGCAATTTCCTTATGCAATATAATCTACAATACCAAGAAAATGCCTTAGAGTGGCTTATTACTAGACATTATGGAAAGACAGTAGAGTGAAAGCAGCTGTTTTGAATGGCACTCAAATAAAGTTTAGCCAAATAAAGTTTGGTTTCAGAATTATTGGGATATAAAGTGTGGGTAAGTGAAACTAATTCATATCATGTCAACTGTGTGTGTGTGTGTGTGTGTGTGTGTGTGTGCGCTATACATATATATCTATATATAGTAGACACAATACATGTTTCATTGATGTGAATTAGTTTCTATTATATGGTATTACACAAAGATCAAGTAAAATTTTAGTTATTTTAACATCTTATCAATGTACTATTGACTAACTTCTCAATTCATTTAATTGTAAGTATGATTATAATGATAAGCATAATTGATTTTTCTCTGTAAAATGGTTCTCTTTAGTTGATCTGTTTTCAAGCTCAAAAATGCGAATTCCCAAGGAACTGCTAGGTGGCGTAGTGTATAAAGCACTGGCCTTGGAGTCAGGAGTACCTGGGTTCAAATCCGGTCTCAGACACTTAATAATTACCTAGCTGTGTGGCCTTGGGCAAGCCATTCAACGGCATCTGCCTTGCAAAAAAACCCTAAAAAAATAAAATAAAAAAATGTGAATGCCCATGCAATTAGTAACTTCCACTGAGTCTAACAAATTAGTAAAAATTATGAGTTCCTTAAGAGCACAGATGATATTTTATTTTTTATTTCCCTAGTACCTAGTATAATACAGTATATGTAATTGGGACTTAATGTTTGTTTTGTAAAACAATATAGAACTACACAACAAAAGGTATTAACTACATTATTTTTAGCTGTTATCCCATCAATCCCCATGCCAGGCATATGTTCCCTAGCAAATTAATGATAAAAATGAAAAGTCTTGTCCTGATATAATAAGATATTAATATCAGGATTATTTGTGGTTCCAAAAAACTGGAAATAAAAATCCCATTTTTGGGGAAAGAGTTGAATAAACTATTGTGTATAAATGAAATGCATGCATGTGAAGAATTAAAGATATTTAAGATTTGAATGAACTAATGCATAGTGAAGTAAGAAGAACCAAATGAATATTATATACAGGAATTACCAGAAGTAAAGGAAAGCAATTCTAAAAACCATAAGGACTCAGATCAATACAATGAATCACTTTGACTCCAAAGACCTGATGATGAAACAAATATAGTAGACATCAGCCAGGAAAGGCTTATTAGTGTCAATCAGTTTTTCTTCACTGTACTTTCTTACACGGAAGAGTTTGAGGTAAGATGGTATCGAGAAATAATTTATTTTTTTAAAGAGCCAATAAAACATTTTTTTAAAATGATCTTTCCCTTTTTGTTCTCTCACATTTAAAAAAAAATACAAATCACTCTAAACTACTTACTTTTCACATCCAAAATCTAAGAGCAGTGGACCAAGCTTTTATTGAGCTATTCACTTTCAGAGGTTCTCAACCTAGTGTCCATGAGGAATTTATTTTTAACTGCCCAAGACACACTACAAATGGAAAGTTTGGATGATCCTCTGGAAAAATATAGGCATCTTGAAGTGAACCTAAATATCCTGATGTAACATGCCAATGGTCAAGAATCACAGGAGTTAGGAGGGAACCCCACAGCCTTGAAGTATGTGATAGTCAGCACGTGCCGGACATGAAGGGCACTCAGCCCACAATCCCTGGATGCCAAACTGTCCCTAGGACTGCCTATAACAACACAGCTGCCTAGCATTAGTAAGCATCAGGAGGTGTGGCCAGCTCTTCTCTCTTTCAGCTTAAAAAACTGAAAGAAGCAATTTGCCCCTTGGCTATTTACCCTTAAATCTACTCTATTCTTATATTGATTTCTCTACTTGGTTTCCCAACTCTTTACTTTTAACCAAGACCTTGTCTATGCAATAGCCCCATGGATCTTGCTACTTGCTAAGACACATAGTTTTCATTACAGACAAGCTTCTAGCACAGCCCCTCAGATTTTTTTTGTTTATCCAGAGCACTGACAATAGGCCAGTCTTAAATCTAGAGAATCATTGTAGTCTTAGAGGACGTGCAGTTTTTCCTAGCCAAATCCTAGATTCTGACCCCACTCCTGATTAGGTGAAATATGATAGAACCCAAAAATGAAGGTTATGGGAAATATGGTGCTGCTCTGTAGGTACAGATTAGTTCTTTAGGATAATTACATTGAAACACAAAGTCCAAAGGAACTACCTTTACTTTTTTCTTCTTGTTATTTAGTTGTGTCCAACTTTTTGCGATCACATTTGGGGCAAAGATACTACAGTGATTTTCTGTTTCCTTCTCCAGCTCATTTTACAGATAAGGAAGCTGAGGTAAACAGGATTAAGTGACTTGCCCATGTACACATAGATAATAAGTGTGTCTGAGACCAGATTTGGACTCAGGAAATGAGTTTTCCTGATTCCAGACCCAGTGTTCTATCCTGCACTAACTGACTCTACACCTACTACTGTAAGGAAATTCTGAATCACTTCAAGGTGGCTCTGTGAGCTCTGATCCTAATTTAGCAGGTTCTTTCTGACTACCATAGACCTTAGAATCTTCTAATCTGATTTGAAATTCTCCTGACTGACAAATTTCTGATGATACTCTTAGACAAGACCAGGTCAGAATGGTTGCCCTGGGCTGGAGCTGATCTGAATTCAAGGTGCTAAGGGGATTAAGAGGATTCAATTGTATGTGCCAATGACCTTTTTTTTCCCCTTTGACCAGTTTTACTAAGCTTTCTGGTACAGTACATTACATTGCTCATTGAATCAATAAAGGTCAAAATAATTTAAAGGTCATGCTAATGTTTGAAGTCAGAGATTACT
This sequence comes from Macrotis lagotis, assembly GCF_037893015.1. Lineage (NCBI taxonomy): Eukaryota > Metazoa > Chordata > Mammalia > Peramelemorphia > Peramelidae > Macrotis > Macrotis lagotis. The sequence continues at coordinate 150,212,720 of NC_133662.1, read as the reverse complement.
TGGAATTTTAAAGTTAAAAGGGAACCCCAATTCAACACCTCATTTTTCATGAGTAAACTCATGTGATTTGCCCAGGGTTTCATAACTAGCTAGCATAGACTCAGGACCTGGATCAGGCCCCAAATCACTCGACTCCCCCCCCCCCCCCCCAGAACATATTCTTTTCACTATTTTACTCTGTCCTCTCAGCTACATTTGTCTTCCCTCTAAACCTTATTTCAGGCCTTATTGTTTTCCTTAAACCATGTTACCTTGAACCAAATTCTTAAGTTTCATTGAATCCCTGGCACATCTAGGATACAATACCAACTACTCTTTTGTCATGGAAAACCCTCACAAAATGGTCCTAACTTACTTAGGTAATTGAATATTGCTGACCACAGATTTCACAATCTTCCAATCAAAATGACCCATTTGCTTTTCTCCAACCTTTCTCTGTGACTTTGTACAGGTTAACTCCAAATTTGAAATGCACTTCCTCCTCATTTCAGCCTTAGAACCTGGGGCTTCTTTAAAGGCTCTTCTCAAATGCTGCCTCTTACCAGAAGCCTATCTTGATTCCCCCAATTGTTGGCCCCTCCTCAACTTCCCTTTGTATTTACTCTGCTTATGTAAGCACGCCCTCTGAGCTACCTCCCAACTAGGCCTCACAGTTTCATGGTTGAGTGCCCTAAAGAATGACTACCCCAGTTTCAAGGTATTCTATGTTTCTATACTCTAAACATTTGTAGAATGAATGCCTAAAACTATAACAAAATTCTCACCCTGCAATGTGCTTCTTTTTCATCATAAATCAATAGAAACAAATGGGTTAAACTAAAGTTTTTCTGAGATGGTATCATAAAAAAAGTTTTAAAAAGTTCCCCTCATGAAATTTGGGGCAGACGCCCCTACAAAAACACATAGCGTCAGTGGCAAACATGGGTACAAACTGAAATTACATTGGTGGTGAGGTCCATACACAACAAAACCATAGGACCGAGGCAATTAATGGGTTTGGTACCATAGGACCCAAGTATCCCTTCTCCCTCATGGTCCTCCACACTGCTTATTTCTGAGTACAGTGTCTGCTAGGCAAGTCACTTAGTTGAACTCCCTGGCTATTCTCCAAAACTCAACTCCAAATTTTTTAATCCATATTTGGGTCTCTTCCCTATGTTTAAGGGATCACATTCCCAGAAATGCCTCAACTAACTACTTCTACTCCCCACTGGGAGTTTTTTTCTCCTAGATGAGTAGCTCCCTCCAACACAAGAATTAAGAAATAATCCCCCTCTCAAGGGCTAAGTTCTTCCTTCATTACTGGTTCATGTCTCTGCCTCCGTGTCACATTCCTTTATTGCTCTGTTGTATCAACTCAGTCCAAAACCAACAAGTTAACTTTTTAAAGGCTATCAGGGACATGTCCAATATTGAGCCAGCCAAAAGTAAGCTGCCTTGAAACATCAAGGAGACTCTCACACATCTAAAAGTGCTAACAAAGTAAAAAGTGATCTCTGTACTTTCTTTATTAATACTTTATTGTTTCTGTTACAGTACCCTATAATCCGGGTTTATCCTCAGTTGTAGGGGGGAGGGGAGCTGGAGGGAGGAGGCAAATTAATTGTTCAGAAGTGCTTTTTTCCCCCGAACTACTTCACATTTTCTGTTTACTTATCTAACGAGAGGCATCAGAATAATGGCTAAAGAGCCAGCCAAGTTTCTTTTCTTAAGTATACTTGCCACATTGGACAAGTCATCCCTCAGTGATCTAATCAATTCTCTAAGACTTTAAGTTTAAGAAAAGATACCCACCTATATTTGTGAAGGGAGGTCCTTAGTTTGGAATTCCCTGAATAAATTAAATCACTATCTTGATCCCTATCCATATTTGCTTATCTGCATGCATTTGTTTCCATTCAGTAAAATTTAAGTTCCTTGAGGTCAGTGACTACATTTGTCTTTTTACTTTGGTAGCACAGTGTCTCCCAAATAGTTGGTGCTTAATAAATGATCACTGAATAAATTCCACAGAATGAAAATGTGCAAACTGGCTCCTCCTTCTATGAACTGAACTCCAATCGGTTCTCATTTTCCATTCTACTTAGAGCCTGTTAGGTATTAATGCCTTCTTTCCAAATTGCTCCTCTTCTTTTACAATATCCAGGATTTGGATAATTTATTCTGAAGATAAAAATTAGGTGCCACTTTTCCCAAATTAAATCTTAGCCTATTATTTTTATTCATACAATGATTCTCCTTTACTTCTGTTTTATTCTCTACCATCACTTCCTTCATCAAAATCTTACAATTATCCAATAAAGATGTGTAACAAAATTGTTTCTACCACCAACCCTAATGCTACTGACTAGTCTCTTCCCTTCAATTAGATAAAATGTCATTTGCTACCATCTTATATTTCTTGTCTGATTGTAAGCATATTCATATCCAAATCAATCTGAATTAATTACACAAGTAAAATATTATGAGAGCTCATAATAAATGCTTCCCTAAATTCTAAACACTTAGCATCTGTTGGCTAGTTTTACTCATCCTTGGATTTTGTAATTCTTCTTAAATCTACCAATTTGGCCTGCCATGATTTAGCATTACAAAAGCCATTTTCTTTATTGCTTTTGATTACATTATTGAAGGTGTTCTTATTGCAGAGAGTCTTCCTACTTGGTCTTAATAAATAATTACATTTAAATGTTATCCAAGTCATTTTTACTCATTCTTTTTCCAGCTTTTGGGGAACTGATTCCACAGCCTCCTTATATTCACCTAATTCAAATGCGCATAGTAAGAATAATGGCTTGGCCTAGAAAAGAGACAACTTAGCTGGACCGTTCACATTTTCTTTAAATATTTGAAAGTCTATGTCATTTGATCCTTACAACAACCCTAAAGAAGGAGATGCTAATAAGAATAAATTATCTTCATTTTATAATTGAGGAAATTGAGGCAAACAGAAGTTAAGTGATGGGATCACAATTAAACATCTTAAGCTAGACGTGATCAATTCAGGTGTTCCTGACTCCAGGCCCAGGATTTTAACATTACACCATGTGAGAAATTGAGTACATGATACATTTAGAAGATACTTTACATCAAGTGCCAGGTTGGATTAACTGATCTCTAAGGTCCCTACCAACTTTAAGAGTCCATGAAGTTCTTCAACCTCAGACCTAATTAAGTTCATTTATTTCAGTCAGAGAAGCTGCATGGATAAAGGAGGTACTGAACAATTCTTTCTGTATCTGAGTCAGTTTCCCAAACCTATTTTTTGGTTAACAGTTCTTTTTTTTTTCCTAAAGGTTTTCATCTCAATTACTCAATTTTTTTTGAGTATTCAAGCATATTTGTATAATACTGTGATAAGTTTGTTTTCATTTGTGACATTTATCCCTGACCTGTTACCCTCATTCCACTGCTGCCGTCCTTCTCTCCTACTGTGATGGCATGCCTACTCTAATGCTTTTGGTTTATTTTTCTTATTAGTCATATCTGCTCATCTCTCTCTTAAGTTGGGGAAAGAAAATGGGGAAGTGGTGTTGAGAATAACTGAATTAATTGTGAGGTCTCCAGCAGAAGCCTTAGCTGACAGTTGTATAAGTATGCATGAGCTTGATATATGGTGCTAATTAGTGGTGAATCTAGTTGTTCAGTCATTTCAGGAATGGTCTGACTTTTCATAAGTCCCTTTTCTTGGCAAGGTTACTGGAATAGTTTGCCATTTCCTTCTTTAGTTTATTTTACAGATGAGGAAATTGAGGCAAAGAGGATTAAGTGATTTGCCCAGGGTCACACAAGCTGCTAAATGACAGCTTGGATTTGAATTCAGGTCTTGCTGACTCTAGGTACAGCGCTCTATCCACTGGGAATCTAGCTTCCCCAAAAACATCCAGAGACCTCTAGAATCATGGTGACAAACCTCAAATAGAAATGGGATCCACTAAACTATAAATAAGGATATCTGAATATTGAATTAGAAAATCATATATTAACATCAGGTTCTATCATATTTTTATTTATTGTATTAAATATATCCCAACTACATTCTAATCTAAATGAAAGGAGGAGCACTCAGGAATATCACCCTGCCTATTAAACACCTCTGCCCCAGGACTGTGTTTCCCAGTCATTGATCTATAGACTAGCATTTACACATAGCAAATTTTTAACAACTTGCATAACTTTTATTACTATAGATCTTACTTCATAGAATCTATAAAACTTAAAAGTCAAGCACCTCTTCTCTTCCTTCTGTGTCTTGTTTCTCTCATTCCTAGCTCCCTGCTCTTTTCCTTCCCCACAATGCCTTTTAACACACTAGAGAATGAAGTTTGCCCACATTTATTGATCTCTAGGAAATCTCTAAGCAATTCAGTTCAATTCAAAGTGTACTGAAACATGGGGCAGCTAGGTGGTGCAGTGGATAGAGCACCAGCCCTGGAGTCAGGAGTACCTGAGTTCAAATTCGACCTCAGACACTTAATAATTACCTAGCTGTGTGGCCTTGGGCAAGCCATTAACTCCATTTGCCTTGCAAAAATCCTAAAACAACAAAACAGTGTACTGAAACAAGTATTGGACTTGGAACCAGGAGATTCAAGTCTGAATCCGGGCTCTGCTCCTATTATCTATATAACCTTGGACAAATCATTTCACTTGAGCCTCTATTTCCTCATCTTATAAAATGAGGGAATTGGACTCTATGAAACAATGAATTCATCAGTCTGGGGAACTCTAGTTGAAAGAACCTCTCTCCATGAAAGTACTTCAACAATAGCCTCTAAATGGAATCTTGGAGGGTTGCTTGGGTCATTGACAGTGAAGTGACTTGCCCATGGTCATGCAACTTGTCAGTTAGGGAAGACCTTGTAGTATGAGGCTTGGATAAAAGGTTGCCTGTCAGTGGCTCCATAGACAGAGTGCAGGGCTTAGTCAAGAAACCCAAGTTCTAATATAACGTCAAAGTTCAACTCTGGGTCAGATATTTAATAACTGTATGACTCTAAGCAAGTCATTCAACCTCTCTCAGTCTCAATTTCTTCCATCATAAAATGAAAATAATAATTGTAATCACCTCCTGGAGTTGTTTTGAGGATAAAGGAAGATAATATTTATAAAATGCTTAAAGGTGAGAGAATAGAATAAGGATTTATTTACATCTACTGTACTATGTGCTAAGTATTTTTTACAAATATCATCTGCAGTTCATTCTTGAGCCATAGCAGATGCTAAATAAATGCTTGTTTCCTCCCTTCTTTCACAAAAATACAAATGACCATTATTATTCTGTGGAATCCTATCAATTTCCATCTTCCTTATATCTAAAGATGGTAACAATATGATTCAATATGATTCAATTGTAAGTGTGCTGGATTTTTAAGTCAGAATGACTGGGTTCAAATCCCAACTCTACTTCTTACTAACTGGATGACCTTAGGCAAGTAACTTTTCCTCTCATGACTACATTTCTTCATCTATAAAATCAAGGATTTGGACTGAATACCCTCTCTCTAACTCTATCATCTTTTTTTGAGTATCTACAGTTTGTTTTTTCAGTGTACAAGTCAATCAATCAATAAACATTTTTAAACCACTTACTGGATGCCAGACATGAAGGAAAAAATAGCAGACAATGGTTATTATTATGAGAGTCACAATTCAGAAGCCATTTCCTCAAAAATTATTTACTGTTTTTGTTTCTGTTTGGTCTGCTGCCTTTTGACAGTGTGACTTGGCAGAGAATTGAATTTAAAGGATAATTCAAATAGGGATGTTATTAAAAGCTGGTGTCATCTGAGCACTAGGTTTTTCTTATTTATACCCCCCACCACCACCAAACACAATCCTGAACTTTTCTTGTTGTTAAAGTGGAAATAACGTTGGTAGCAGTTTAAACACTAATTTACTAGACGATCTAGACCATGATTATTTTCAGAAGGCTATATTCAGCAATTATTTGCTTTGGGGATAATTTCCATTCTTTTTTGTGATTCAAGTCTTGAAAGTATGTTCATTTAATTATTTGAAACATGAGGAAGAATTCTGTGTGACAGTGGGCTACACTGTGTTGGATTTCATCTTTCATTTTAATATTATTTGTGAAATTTAATTCTCTTTCTTTCCCCAATTCTTCCCCTCCCCCTTGCCCCATTTCCTTCATTTCATTTGTCAGAGGCAAGACTTGAACCCAGATCCAAGTCCAAGGCTGGCCTATCCATTCCACCATTCTGTTTCTCTTTATTTCCTAAGGAAGTCAACTGTGCTGTGTTAGATGTGTGGGGTTTCAGAATTCTCTCTAATGTTAAGAGACCTTATCCTAGACCAGGTGTTGACTAGTCAAATTGCAGAAGCATGAAGTCTAATTTGTACTTGTCACTAGTATGGCTCTGGTTTAAAGACATTAAGTCCTTCCTATCCTTTTTCACCTGTCAGAGCAGAAAATTGAAATCTACTGGGGTCCATTGAGGGCAATCCCCCCACACACACACACACCCAAACTTCTAGTCTGTTGGAGAAACAGCTTTGTTTCCTCAACACTGAAATAACTGAGCTTTTCCCAGATGAAAAAGGAAATAAAAGAAAATGGTGGGATGAGAGGAGGCATCAATGAAGCAACTCTTGGACTAGTCAGTCAACTGAGGGAAAATGCCAGTGCCAACATTTCAAAGGAAGTGATTTATAAATGACTAAAACATAGAAAGATTGCTTATTTCTATAGCACATTTGAAAGTCAGATGGGAGTGCTCTGATGCCATAATTCTAAAGCCAACAGATTTTAAAGGTCAACGAGGTACTATGATGCTGAAATTGAAGGGCAGTTGAAACAACCTTTGTAACCCACAGCCAAAAAGAGAAACTTGTTCTTCTGCTTGAAGTGAATGCTAGTCATGTCACACTTCAGTGTGTAAAATGTATTTTGTATTGTGCCTTGATGGTATCTTTTCCCAAGGGGACAAATATTGAGAGCTTAGAACTATACCAGATAACCCAATCTCCCAATATTTTTTTTACTATATCTTCCAAAATATCTATGTAATTCTGTGGTTATCACTCTACCTCTCTGCCCATTTACATAGGGAAGAGTTGCCTGTCTCTGTCTTGCCCCAGAACCTACTGTCATCACACACATACACTCCAGATTTATACACTCTCTCCAAATACAAAATTGGCTTTGGAATACCCCAAAGTGCTGAAATCAACTTTTTTTTTTAACTCCAAAATAAAACTCTTTCATCAATCTCTAATGCTAAATCTCACCACTAATCAGTCAGTCCAGCACTAACACCTTCCATTTCCATCATCATGTCACTAATTATCTATTTTCATACAGTCAGTCCTTCAAAGAAAGCACTAACTCCAGCCTCCACACTCTTGAATTCCACTTTATATTTACAAATACCTCAGAACTGGCTTTCTAATTTACCTGTTCCACTAATTAGCACCATATAGAAAAAAATTCTGACATTTCTTTATGGCCCAGGAAGCTGTTGTTTGTCCTTCATTCTCCAAGAGAACCATGACATCAGGGGTGTGAGGCCATGAAAGGCATACTGTGAATTGGATTTAAGTAAAGAAGGACTATGCAAAGACACTAGCATCACTTTCTCCACCAGAGTCATCTCAGTTCAGTGACCAAATATGAATCAAGATGACTGGAGATGGTACTGGAAACAGTAGGAGCCTTGGTCTTTTAAGGTCTTTAACAGGTCTCAGTTTGACTGAGGCAATGCCCATTAAAGGATATAGGCTAGGTAAAGAAAAAAATAAAGCAAAGAATGGTCTGTTTTACCTAGTCCAAAAAAAAAATCAGTCTGGGAGGGAAAGACCCTCAGGGTTTCTGGATAAAACAGAAACAATTGCTCTTTATATTCACTCTAAGTCAATCAGAATCCAACAATGACCAAGTGGTCTTGGCCTGGAACCTACAGCTGGCCAATCTTTGAAAGCCAGTTATTTGGGGCTGTAAACCCCAAGATATCTTGCCATGTTTCAGAGATCAAATTTACATTCCTTTGGGCAGAGCAGTCACGAATAAGAGTGTAATACCCTTTATGGAGGAAAAGAAGTGGGGAAAAGACAAAGACAAAGAGAAAGAAAGAAAAAGAAAAGAAAAAGTAGTGGGGCAGCTTCTACAACTCACAAAGGTTGTTCTTTATCCTTCATCCTCAAAGAGGACCATGACAAGTCCAGGGAATAATTTTCAGAAAACATCTGCCTCCTTTTCAAAGTTTATCACAATCTTAAACATAATTATTAGCTTAATTATTAATAAATCAATGGAGCCTTCTTGACTCTTCAAACTTCCAGTTTCACCCAAGTTTCCATAGTGGACAAGAATATCAAATAATAGTTATGGAAAAACAAAACAAGAATTATAAATGGACATTAACTATTTTACTGTACTCTGCTAAACAAAACAACAATAAAAAAGATGGTATCACATTATTTGATAGGTTTAGTGACTAATTCAGGACTGTAAGAAGCCAATTTTGCATATATATGTATGTATATATATATACATATATATATATATATATATATATAAAAAATTGATTTTAACCAATCTTTGATGGTTCACCACAGCAGATGAATTCACCCTCTGAGTCACCAACAGAATGCAAAGCCAGTAGGTCTGCTATCCTTGATTATCTGCCATTACAGCTTTTCTTCAGGAAAATTCTTAAGATTGCTTAAGACATTGGAGCATAGTTTGGATCAGATTAAATCTGACTCTTCCAACTCTAAAATCATGTGATCCTCAGTGCAGTCCTCTTGCAGAAATGAATAGTACTGCTGTATACTTGTTTGCTTTCTATGAAATCTGTGAAGAGTAACCTTAGATTGTACAAAAGCCATACATAATTTCTAGATGACAGAGTCAATGCTTAATTCCAAAGACCAATTTTTCATTGGAAAGGTGCCCATTGAAAATATAATAGAACAAACCAGGCATGCAGAAAGGCATAGAAAGAATAAGTTTATGCTTAATTAGTCCATGCAAGAGCCAAATTATCCCAATATTCAGTTGAGGTTGTTATTACTATAAGCAATCCCCTTGACTCTTCTATCTGGGGTCCAAATACAATGCAATTGTCTTCAGCAGCAATTTCCTTGAAAGAATAGTCAATACCCAATTCATATATAGTCATACTTTAGAAAATCCAACTTATAAACAGATTCAATTCCAAAAATTTGTTTTTAAATTGGTTGGCTGGGTACAATCAATATGCTAAATAGTAGTGAGGTTTCAAGGTTGACCAGTAAGAATTTATCTTAATGAAACAAAGTTTTCTTTGGGTAGCTAGGTGGTACAGTGGAGAGAATACCAGATCTGAAATCAGGAAGACTCATCTTCTTGAGTTCAAATCAGTCCTATATACTTATTAGCTATGGGACCCTGGGAAGTCACTCAACCCAGTTTGCCTCAGTTTCCTCATTTGTAAAATGAACTGAAGAAAGAAATGATAAACCAAGCAAATCCCAAATGGGGTCACAGAGTCATAACTAAAATGAATGAATAATAACAAAAAAGTGTTATATAAACATGGGTTAGTGTTATCATCAAAAGATAAGGCTAAGGATTAGACTTGTGATTTCACCGGTTTATGGAAGAACTTCCTTTAAACAGATTAACACTTTCTCTACAATTTTAGCCTTAAGAATGCTGCCCAGTCAGTGGGACTTGGAATCAGCTCTCTATCCAATAAGCTACACTCCCTCTCATTATCACTATTATATACCTGAAATATACAGTAGCTGATTTACAATTTAAATTAGTATAAGACAATACTAGTGAAATGTGAGTAATTAAACAAAACAGAAAAATAAAACTGAATGAGAAATAATTTGGGTGATTTGAAAAAGTTTTCTAAATGTTCTTACTTAAGAAAGAGTAGGTTTAATTAGTTGAAGATAAGGATGAGGAAGTAAATGGATACTCTTTCTGGAGGTTTTAAATGAAACTTTAGGAATTTTTAAGAACTTTGCTGATTACTGGAACTGGTAAAGAAAGTCAGTTTCTTAACAGAGCTCCTAGGGAAATCTAGACAATTAATTCTTGTTGTTTGTTTGTTGTTGTTGTTGAGGTTAATTTCCTTTGTAGCTTGTGAAGGAATATGTGGGAGCTCTGGGGACCTGAGAAATCTTGAAAACTTTTAGAGTCTTGCTCCTTAAATAGGAACATTGCTCCCTTAAGCATTTAATCATTTTAAAGAATTCAGGGAATATTGGAATCATTCAAGCTAACTTCCAACTCACACTCAATATACTTTGCACATATACACAATGGGGCAACTAGGTGGTGCAGAGGATAAAACACTGGCCCTGGAGTCAAGAGGATCTGGGTGCAAATCCAACCTCAAACATTTGATATTTTCAAGCTGGGCAAGTCACTTAACGCTAATTGCTTGGCATCCAGGGCATACTCCAGTCTTCCTGATCCATATCTGGCCATTGGACTCAGATGACTCTGAAGGAGAAAGTGAGACAGGTGACTTTGCATAATACCTCCTTACTCAAATCCAATTTATGTGCATTTCATGGCATCATCTCTCTGATGTCCTTCTTTAAGAAGGACAAACAGCAATGTATATACATATACATACACACACATATATAGATATGAATACATATGAAACACACACACACACACACACACACACACACACACACACACACACCCCTATATGAATATGCTTTACCAGTAGCAGAGCAGTAACTAAGGAAGATGATAGATTCACCCCAGCAAACTAAATTTTAGAAGATGCTGGCAGCCCCTAAAATCTTCTAAAGCCAAAAAACTGAGCTAAGCATCTATATATCAAGAACAATAAAAATAGGAAGTTAATAGAGAGTAGGCTGATGACCATATCTCTAAGTGAATTATTTCTTCATTCATTGATCTTTCTCTCTCCTCAATAAATTCTCTAGAAGTATTTGGGGAGGTCAATCTTATTGTATTTGCCCTAGTTATACTTTGTGCTACTTATCTTAGATGCAAGCAAATTGCTAGTTATGACCAGCTTTTGAAGACTGAACTAAAATCCTATCATGACCAAAAAGTTGGCACTTTCTTGGCCTGAAATCAATAAGTGATTGTACCCAAAAGTGTCATCTCAGCTAAGATCTTGTCAGGTCTTACTATCTTCTTCTTTTATAATTTTCTTACCTTCATATCTCACAAAACATGATCTATTTGCCCTCATTTTTTTTGGTTGCCAAAAAGACAAAATCTATGACATCAAAAAAAGCACATGTTATCTCTTGCTTTCCTTCTCTTTGGTCCATTGATGGGTCCCCTGCACCTGATTCCCATTCTCTCTTTTTTTTCCCCCAGTAAGGCAATGGGGGAGGGGGTTAAGTGACTTGCTCAAGGTCACACAGCTCGGTAATTATTAAGTTTCTGAAGTCAGATTGAACTCAGGTCCTCCTGACTCCAGGGTCAATGCTCTATCCACTGTGCCACCTAGTTGCCCACCCCATTCTCTTTTAAAGTCCCTTTTTTAGTCAACAATAACTGGACATACATGAGGAGCAAGAAGTTTCAGCCAGTCTCTCTTTCAGAGGTGGACTTTGGATCTCCACCAATATAAACCATCACTTCCATTAGCAAAGAACTACTTCCCTCACCCAACAAGTTCTTCAATCTCCTTTGAAGCATCTTATTCACCTGGAACATGGTGTTCAACTCACCCAAAATCAAGAAAGCAGAAAGAACCAGTGTTCCATCCCATTTATTTTTAATAACTGTCCTGTCCCTAATCCCTTTCTCTTCAAGGAAGTGTTTTCAGTCATCTGGTGAAGGCTAGGCTGGTAGTGAAGACATAGTATTAGCAGCAGCTTCATTTCTTTGTCAATCAGTCAGTTGCCGATCATCTAAGAAGTATCCCTATACAAAAATCCAAATTTACAAAAGAGATACCCTACAGGAGGGTGGATATTCACTCTCCAAAGGGAATTTTCATGGTGCCAAAGTATTTACCAAGAGGATTATTTAAATACCTGAATCCCCTTAAATCTTTAAATTTGCTATGATTCACATACAACTTTTCAGAACCACATCTTCACATACTGCGTATTAGTACTTACGTAGATGCCAAGTTACAGAATATCAGGTTGTGATCGATTTCAGAACCTGTTCTGGTAAGCTTTGCAGAAAGATGAAGCAGCAATTTTGAGAATCATGACCAAGTTTGTCATGAAGCCCTTATCAAAGAGAATGCTGAACACTTCAGAATGTTCTGGAATTCCCTTTTGCTAGAATGATAATATTTTGTCAGTCTTTAAGTTTCCTTTGCATTCTCTTAAGGGCTTAAAAATGAAAATAAGAAAGGAAAAGGGAGAATTGCAGTCTTGTGGATCCAGTTTAATACAAATTATACCAATCACAGTGTCAAAACCCAAATTGTAAATTAGAAAACAGTAGGTTTATTCTAACTGTGATGTTTAGAACAGGTGTCGGTAGGCCATCAGGTCTGGCAGGGGTCAGCTTAAGTGGGGAAAGGGCAATGAAGGTGAGAAGGATGTTATTTATATGCTAAAAATAAAAAAAGCTAAAAAATACCTGAGAGAATTACAATCTAATCTCCTTAATGTGCCCAATTTTGTACTAATAAAAGATTATGGTGATCATAAGAGGCCACATGGTATAGTGGATAGGTACCAGCCTTGGGGTCAAGAAGACCTTTTTTCAAGTTGGGCCTGTAGCATACTTGCTGTGTGAACCTGAGCATATCATTTAATCTCTGAGTGCCCCCCAGTCAGCTCTCTAAGACAGAAATTTACAGGAGTGCTGCTAGTCTGCATCAGCAAAAAGAATTCAGAATTACCTACATTGAAGAAGTCATAGATTCATACCAAAACAAAACAGAAAAAAACCCAATAACATTAAATAATTCCATGACCTTCAATTTAATAAAATTTTATCAATATTAATAGAATGACCAGAAGACTGGTCACAGGTTAACTAATTTTTTTAAACAACTCACAAAGAAAAACATGAAAGAGATAGAAGGAGTAGCTATGTGGATAAAATTATAGAAGTACTGCTCAGCAGCAAGAATGTCATGATGGACATTATAGGACCAGAATTCAAATTCTAACTTTGTCATTTACTATTTGTTTAATCTTGAGCTTAAACTCCCTGGGCTGTAGTTTCTTAATCAATTCAGTAGAGGTTTGGATTAAATTATCTCTAAGTGTCTTCTAACTCTAAATCTCTGAACAAATATATTTGGAATAAAACAGATAAATAAGTACTGAGATATATCTTATGGGTAAATTATTATAGTAGTTACTTTATTAAATGTGATCACGAAAATGTTCTCTCTTACTAAGTTTCTGAACTATGATTAGACCAGATAAAAGAAAATATAAATCATACAAAACTATTTGATTTCTTTTTAAAAAATCTTTTATTTTTTTTTTTTGCTTTTCAATTAACGAACTGATTTTTTTCTCTATCTCTCAAACTTCCCTTCCCCCCATCCCCTGGGGGGAAAAAATTAAACAAACAAACAAAAAGTCTTGTAATGAATGTGAATGGTCAAGCAAAATAAATTCCCACACTGGTCAAGTGCAAAAATATTTGGGGGCAGCTAGGTGGTGCAGCAGATAAAGCACCGACCCTGGAATCAGGAGTACCTGAATTCAAATCCAACCTCAGACACTTAATAATTACCTAGCTATCTATCTGTGTGGCCTTGGGCAAGCCACTTAACCCCAGTGCCTTGCTAAAAACCTAACGTGTGTGTGTGTGTGTGTGTGTGTGTTTGAGTGTTCAAGTGTTTGTGTTTGTGTGTGTGTTTGTGAAAATGTTTAAATACTCACGTGGCTATATACATATGAAAATTGAGAAAGGAATTCTCTACCATATGTAGGCTCTGTCTGTATGTGCATTTATAAAAAGTAACATGGCACAGTAGCTAGAGAAAAGTTTTCTGAACTATTCATATTTTAGACCAAGTGAATATAGCTCATGGATCATATAGCCCATGGAGTTTAATGACAAAAAGCAAAGTCTCATGAACAATAAAATATTCAACATAGAAATTTTTGGAGTAGCAAAAAAATTATTTGAACAATGGCTGTAAATTGTGGAATATGATGTAATATACTTCTTATTGTGCTATGAGAAATGAATAATATGAGGAAGTTGGAGAAAGTTGGGGAGATATATACAAAATAAAGTAGAGAAAAGGAAATAAAAACCAGGAGTATGACATACTCATTAAAACTATAGCACTCTAAAGGAAGAAAACATCGAGATAACAGAATTAAGTTCAATTTCAACGTCCATTATTGGTTCCAGATGTGTGATGCAAGAATATATTTCTTTTTTTCTGTTAAGAAGTGGTAAACCACAATTGTGGAATATTTCATAGAGAAGGAACATTGCAGAGTAGTGAGAGATCTAGCCTTAGAGTCAGAAAGACCTGAATTCAATTTCTACCTCTGTGACTTGAGACAAGTCATTGAATGTCTCAGTGCCACAGTGATTTGCAGAATAATTCTTGGACTATATTGGTAGAAGAAATTCCCACAATAGAAGTTCTCTATGTCAATAAAAACTAAGTTTTGGATTTTTAAAAAAAAGGTGTGAACTGACAAGTTCTGACTCAGTTATTAAATAAGATAGGCTTATTTAACTGTTTTTTTTAAGAGAAGACACAATTATTGATGGTAGTGAAAGGGAGAAGGAAGGAAAGGCTGTTGAGAAATGATTGTTTGAAAAAACAAAAGCAAAAATACCCTTTTTAAAAAAGGTCAAAGGAAAAGAGGAAGTATGGTCTAGTAGAGCATAGCATCAGAAGTTAAATTTTGAGTAGTTCCATTATGAATTTTAAGTGTGATCAGAGCAAATTATTTTAACTGCTCTTTGTTTCCCCTTTCTGTACTTATATACTGAAGCAAAAACTCTCTAGTTGGGTTAGCCTAAGGTAAAACTTTAAAGATGGAGTTTCCTTAGGCATCTCTTTGCTGATTAGTCTACTCTGTTTCTAAGTGCCTGGTCAGGTGTTCTTTAGCCTCCTTGGGTGGTTAAAATCCTTGATTAATGGATGTGATTCTCAAGGATTTGTAACTATCATATTCCTATTTAGGCACAGTGTCTTTGTTTAATAGCTTTGGTATATACATATATACATTATACTATGTATGAATATATGTAAATATATTATATATGTAGTATATTCAATATCTTTTTAAACATTAAAAACAATATATTCGATATATCTGAACATATACTACATATTTGAGAAATATGTCTGTGTAATACACTATACCCACACACACAATTGTTCTGATGTTGTTCAGTCATTCAGTCTTGTCCAACTTTTTGTGACTCCATGGACCATAGTACACCAGGCTGTCAAAGTTGGTTTTCATTGGTTCCATGGCACGACTCATCATCTGCCATCCCCTTTTTCTTTTGCCTTTAATTTTTCCCCAAATCAAGGTCTTTTGCAATGAATCACATCTTCTTGTTATATGTCCAAAATATTTAAGCTTCATCTTCAGTATTTGACCTTCCAGTGAATGACCTGAATTAATTTTTTTACTGATTTGAGCTTCCTGCTGTCCAAAGGACTTTCAAAAGACTTTTCCAGCACTACAATTTGAAAACATCAATTCTGTGATACCCATTTTTCCTAATATAGTCCAGCTCTCACAATCATATATTACTCCTGGAAAAACCATAACTTTGATTATATAAACCTTTCTCAACAAGGTAATATCTGTCTTTTTTTTTTCTGTCCAAATTAGAAATGGAATTTTTTCAAGGAGCAAGCATCTTCTAATTTAATTATTGCAATCATTGTCTGCTATGATCTTTGAGTCTAAGCATAGAAAATCTGATATTGCTTCTATTCTCCCTCTGTTTTCTAGGAAGTAATAGACCTAGTTACTAAGATCTTATAGATTTTTTTTAAATGTTAAGCTTCAAGATAGCTTTTACACTTTCCTCTTTCACCCTCATCAGAAGGCTTTTTAATTCCTCTTCATTTTCTGCCATCAAAGGAGTGTCATTTTGATATCTGAGATTGTTGATATTTCTCCTGGCAACCTTAATTCTGGCTTTTGATTCATCCATTTCGGCATTTTACATGATGTACTCTGCATATAAGTTAGATAACTAAAGTGACAATATAGAACCTTGTTGTATTTTTATTTCAATCTTAAACCAATCAGTTATGTTATGTTTGGTTCTAACTATTGCTTCTTGACCCACATACAGGTTTCTAGAAGACAAATAAAATGATCTGGTACTCTCATCTCTTTGAGGACTTGCCACATTTTGTTATGATCCACAAAGGCTTTAGTACTGTCAATGAAACAGAAGTAGATGCTTTTTCTGAAATGCCCTTGCTTTTGCCATAATCCATTATATCTTGACAATTTGGTCTCTAGTTCCTCTATCTCTTCTTATGTACATACACACATACACAAATATACATTATGTACTCATATATATGTATTGTTTTCAAATTGCTTTCCAGAATAGTTGGACTAATTCACAGATACACCAATAGCACATGAGTCTTTCAGTCTTCTTTCCCACAGTTCCTCTGACTTTAAAGATTTCTATCTCTTATTTTTGCCAATGGGATGGGAATGAAGTGATACCTCAAGAATGTTTGAATTTTCATATCTTTAGTGGTAATGACTTAGGACATTTTTTCATATGTTGTTGATAATTTGTATTTTTCCTTTTGAGAATTGTTCACATTCTTTTATTATTTATCTGCTGAAAAAAATTTCTCATGATTATATACAGGCAATTTTCTGTAGATTATGGATGTCAAATTTTGATTAAAGATACTTGATGAAAAGTTTTTTTTCTCAATTTCACATCACTCTTTATCCTACTTGCACTAATTTTGTTATTGTAAGGTTTTTTTAATTTGATATATTAGAAATGATCTATTTTATCATTTTCAATCTCTCTTTTCTTTTGTAAGCTTAGGAATGTTCTCCATGATCATAAATGTGAAAGATACAACCATGCATACTACTCTATTTTTGTGATGTGACTTTTCATTTTTATGTTGAGTATCCATTTGGAACTTATTGTGCCGTATGGTATAAGATGCTGGTGTAATGCTATTTTCTTCCAGACTGTTTTCCAATATTTCTAGGAGCTCTTAATAAGTTTCATGATTGGTAAATAAAGGAAGTAGGGTGATACGGAAGAGGAATTAGACTTGCACAGCTGGTTTCAAATGGCTGAATCTGAAGCAAAGGGTAGAAATTTTAGAGAAGCAAATTTAGGTTTATACCTTCTGGATAAAATAAAAATCTTCTATTTAACTTTTAAACCTGACCCCTTCTTACCTTTCCAGTCTTCTTACATCTTACTCCCCTATATGTCTGCTGCATATAAAAAAAACATCAGAGCAAAGATTTGGAGAGAAGAAAGCATGAAACATACTAGGTGCCTAATAAAATTCTTAATGACTTTAATTACTGAAACAGTGAATAACTGAAATCTAGAAAGATGGAATAGTACTAAATTATGTAAGGACTAAACGTCAGGTTAAAGAATTTGAACTTTGATAGTTAATGGGGTTAACACTGCAGGGTTAAGCAGAAGAATGATATATTCAGATCTACACATAATTAAAATTAATCAGGTAAGAAGAGTGTGAGGAGAAATGGTTTAGGGAAAGAATGAAGTCTAGAAGATCTGTTAGCTCTTATGATTTCCTGGCAGGTAGTTATAAAGGAATTATCTATGGGTCAGAGCCTATGTTCTAAAAAGTAAAAGGATGTAAAAGGAATAGATGAAAGTGATGTTTTAAAGGTAGAAACAGGGAGTGGCTAGGTGGCACAGTGGATAGAGCACCAGCCCTGGAGTCAGGAGTACCTGAGTTCAAATCTGGTCCCAGACACTTAATAATTATCAAACTGTGTGGCCTTGGGCAAGCCACTTAACCCCATTTGTCTTGCAAAAACATAAAAAAAGGTAGAAAAAGCAAACTGTCATTAAAAATACATAAGAAAGAGAATGCAAAGGGAAAAGAAGACAAAATTTCAAATGTGTACAACTAAATTTTGATCCTATGTTTTATGACTAACAGAAATAGCCAGAAGGAGGAACATATTTGGAAAAACTAAATTTGATTTTGGTCATGCTGAATTTGAGGTGATGGTGGAACACAAAGTGATGTCCTATAGACAGTAGGAATAGAGATGTGGGGTGAGACTACTGTAGGAGAGACACTAGGTTAGGAGATAAGACTGTGGGAATCACCTGCAAAGAGATAATAGATGAAATCACAGAAGGAAATGTTATCTCCAAGGAAAGAAATATAGGGAAATAGAAAACAATCTTAAGAAAGAAACCTGAAAGAGCTACCTTAAAATTGAGTTAGAACAAAAGGATAAGAAGGTAGGAAAAAGATTTAGAAAGGTCAAGAGACAACTAGTACAATATAGTATCTAACAGAATGTGGTTTAATGGTACCAAAAGTTTCAAAGATGTCCAGGAGGATGAAGCCTTAAAAGGAAAAAAAAAATCTAATTTGAGCATGAGGGAAAGGGGATTGAAGAAGGTATCATATGTACTTTAACCTTTATTAAAAAATATAAAGTCCTCATAACCTGCATCCAATATTCACTGTCAGACTTGTATCCTATTACTCTCCTTTAAATACCCTTTATTTCAGTCAGATTACTAGTTCTATCACAAATCTGACATTCTTTCTCTTGCATCAATTCACTCACATAAGCCATCTCCCATTCCTAACATACAACCAACACTTCATTTTGCATGGACTAGGTAGATGGCAAAGTGGATAGAATACCAGGCCTGGAGTCTGGAAGACTCATCTGACTGAGTTCATATCTGACCTCAGAAAAGACTGGGGACTTGGCCAAGTCATTTAACCCTATTTGAGTTTCCTCATCTATAAAAATGAGTTGGAGGAGGGAAAGGCAAACCACTTTAGTATTATTGCCAAGAAAATGCCAAATGGGGTCACAAAGAATCAGATAAGACTGAACAGCAACTTCATTTCACCTTTAACAACCTTTATCTTTCTTCAGGATAAGGCTCAGGGGTCCCTCCTATGCAATCTTCCCTAAACACCTCTCTCTCCTAAATTGTCATTGTGAATTGACTTTCAATCTTCATGTAGCACAGCAGTTTTCACAAAGTAATAGATAATTATTGTTATAGTAATAATAACTAGCTAGTATTTATGTAGCACTTTAAGACTTGCAAAGCTCTTTACATTAAAATATAAACTCTTCAAAGGCAGAGACTGTTTTCATTTTGGGGGGGGAGGGGTATTCTCTCAGCTCAAAACAATTCCTGGCATAATAATCACTTCATAAATAATTGCTAACTTTGTTGTTGGCATATTTTTTTTTCACTTGATCTTTACCACAACCCTTGAGGTAGGCTATGATTATCCCTATTTTACATAAGAAAAAACTTAGGCCAAAGTTAAATGACTGACCTAGGGTCACATCGCTACAAGGAGTCTAAGGTTACATTTGAACTCATGTCTTCCTCAATACAAGTCTAACTTGTATTTACTAGACCACCTAATTGCCTGAGTGAATTCTTAATTTTTTTTTTATATTCTGCAGATTGAATTAAAGTAGAAATATACAGTAGAAAATGGTCAGAGTTTCATCCACCCATATCATTTAGACCTGGGAAGCAAGCCCAAAGCTCAGTGAGTTTTCTTCAGCCTCAGAATGCCTCCCAGGTAATGTTACATAGACAAATCACTATTCTATAAAAAATAAATTATTAGTGCACAAGGGCCAGGAAATATGCCACAAAAGTATAAACAAAAGAGAAATTGCTTTTAACTGAGGTGGCAGGGAAATATGGAGGTTGGAGTATTTGAGCTGCAACTTGAAGGGTTGGTAGGATTCTCAACAGATGAAGGAGCACAG